>NC_086449.1:364837038-365137038 GCF_028390025.1 Pseudophryne corroboree
TTTATACAAGCAGCTATTGGGGAAAATTCACTCAGTGATAGTGTTAATCCCTACATTATATAGCGCTCTGGTGTGTGCTGGCATACTCTCTCTCTGTCTCCCCAAAGGGCTGTGTGGGGTCCTGTCCTCGGTCAGAGCATTCCCTGTGTGTGTGCGGTGTGTCGGTACAGCTGTGTCGACATGTTTGATGAGGAGACTTATGTGGAGGCGGAGCAGATGCCGATAAATGTGATGTCGCCCCCTGTGGGGCCGACACCAGAGTGGATGGATAGGTGGAAGGTATTAACCGACAGTGTCAACTCCTTACATAAAAGGCTGGATGACGTAACAGCTGTGGGACAGCCGGCTTCTCAGCCCGCGCCTGCCCAGACGTCTCAAAGGCCATCAGGGACTCAAACGCCCGTTACCTCAGATGGCAGACACAGATGTCGACACGAAGTCTGACTCCAGTGTCGACGAGGTTGAGACATATACACAATCCACTAGGAACATCCGTTACATGATCCCGGCAATAAAAAATGTGTTACACATTTCTGACATTAACCCAAGTACCACTAAAAAAGGGTTTTATGTTTGGGGAGAAAAAGCAGGCAGTGTTTTGTTCCCCCATCAAATGAGTGAATGAAGTGTGAAAAAGCGTGGGTTCCCCCGATAAGAAACTGGTAATTTCTAAAAAGTTACTGATGGCGTACCCTTTCCCGCCAGAGGATAAGTTACGCTGGGAGATATACCCTAGGGTGGATAAGGCGCTCACACGTTTGTCAAAAAAGGTGGCACTGCCGTCTTAGGATACGGCCACTTTGAAGGTACCTGCTGATAAAAAGCAGGAGGCTATCCTGAAGTCTGTATTTACACACTCAGGTACTAGACTGAGACCTGCAGATAGTGCTGCTGCAGCGTGGTCTGTAACCCTGTCAAACAGGGATACTATTTTGCGAACATAAGACGTCGTCTTATATATGAGGGATGCACAGAGGGATATTTTGCCGGCTGGCATCCAGAATTAATGCAATGTCCATTCGGTCAGGAGGTTATTAGAGACCCGACACTGGACAGGTGATGCTGACTTAAAAGGCACATAGAGCCATATAAGGGTGAGGAATTGTTTGGGGATGGTCTCTGGGACCTCGTATCCACAGCAACAGCTGGGAAGATTTTTTTTTACCTCAGGTTTCCTCACAGCCTCAGAAAGCACTGTATTATCAGGTACAGTCCTTTCGGCTTCAGAAATGCAAGCGTGTAAAACGAGGGAAGAGGGAAAAAGCTGCACCAGTCAGCCAGTTCCCAGAATCAAAATTCTTCCCCCGCTTCCTCTGAGTCCACCGCATGACGGGGGGGCTCCACAGGCGTAGCCAGGTACGGTGGGGGGCCGCCTCAAAAATTTCAGCGATCAGTGGGCTCGCTCACAGGTGGATCCCTAGATCCTTCAAGTAGTATCTCAGGGGTACAAGCTGGAATTCGAGGCGTCTTCCCCCCGCCGTTTCCTCAAATCTGCCTTGCCGACAACTCCCTCAGGCAGGGAGACTGTGCTAGAGGCAATTCACAAGCTGTATTCCCAGCAGGTGATAGTCAAGGTGCCCCTACTTCAACAAGGACGGGGTTACTATTCCACACAGTTTGTGGTACCGAAACCGGACGGTTCGGTGAGACCCATTTTATATTTGAAATCCTTGAACACATACATAAAAAAATTCAAGTTCAAGATGGAATCGCTCAGGGCGATTATTGCAAGCCTGGAGGAGGGGGATTACATGGTATCCCTGGACATCAAGGAGGCTTACCTACATGTCCCCATTTACCATCCTCACCAGGAGTACCTCAGATTTGTGGTACAGGATTGCCATTACCAATTCCAAACACTGCCGTTTGGACTGTCCACGGCACCGAGGGTCTTTACCAAGGTAATGGCAGAAATGATTATACTCCTTCGAGAAAGGAAGTTTTAATTATCCCGTACTTGGACGATCTCCTTATAAAGGCGAGGTCCAAGGAGCAGTTGTTGGTCGGAGTAGCACTATCTCGGGAAGTGCTACAACAGCACGGATGGATTCTATACATTCCAAAGTCACAGCTGGTTCCTACCACACGCCTACTGTTCCTGGGGATGGTTCTGGACACAGAACAGAAAAAAGTTTCTCCCGCAGGAGAAAGCCAAGGAGCTGTCATCTCTAGTCAGAGACCTCCTGAAACCAAAACAGGTATCGGTGCATCACTGCACACGAGTCCTGGGAAAAATGGTAGCTTCTTACGAAGCAAAATTTCCATTCGGCAGGTTCCATGCAAGAACCTTTCAGTGGGACCTCTTGGACAAGTGGTCGGGATCGCATTTTCAGATGCATCGGCTGATAACCCTGTCTCCAAGGACCAGGGTATCTCTACTGTGGTGGCTGCAGAGTGCTCATCTTCAAGAGGGCCGCAGATTCGGCATACAGGACTGGGTCCTGGTAACCACGGATGCCAGCCTTCGAGGCTGGGGGGCAGTCACACAGGGAAGAAATTTCCAAGGACTTTGGTCAAGTCAGGAGTCGTCCCTACACATAAATATTCTGGAACTGAGGGCCATTTAAAATGCCCTAAGTCTGGCAAGGCCTCTGCTT
Organism: Pseudophryne corroboree; assembly: GCF_028390025.1. NCBI lineage: Eukaryota > Metazoa > Chordata > Amphibia > Anura > Myobatrachidae > Pseudophryne > Pseudophryne corroboree. Next base: position 364,839,636 of record NC_086449.1, read on the forward strand.
CAAAACCAGCCGGTACTGATCCAATCAGACAACATCACGGCAGTCGCCCATGTAAACCGACAGGGCGGCACAAGAAGCAGGATGGCGATGGCAGAAGCCACAAGGATTCTCCGATGGGCGGAAAATCACGTCTTAGCACTGTCAGCAGTGTTCATTCCGGGAGTGGACAACTGGGAAGCAGACTTCCTCAGCAGACACGACCTACACCCGGGAGAGTGGGGACTTCATCCAGAAGTCTTCCAACTGTTGGTAAACCGTTGGGAAAGGCCACAGGTGGACATGATGGCGTCCCGCCTAAACAAAAAACTAGAGAGATTGCGCCAGGTCAAGGGACCCTCAGGCGATAGCTGTGGACGCTCTAGTGACACCGTGGGTGTACCAGTCAGTTTGTGTTCCCTCCTCTGCCTCTCATACCAAGGGTACTGAGAATAATAAGAAAACGAGGAGTAAGAACAATACTCGTGGTTCCGGATTGGCCAAGACGAGCGTGGTACCCGGAACTTCAAGAGATGATCTCAGAGGACCCATGGCCTCTGCCGCTCAGACATGACCTGCTGCAGCAGGGGCCCTGTCTGTTCCAAGACTTACAGCGGCTACGTTTGACGGCATGGCGGTTGAACGCCGGATCCTGAAGGAAAAGGGCATTCCGGAGGAAGTCATTCCTACGCTGATTAAAGCCAGGAAAGATGTAACTGCAAAGCATTATCACCGCATATGGCGGAGGTATGTTGCTTGGTGTGAGGCCAAAAAGGCCCCAACAGAGGAATTTCAACTGGGTCGATTTCTGCATTTCCTACAAGCAGGAGTGACTATGGGCCTGAAATTAGGCTCCATTAAGGTACAGATCTCGGCTCTGTCGATTTTCTTCCAGAAAGAACTAGCTTCACTACCTGAAGTTCAGACGTTTGTTAAGGGAGTGCTGCATATTCAGCCCCCTTTTGTGCCTCCAGTGGCACCTTGGGATCTCAACGTGGTGTTGAGTTTCTTAAAATCACATTGGTTTGAGCCACTTAAATCCGTGGATCTAAAATATCTCACGTGGAAAGTGGTCATGTTATTGGCCTTGGCTTCAGCCAGGCGTGTGTCAGAATTGGCGGCTTTGTCATGTAAAAGCCCTTATCTGATTTTCCATATGGATAGGGCAGAATTGAGGACTCGTCCCCAGTTTCTCCCTAAGGTGGTATCAGCTTTTCACTTGAACCAACCTATTGTGGTGCCTGCGGCTACTAGGGACTTGGAAGATTCCAAGTTGCTGGACGTAGTCAGGGCCTTGAAAATTTGTTTCCAGGACGGCTAGAATCAGGAAAACTGACTCGCTATTTATCCTGTATGCACCCAACAAGCTGGGTGCTCCTGCTTCTAAGCAGACTATTGCTCGCTGGATTTGTAGCACAATTCAGCTGGCGCATTCTGCGGCTGGACTGCCGCATCCTAAATCAGTAAAAGCCCATTCCACAAGGAAGGTGGGCTCATCTTGGGCGGCTGCCCGAGGGGTCTCGGCTTTACAACTTTGCCGAGCTGCTACTTGGTCAGGGGCAAACACGTTTGCAAAATTCTACAAATTTGATACCCTGGCTGAGGAGGATCTTGAGTTCTCTCATTCGGTGCTGCAGAGTCATCCGCACTCTCCCGCCCGTTTGGGAGCATTGGTATAATCCCCATGGTCCTTTCGGAGTTCCCAGCATCCACTAGGACGTCAGAGAAAATAAGATTTTACTCACCGGTAAATCTGTTTCTCGTAGTCCGTAGTGGATGCTGGGCGCCCGTCCCAAGTGCGGATTGTCTGCAATACTTGTACATAGTTATTGTTAACTAAAGGGTTATTGTTGAGCCATCTGTTGAGAGGCTCAGTTGTTTTCATACTGTTAAACTGGTTATGGTATCACGAGTTATACGGTGTGATTTGTGTGGCTGGTAAGAGTCTTACCCGGGATTCAAAATCCTTCCTTATTATGTCAGCTCGTCCGGGCACAGTGTCCTAACTGAGGCTTGGAGGAGGGTCATAGTGGGAGGAGCCAGTGCACACCAGGTGACCTAAAAGCTTTCTTTAGTTGTGCCCAGTCTCCTGCGGAGCCGCTATTCCCCATGGTCCTTTCGGAGTTCCCAGCATCCACTACGGACTACGAGAAATAGATTTACCGGTGAGTAAAATCTTTTTTTTTCTCTGATTTAGTCACCATATCTCTCCTTTATCTCTTCTGGTGCTGACTACACTGCGCAGGGGTTTGGGGATATAGTGCTGCTAATAATTGTACTGTGTTACCTCATACTGCAAGTTAAGGTGTGTACACACGGTGAGATCTTTTCTTCCGATTCTGACTATATATAGTCAGAATCGGAAGAAAAGATAGTGCAGTTCGCAAGGTGACAGTCACCTTGCGATCCCGAGCCGATGCGCGGCCCCGCGCGGTCGGCAGCTGCAGAACAAATAGACTGTGCAGGCAAGTCAATCTTGACTACCTCTATAGAAGAGATAGTCAAGATTGACCCTTAGCCAAAATCGCACAGTACCAGGACCGCAAGCACACTCATTATGTGCTTGCGATACTGGCTAAGTGCCGACCCGGCCCCCCGTCGCACAGTGAGAATCGGTTAAGTCCGAATCTCAGTGTGTGTACACACTTATATAATGTCTGCTTCTGAGGGTAACGGTTCTGGGACGGAACACACTGCTGGTGTTGCTGAAGCCACAGGCACATATGGGGAGAATATAGCAGCTGTGGGCTCTGGTTCTGGGGGCTCCTTGCCCCCCAGTGGGACTGTGGCAACGGAGGCACATTCTGACCCTCCGTAGGCCACTTTTTCCACGCTTCTGCATACACTAGTTCATAAACTAACACCACTTTGGGACCCCCAATGCTGGTACAACAGTATGTGGTCCCTGCAGCTAACCCGCCGTGGGCGGACGATTTATCTGCTCAATTAAAGAAGTTGAACCAGTCCCTGACTACTAAAAAGTCTGACCAACGCTCACCTAAGTCCAAGAGTTCCTCTAAGCGAGCGCTCGTCTCCTCACAATCCACTGCTGTCACTGACATCTCGTCTGATGAAGACAGCATATACACTGACCCCACAGGTTCTGACTCGGATTTGGCTGATGGGGAGGGTAGTTCACATGTGGATGCTCCTGATCTTTTGGAGGCTATTAAGTTAATTCTGCAGATTACGGATGATCCCGAGCCATCCGTTCCTCCTAAGAAACCAGATAGGTTCAAGCGTCAGAAGGTGATTAAACAAGTTTTACCTCACTCTGACCACCTAGTCACTACCAAAAAACATTTTTCAATACATTGTACAATAATTGTACATTTGAATATCTACTTGTCATTATTCTGACTGTTTCTGCTTTCAGAGCTAGTTATTACTTACATTATTACAAAAAACAGTAATAATTGAATGCAGTGACATTAATTTATGATAATAAAGAGTGGACACATAGACCTACAGATACAACCGGCCCTTTGATGGGGACCAAACTGCTGATGCGGCCCCCGATGAATTTGAGTTTGACACCCCTGTCCTAGTGGATATACGTCAGGAACCCTGGCAAAGCCCGGGTACGAAGTTTGTGCCTCAAAAGAAGATGCTGGCTCGCTATCCCCTCGCGCCAGAGCTGTGTAAGAATTGGGAAACGCCTCCTCCAGTAGACTCACATGTGGCTAGGATGGTGGTTTCCTCGGCTCTACCTGTCACTACCGTCACATCTTTAAAAGAGCCTAAGGATAAACGTGTTGAGGGTTGTCTAAAAGCGATTTACACCCTCACGGGTGCTGCACAAAGGCCCACTATTGCAGCTACATGGGCGGCAGAGGCTATTGAAGCATGGGCCTTGGAGTTAGAAGCTGAAATCTCCTCTGACCATGCTAGACAATGCTTGTCATATATCAGGCCTGGCCAACCTGTGGCTCTCCAGCTGTTGTAAAACTACAAGTCCCATCATGCCTTTCCACAGTTTTGCTATTAGGGAATGCTAAAACTGTGGCAGGGCATGCTGGGATGTGTAGTTTCACAACATCTGGAGAGCCACAGGTTGGCCAGGCCTGCCATATATTGTCACAGCTTCTCGCTATATTAAAGAGGCAGCTTCTGATGCCGGTATCCTAGCAGCCAAGGCCTCTACGAAGTCAGTCCTGGCTCGCAGGATATTGTGGCTGAGATCCTGGTCTGTGGATCTGGACTCTAGAAAAACCCTGGAGGTACTCCCTTTCAAGGGGGATATTCTGTTTGGGGAGGACTTAAATAAGATAGTGGCTGACTTGGCTACTGCCTGTCTGCCTAATACAGCTCCTTCTGTGTCGAAGGCCAAAGGCACGTCCTTTCGCCCCTTTCGTCCTTCAGATAAAGCAAAAGGTCAGGCGTACCATAAGCAGGCCCGCACTTCCAAACCTGGTAAGCCGAAGCCCAAAAGAGCCTGGGCTGCCCGTCAGCCAGCAGCCAAGACCGATAAGCCTGCCGCATGACGGGGCGGGCCTCCCCCTGGGGGATCCCAGGGTGGGGGGCAGGCTTCTAGGGTATACCCAGGAATGGTTTAAGACCACTTCAGATGCCTGGGTACGGGAAGTCGTCACTCGAGGTTACGCCATAGCCTTCAAAAACCGACCCCCTCATCGATTTTGCCAGACAGACTTCCCGTCGGACCAGACAAAGGCAAACACTCTGCATTCGTGGTACAGACCCTCCTGGATAAAGGAGTCGTAGTACAGGTGCCTCTTGCTCAGAGGGGCCGGGGGTACTATTCTCCGCTGTTTCTAGTCCCGAAACCAATGGGTCCTCCCGGCCCATTCTCAACCTCAAGGCACTGAACAAGTTTGTGGGTTTCCATGTTTCGTATGGAAACCCTTCGCTCTATAGTTCTGGCCTTGGAACCTGGGGACTACATGGTCTCCCTGGACATACAGGATGCTTACCTGCATATTCCTATAGCAGGGTCACATCAACCATACCTGAGGTTCGCTATTGGCAACCTCAGTTACCAGTTTCGGGCGTTACCTTTTGGTTTAACAACGGCTCCGAGAGTCTTCACCAAAGTTATGGCGGTGATGACGGTGGTACTCCGCCGTCAAGGGGTCAGGATACTGCCGTATCTGGACGACTTGTTAATCCTGGCAAATTCCCCAGATCTTCTCCTGTGTCATCTGGATATGACGGTCCAGTTTCTACAAGCCCACGGGTGGCTCATCAACTGGAAGAAATCCTCCCTGGTCCCAGCTCAGAGCATGGTGCATCTGGGAGCGCTGTTGGACACTCCCAACCAGAGGTGGTTGTTGTCTCAGGAGAAAGTCCTGAAACTTCAGGACAGGATTCGTTGCTTCCTTTCTCGTCCGCAAGTGTCGATACATTCGGCGATGCAGGTGCTGGGCCTCATGGTGTCCGCATTCTACATGGTGGAGTATGCTCAATTCCAATCTCGCCCCCTCCAGAAGCTGATTCTAGCCAAGTGGGACGGCCTGCCTCACTGGATCAGATCTCAAATGATCTCTTTGACTCCGGAGGTCCGTCTGTCGCTGCTCTGGTGGCTCCAGGACCGACAATTGTGCAGGGCCGTCCCTTCTGGATATCCAACTGGGTCCTGTTGACGACAGATGCCAGTCTAAGAGGTTGGGGTGCGGTGCTGGAGCAGCACTCCTTGCAGGGTTGGTGGACCAAGGAGGAATCTCTCCTCTCGATAAACATTCTGGAATTGCGGGCGATCTTCAATGCGTTGAACCAAGCCCAGCATTTGATTCAGAACCGTGCAGCTGGGTGATGGGGTCAGCCTTGCGCTATCTAAATTAATTAATTAGGCTCCAAGTTTCAGACACACAAAGTACATCCAACACTTTGAAAAAATTGACACATAAGAACAAAAAACAAATGGTCTGAAACTAGCGCTGTGCAGAGGGTGAATCTGACACTCTGGATATAACTTGTACCACCAATACAACAGAGGAGTGTATATGATCCTTCTCAGGAGAAACTAAGAGACCGTGTTCTTTACTTCATTGGAAAGGAACTTACATTTAATTCCTTTCCCGTGTGCCCGTAAAGGTATCTTTAAACACTATCCTCTCTTCTCTGGTGGGAAATATTGCTGTGCAGTATAGAAAGATGAGACACTTACATGAGATTTCTGTCCCGCATACACGTAACAGGTTCTTTAAAATCCTTCGATCCCCATAAAACTGACGTCCTCCACAATCTTCACAAACAGGTTTATTCCACAGTTCACATAAAACATGGACAGAAAGAAACAGGTGTGGACAATCTTCCGATTCAGCTGGGAAACCAGCAGGATGGAAAATGGACTGGCACCTCCGTCCCGGCTGCAGTCACAGGATCGTGGTGCAAAAGCTGGATACAGTCCTAGCGGTGTCTCCCAAATGTCTCTCCGGTAAAATGACAGTCCTCCTGTACCGAACGGCTTCAACGCGTTTCTGTGAATACTTTCACCTTTGTCAAGAAGTGCCGTTCTGTTACTAGTCAGGGGTTTTATCCCTCCCCAATCACATCACATGACTGGTATTAAAATACACCTGTGTGGCTGGTTTAAACCACACAACTAAAACACATTACAATCAAATAAAACAAAGGCCACTAATAAAACAGCCGACTTTTAGATCCAGGTATTAGAATCCAGCGTAGAAATGGATAAAAAAAATACATAAGAATTAAAAATGCCCTTATATAAAAAAACATTGGGTGTAATGGTATCCCATAACAAGTGGAGACCGGAGTCCCAAAAAAGATCAGATGTGACAACATCTATATAAGTCACTAAGTGCAAACTTTAAAAAAACGCTGGTAAGAATGAGCCATACACACTGAAAGTAAATGTCGGCTTTACAATTAATTTTATCTTCCGTGGTTACACAACCCGTCCGAGAGGACAATAGAAAATCCGAAGGGGAGTAGTATCAAATATAGGAGGGTAAGATACTCTCCACAGATAATACATCAACTGGGTAAAAATAATTTATCACATCCAATATCCCATCAAACTGCTAAGACAATGGAACAAAACATATCAATTAAACCACTCAAACAGCTGGTTTTAGGTCTCATCTTCTTCCATTTGAGACATGTCCCCAAATTGCGTCCAATCCTATAAGTCCACTGATCCGTCACTCCTGTATTTAGTATCCGGTAGGTATCAAGTCCATCAGTGATAGTGAGATCTGTATACACTCAAAACCAGTACAGACATACATAGAAAAATAAAAAAATTAGTGTGTGATATTATAAAAACCACTTGGTTTCAAAATCCATATTTAACCCTAATGGTGTTAAAGTTTTCAGCTGGTAAATGGTTTGCATTTCTAGTCTGGCCAAAGTTTCCTCCACCCGTCTTCTCCTCCAATTCCCTTTAGCAATTTTAATCCCGCAAAAACTTGTAAGGTCTTTAATGTCACATGCATGTTTTTCTTTAAAATGAAGCGATACACTGTGTAATTCAAAACCCTTTTTGATGTTTCTGACGTGCTCACTAAGACGTTCTTTGAGCATTCGCCCTGTTCTCCCCACATATTGTGAGCCACATTTACATTCTAACAAGTAAACGACATTCTTGCTTCCACAGGTAATGAATTCCTTTATAGGGAAACTCTTTTTGGTTTGGAGGTGAAATGGGTAACCTTTCTCTCTGTACTACAATGTTTGCACATGGTGCACATCCCACACCGTTGAAAGCCCTTGGTAAGAACCCGGGTCATTCTTTTATCAACTGGGAGTGCACTCTTTACCAGACTATTTTTCAAATTATCTGCCCTCCTATAGACAAACCTGGGCTTCTCAGATATATGTTCCTGTAACAATGGATCTTTGGTTAAAATTTTCCAATGCCTATTAATTATTTTTTTTATTTATAAAACTGGATGTTTTTTTGCAACTATATACAGTGGGAGGGATCCTTACTGAGGATCAGAAAACCTACATTAAGTTGGATAATCCATCCATTCCTGTACTCTATGTGCTACCTAAAGTACATAAGAGTCTGGAATGTCCCCCTGGACGGCCCATAGTGGCAGGGACAGGGTCTATTACCTCTAATTTATCCGAATTTCTTGATTATAGGATTAAACCATTAGTGGAAAAAACTAGATCACATCTGAGGGATACTGTTTCAGTGATAAACAAATTATCTTCCATTAAGTGGGAATCGGATTTCCTCCTGGTGACTGCAGATGTAAAATCACTGTACACCATTATTAGTCATGATTTGGGAATAGAAGCTGTTGAGTATCATCTTAGGAAAGAAGTACACAGTGAAAAGGAGATTGAGTTCATTAAAGAGGGGATTATGTTCATTCTCCAAAATAATTTCTTTTGGTATGGGGGGGGGACTTCTTACAACTCCTTGGAACAGCGATGGGCACTAGGTTGGCACCCAGTTATGCTAATTTATTTATGGCACACTGGGAGGACCTATCCGTATGGACCGGACACCAGTGGGATGCCAACCTAGTGCTCTGGGCCAGATATATAGATGACATCATATTTATCTGGAAAGGAGAACAAGGGACCTTAGCCTCCTTTTGCCAATACCTCAACTCTAACAATAAAAATATTGAATTGTCATTCCAAATTAGTTCCTCTGAGGTTAATTTCCTGGATTTAAAAATATACCCATCAGGAGATATGATATGCACTGAGAATTACATCAAACCTACTGATGGTTACTTTCAAAACTTATATATGAATTACAATCAGTAGGTTTGATGTAATTCTCAGTGCATATCATATCTCCTGATGGGAATATGCACGACCAACTTGCACCCAGCCCCAATTGGCCCGGTACCAAGGGACTAAATGAATTAAATTAAAATTAAGAGGGTGGTACCTTTCCTTAGTCGTGCAGAAGACAGTCCAAGCTGGCAAAACTCCTTCCAGCCAACGCGTTTCGAGTGAATACTCTTTATGAAGGTTGGTAATCAGTTCAAGGTTTGAGACTTTTATAGCAAACCCACGAGTGTCCTTGCGTTGTCACTTCCGGTTCCGGAAAGGACCGGAAGTGCGAGTCTGTGATGGTTAAATGTCCTTTATCCGTGTCTAAATGAAATAAAATAGATGTCTTAAACGTCCCTGGTATATGGTGTCCCATTTCCTTTACCCAAAAGTAATGAGGAAGTTCTGGTTAGCATTATTCTATAAATAAAAGCCACACCTGGAAGCGGCCTCTAAGTATCCTGGGTGATGTAGTTTCGATGGACACCGGAAGTCTCATAGAGAGCTGTGGGGAGTGCTGTGTAACAGGATTAAGCTGCGGCTGGAAGTTGCCCCCCAGGCATTATGGATGTAGTTTCCAAGAAAAACAGAAGTTCTATGCAGAGCTGAAATCAGCGCTATGTAGCTGAATTGAGTTACCACAGGAAATCTTCTCAAAGAATCCTAGTTAATGTAGTTTATATCAGAGGCCAAAGTTCTGCTGCATATATCACACTTTTAAAGATGTAGAACGTAGTTCTCCTCTGTTTTAACTTAGATTCCATCTCCATACTGTAGAGTATATATAAATTAGGCTAAAAAAGAAAAGCATGAATTAGAGTTACAAAAGGATTTTTTTGTGTTTAATCAGATGAAATAGCACTCATTATAAAATAGTACTCATTAAAATTAAATTTCAATTAGGAATTAACCTAAACAAAAAAGGAAAAAGCTAGAAATAAAATGGATATTTTTTACGGACTTGTTTAGAGGAACCATTTTAGTTCGAAATCATGATTGAGTCCAAGGGGAGTTAATGTCTTTAATTCAAAAATAGTGCGCATTTCAGTCATACGCAGCCGCTGCGGGCTGGGGAGCGACAAGTAGCTCCCGGCCAGCACGCTAAAGCTGCGCTGGTAGGGAGCTACTCTTGAAGTGCAAAGGCATCGCCGCTGTGCGATGCCTTTGCACTTCTGCAGGGGGGACTAGCCTGTGCTGGGCATCCCCCAGCATGTCGGTGTGAATGATCGTAGCTGTGCTAAACTTAGCACAGCTACGATCATCTCGGAATGATGGCCTAGGTGTATAAAACATAAATGCATTTTGTGTATAGACTTTAAATCCATCCCCAAGATCTCATTATGGAAAGCATATATTCCAAAATACGGGAAAATCTTACTTCTGGTTCCAAGCATTTCATGTTAGGAATGCTTAACCTGTACTTGTTACAATCTTACCAATGTCTATTGGTCCATAAAAGGATTGTCAAACATATTTTTTTTTTTTTAATGTAACAAACATTGATTTATAAATGAAATCTGTAATCTGCCTCAAAATTCTGTTGAATTTATTTTGTTCTTTGTCATTCATGAGGAAGTGGTGCCCCTTTTTCTGGTAAGATTTGTGAATTTGGTACACTATCATATCTGTAGACAGGTGGTTTGCTAACGTATTGGCTAATCTGGTACAGGCACTCAGCGTGACAGAGGGCCCAAAAGTATGACTGATTGTGACCCAGTCGCAGCGGGTTAGGTACGTGTTACCGCTGCTGGGGATCCTGGCGGTCAGCATATCGACCGCAGGATCCCGGCAGCGGGATGGGGTGAGCACAACAAGCCCCTTGTGGGCTTGCTGTGCTCGCCACACTGTGGGCTCGGTGGCGAACTGTGTTCGCCACAGGTTCTATTCCCACTCTGTGGGTGTTGTGGACACCCATGAGTGGGAATAGTCCCTGCTAGTCTGCATTTAGAAGGGGCAGGATGTAGCCGTCAGTAATGTGACCTTCGGTTTCCGCATCGTCAGTCACAAAACTACATCACAGTAATCACATAAGGCAACGCCCTTTAATTCTCAAATTTGCATTAGTTTAATGGTAGGGCTGTTCAAGCCATGATACTTAAGATGGTACACAATATATTGGCTGATATTGCAATAAATTATCGATTGCAATGACCATTACTGCGTGCCTCCAAATCCACCCAGTTCCTTGTTTGAATTGGGTGGTCTCTTACCATCAAATGGGACAAAGCGGTGTAGTTAGTAGTTACTGCAGGCATGCAGTGTCCTGCGGGTCATGTAGTGTGTACCGCAATGACATTTGCGATTGGATTGCATAGGCCCTGTGTACCCAGCTTTAGAACTAAAGGTTTTACTGTTCAGAATGTGGTCAAAGCTGCTTTTCAGGCAAAAATTACGACAGGTATTTGAAAATGTAAATTACTGATGTGACCATTTTTATTGTTTCTGCATGAGGTACTCCCCCCCCCCCCCATCCCCCCCCCCATCCCCCTTTCTCCTCTTCTCAGGTTCATCTTTTAATTAAGAGAAAATGGATTTGTACATAAACTGTTAACCTTTTTCCAGAAGGAATGCTTGTGCAGCCTCTAAACATAGCTATTTGAGATTGTTGCTGTCCTCTAGGTTTTCCATTTCTTCTCTTCACAAATACTGGGCTATTAGGATCTACGCCTTGACATTAATTTTACTTTCAGCCCAGGATAAGTCCGCAGTGGAAGAGGGCACGCTTTGACATCTATTCATGGTGATGGCATTATGGAGCTATGTCCATACAACCTTGGAATTGCGCAGGATGATGTCCATTCCTCTCTTGTGGTGCAGAGCCTCATCTGAACATTAGTTCTGGGCAGTAATCTGCTGTTTGACACATGTTCCTTTAACACTCAGAATGCAGTACTTTTGCATCCGCAGCTGCCAATATACTGTAGGCTTAAAGGAGCTGTGTTCCTTAATTTAAAGACCGCTTCATTGTCCCCCATATGGATGAGATTAAAGGGTTTTACACACGCCTAAATATCACATGGAGTCCATTAATTAGATGCGGCGACCACTCTTCATACTTTCATTTTTGTTCTCCATTGATAATTGTTCTTGCTCCAGTATGAGAAGCTTGTTCTCTCCTCGTCCCTGTTCTGTACTCTTGGAACACTCCTGGGATTTTTTTAAAACAATATGGTGCTTCCTGTGGACATCCAGATTTTTTGGAGATCACGAATTTTGAAAGCAGAGTAGTTAATAAATTTTGTATTGCTTAGTTTTAGGGATTTTTTTTTTTTTTTTTTAAAGAAAAGTAGTCTTACTGCTTTCACAAATATAAATACGTTTTCACTATTTGATTTATAAACTGAATTGGACACATCCTTTCATTGAGAAACCACAAGGATTAATATGTGCAAGCAGCTCCCTGATATATAGCATTTGTCTACAGGAATTCTCTCCTGGAGTAAGTTTGAGGGCATTGTCTAAAGCATGGGTCTCAAGAAATGTTAACGCATTCACTTGACTCTACAAAGATCAATTTTACAAATTTACTATTAACGTATGATCCTCTAGTTTGGCAAAATAAAGCCTCTTCTGCTTACCTAAATAACATTTTCAGATACCCCAAAGCTGTGCCTAATCACGCAAAATGGTCTGATTTAGCACATATTGGACGTATCCTTTAGACCAGGGGTCTTCAACCAGCGGCCCTCCAGCTGCTGTGGAACTACATATCCCAGCATGCCCTGCCATGGTTTTGCTATTAAGGCATGCCAAAGCTGAGGCAGAGCTTGCTGGGATGTGTAGTTCCAAAGCAGCTGGAGGGCAACAGCCAAACTAGAGGATCATGTTGATTACAGTAGTACATTTTTAAAATTGATCTTTGTAGAGTCAAGTGTGCATTAACATTTTTTTAAACTTCCCTTAGTGATACAATGGCAAGTTAGTGCACAACCGCAGCCTGGGAATCTTTGGCTTAAGTGTATAGTCAGTTTTCAGGTAGTTTGCAACTTCCCATGATGCAGTGTGGGTTTTTTTTGTAAAGTTGTGTTGTAAGTTTTCACAGTGCAGTATAACTCCAAACACCACAAAGTGAGGAGGAAAATCCCATCCACACCCCTAAAGTACAGAAGGGACTGCCCAGGACTGTACTGTCCACCCCTTTGGAGACAAAGGTGATGGAGATTTGAAATGTTAAATACATTTATAGTTAATTGTTCTGATTCTATGTGCAGATACATCAGGTGAGAATATCGCTGAATCCCTGGTTGCAGAAGGACTGGCATCTCGACGAGAAGGGGTACGGGCTACAACGTAAGTACTCCTAAGTTTCAATTATGGTTACCTGTGCAGTTGGCATGTTAAGTTCTAAAACGTAATTGCCTTAATGTTTGGAGCAGCTCTTACAAAGGCAATGCTCCTCCTTTGACTTCACTGCTCGGCTAATAGAGGTTATTGGCATCTATTTAGTTACAGTGGTTTCCTTAGATTCTGAGATTTATAACTTATTTCTCTGCCCTGCTATAGCTGGGCATCTTTCTTTGGTTTGTCCAGCAATAGCAGGGCAGAGAAATAACTTCTAGGTATCCGGTCTCTAGGTCGACATGAGTTTAAAAAAAAAAAAACAACCTTTTTCATACTTTACGATCCACGTGGATTACGATTTGGAATAATAAACTGTGCAGAGCACAGCGAGGCACCTTGCCCGATGCATGGTGAGCGAACGCGGTACACTAACCACGATTCCCGGTCACTGTACGGCGAAAACGACACCAAAAAAGATAAAGACCTGTCGACCTAGAATCCTTGTTGACCTAGAGACCCTGTCGACCTAAGTGTAGTCGACCTTCAATACCACACCCTAACTTCTAACATTCCTCCAGCATCAAGTCTCTTATTTTAATCAGTGCTAAACACCTGTTAGTCTGCTCGTGGTCACTCTGCCTCCAAAGAATTCTGAAGTTGCTAAGCTACCTTCTCCTGTAAGCTTTCCTTCAGGCATAGTCAGTAGGGAATATGCCCCTTCTATATCTCCAGAATCATTAATACAGTTCCTGCTCCTAGGTCCTTGCGCATCCTTAGCGCACAAATACTTAGCCTTCAGTATGGATTCAGATACCCTCCTCATGGTTAAAACCATGTATCAAATGTTCACATTTGGAGCAGGTTTGTACTGAAATTAGTGTTGTGATTTTAGTGTGGAAATCACAAATAACAAACTGTACAACCATTCAAGGTACAAGAACTGGTTTCTTCCCAGAATAACCTTACAGTGGCCCACGATGCTCTCAAACCAGTAGCTTCCGCTCTGTGATAAAATGGCAAGAACTACTCCAACAATAAAATGGCAAGAACTACTCCAACAATCTAATCTGCCATACTTGAGTCTCTAATTTGGAAACAGCTTGGGTTCAGGGCCTGCCCAAATCTTTCCAAGGTTTTGTCCAGGTCTCTAGTTCCTTACAACACATGCTGTGTCCTTCAGCCAAGCGCAAGGTCCCTAGACGTGAGTACTGCACATCCCATATGGATGATTCCCAGTCAGACATTTCCTCTGTGGAGGACATTCTGTACCAGATGTCCAATATTGACATCACCTCTGTGCAGGAAGATCACATGACATCAGGATTGACGCTGTGATAAAGACTGTGAGATCTGTATTGCAGATTAAAGAATATGAATACAGCGTCAGCTTTGGAAGCACCCCTTTTCAAATGGATGAAGGATCGATCCGTTTTCCCAGCGTTCATGCAGTTAGATTTCATGGTGGAACCTTTGTCATGTTCTTTATCCGCTACCACCTAGGGACTGGAAGAAGTGGAGAAATGCTTCCTTCAGTTGGGTGCACACATTGCACGGTTGGTAAAGTCAACCACTCTCCCTATTCCTAATGTGGTGTCTCTTAAATACCCCACTGACAAAGTTTAAAACCCTTTCTAAAGTCCATTTTCGCCAGTACTTGTGTTGCCGTTTGCCCTGCTCTTGCTTTGGCCTGGGTATAAAAAGCCATAAGCAGCTGAGTGGATTCCTTGTCAATCTGACCTAGTTGGGCAGGGCAGCACTTGATTATGGCATCCTCTCCAAGGTCTTAACTTCATCTTTGGCTTTACATCTGGCGAGATAGTGAATCCAAAAAAGCCCTGGAGGCTGTACCCTTCTCAGGAGATGTCATCTTCAGTCTGGAGCGTAATAAAATAGTTGCTATGGTAGCAGCCTCTAAAATTGCTTTCTTACACTTAGCTGGTCCAAAGACAAAACCGTTTTCCTTTCACTCCTTTCATCCGCAGGGCAAAGCAAGGGGTCAGTTTCCTTCCAGAGCTCAGGTTTATTCCACTAAGAACCTCGGGTACAAAGGCCACCAGACCTACTGGGGTTGCCGCCAGGCCTCCAAGCTCGCCGTCAATCCTGCAGCATAACTGGGCAGGTCCCCACCTGGGGCCTTCTACTTAGCTTTGCTAATGTGTGGCTGGGAATGGTATCAGGGTAAGGAGCATAATGTCCTGGGAGTAATCCCTTAGCTTTCAGGATCACTGTCTGGTACAGTTCTTTACCACCGGTTTACCAGTTAATGTCGGTAAGGCTGCCACTCCAGTATTCCATCATCTCTTCTGACAGCAGGAGTGATAGTCCCAGTTCCATCTCCCCAGAGAGGCACAAGTTTTTACTCAAATCTGTTCCAATTCAAAAGCCAGATTCAAGACGCTCAGCGTGTTTTATCCCCCAGGTTCAGGATAGTCACTTTGATCCATCAGTAAGGCCTGGGAACTGTGATTATTTGGCCTTCTCAGACGATCAGAATGCCTAGCTACATATTCCTATACAGGAGGATCATCAGATTCCTCCAATTCGCAGTTCAAACGGATCATTTCCAATTTTGGAGCTTGCCCTTTGGAATCTTTACAGCACCGAGGGTATTCACAAAGGTCATGGCTGTGAGGGCAGTTAATCTTCACCTATAAGGTTCTGGATTCTACCATACCTGGATGACCTGATAGCCCAGTCTCAGGACATTCTGCAGTAAATATCAATGTGACACTGGACTTGCTGCAGTGTCATGGCTGGCTACTTGGTGTATTTAAAAATCAAAATGGCATTTGACATCTTTAGGAGAGACTTAAATTTAAGTTTGTGAAACGAGTGCTACGTCTCTGGACGCAGCCTCGGGATCACCTTCTTAACCATTGGTTGTGAATTGCAATGGTTCTAGGCAGCAGTCAGTCTGCACCTGACAAAGTAAACCCTGGACCGGTCATGCCTTCAAAACGGAGGGGACATGCCAGTGATTTGAAGAACGGTGCCATGTGCTGCAGCATGTCAATCACGCTGCAGGCGATGGGGCTGTGAGCAATAAATATGAATTAGGTCCACAGTTTCTCTGCACAATGTAGGAACTTAAAAATATTTTTTCCAAAATGGCAAAGTGACAAGCTTGTTGGAAAAACTAACCTGTGCAATAGCTTTCTTTCAGGAGACATAAACTAACATACTTGCTACACGAGCTTCCATTTGTTTCTTGCAATACACAGGGTTCATACCTTTTACAACAGTTGCCAAGGCCTATTAATTCCCTTGGAGTTTGTTATGCAAAATCAAAAAAGAAAATGCACTCTAAATACTAAACACCTCTAATCAGAATAGTTGTAATAAACGCTGCAATATAAGAGTAAATTTGATGAGCTTAGCATACTTTTGGCCAAAAATATGGGTCCACCAACTGTGACCAGGTGACCTCTTCTCGTGGGTCCCTAACACTAAAGCTGGGTCACACCAGACTTTGTGCAAACAATGTGGTGACCTCCCCAGATTTTCGTTGAACTTCAGATATAGTGCATATACTCTTCAATCCTTCAGAGGACCTAATGATCTATAGAGCATCAATGGGTTGTTTGCAGGCAGATCTGTAGATGCTATAACCGATGCATGGAGTGTGTACACACGCCATGATGTGGACGATTTGTCATTCCGATACGGCTCAAAACATCAAATCGTTCAAAATATCGTCTAGTGTGTACCCAGCTTAAGGTTCAAGTCCAGGGCTTGCCCTGCCAAGGCCTTCACAAGCCAACCATCCCAAGGCATCACACTAGTGAAAGGTTTAAGTATTAAAGTGTTACATTACAAAGAAGTGGCAGCAGTGTGAGTTACATAGGTGAGAGGTAATTAGTGTTAGTATTTCATGGTAATTAGGTGCTAGATTAACTTAGAGTATGATTACCCAAAGCAGCCAGGCCACACCAACCCAGAGGGCCCTGTAGCCAAACTCATCCCTAAAATTGATACCATACATTAATTCAGGATTTACCATTTGTTGTGCCTTTTCCAATATGCACTCTGTAAATGCCAGAGATCCATGCTAATTAAACACACCCATGTTCAAGTGGTAGGGGTGCTAATCCAAGCAGGAGTCGCTGTCTTCAAATGTATACAATATAGAATATATGTGGGGAGGTGGGCTTGGACTGCACATAATTTTAAATATAATTAGAGGTACTACCATGCTGAGACTTGCAGTAAATTTGAGGCATTTAGTGTTTATGATGCCATTGAGTATTTGGCCTATGCTAACTTGGGGGTCCCAGGCCCTGGATGTGACCTTTAGTGTTAGGGACCCACCAGATGGGGTCACCTTGCCATGGTGGTTTCATATTTTTGTTTGAAATGATACTAAGCACCTAATCTATGGTTATAGTACATAGTTTTATTATTTCAGTGTTTAGTATTTAGTGTGCACCTGCATTATTTTATGTGTGAAACTACAAGTCTCAGCATGGTAGCACCTCATTATGTTTAAAATTATGGCATGCAGTGTAAGGCAGATACCCCCAACCTCTGCCATTCACATATGGTAACAGAAACATTGAGGACTTTTTTAAATCAAGCGATGTTTGGTACAGGTGACACAGTAAGTTCTATGCCATATTTATTGGCTCATATCAGCTAGTAGCCTTGTACTGCTGTTGTATATTGCTACAGAAAAGTCTTTTGAAAGATTTTTCTCCCTTAAGCTGAAGAACTCCTTGCATTTTTAATGTAAATTGTCATGCAGCTTCTCAATAAAACTTTGTACACGCTTGGCTATAAAGCTACTTGGCTAGGAAAAAGTAGAAATGTGATATTTGGGGTTTGATGTACAACACTGTAGGGATAGACACAGGGCTGGCTCTGCCATTAGGCAGCCTTAGGTGGCTGCCTAGGGGTGCTGGCCACTGGAGGGCGCCACAGAATTCATCTAGCAAAATGATGGATGTCCCTGTATGCAGGTCAGTAATTAACTTTCAGATGAAGGCATGGAACACAATAAGGAGCATACAAATAATTGATGCCAGAATCCCAACAGCCAATGTCCTGAATGCTTGTAGGGGGGGGGTTAGGGTTAGGCTGCGCGCATGTTTAGGATATGGGGTAAGGTTACGATCATTCAGAATGTCTGTTAGGATGGTCGGGATGCTGCTGTCTGTATTCTGACCAGCGGCATCCAATACCCAACCCCAATTAAATAGCCCTACTGCACCCCATATACAGTATTATAGAGTATATAAAGAATAGAAAGTGAAAGTATATTGTGAACAAAGTCACATTTTGTGACCATTTACAATATTTTTATCAAAGTCCTTGAGTATTGTCCCTTTTCTCTGTATATGTATAATGATGCAATTCACCCCAGCCCACCTAGTGACCACCTGCATCTCTCCTCCAAGAGGCGGTGGTGGTGTTTGCAGGTACTAGGCTGAAGCTTTGCCTAGGGTGCAGTGAGACTTTGCACCAGCCCTGGATAGATACTGTGTGCCTTGGAAAAGCAGCACTCATGTATATGGTGGTTAGGATATTATGCTGAACTGCAGTTTTAAAATTGTAGTCCTATATTTATCCATCAGAACATAGACCCTGCCATAGATATCTTCCTCGTTATGCACATATACAAATCTTGATCAGTAATGATCCCACTTGATTACTAGTAATTGTATAGCTTTGTTCTGCAGTCAAGTCTGCATATTAAACATTACGGTGGAATGGCCTTTCCATCTTACAGAGCACAGATTTACAATAGTCACTTAATTAGATCTCATTAACCCCACCATAGCTCTACCATTTAGCTTGCAGAGCTCCTGTTCCCTGCAGGTTATTTCAGAATGCACTAATAGTACACAGACGTCATTGAGCTGTAATGTGCTTGGAGGTTTTTAACATACTGTTAATAAGACATTTTGCTCGAGGAGCAGCTTGACTGAGAGGAGCCGTTCAGTTAGCAGACTAATGCAATCATCTAATTGGCTTTCATAGATATAATCTCACTGAATAGATTAAACTACAATCTTTTCATTCTGCACTGTGGAGAAACCAGATCTAGTTCCAGATGGGTGGACAATTAAAACTTTGGTCTAGCTGGGTATATAAATTCAGATTTGTCCCTGCTAAAGTCCTCTGACAAGGGCTTGTATTTGTTTGACTCCTTCAATTAAGCCCATTAAAATAAGATTTTGTTGCAATAACACCTACAAATGAAATAATTAAGTTTCCCTGAAAAGTATGCTGTACAGAATGTATTTTGTTTGCATGCATTAAGGAGTAGTGATGGTAACAGAATGATTTTAGTGTTTCCTGTGACATTGAATGTGTGCAACTGACTTTTTGTCATCGCAGTCCTGAGCAGAACAGATTGGTGGAGATTGAAGAACAAGCCAGAGCTGCAAAGAAGGGAGTTTGGAGTGAAGGGACTGGCTCTCACACAATCCGAGATCTCAAATACACAATAGATAACACCAGGCATTTTGTGGACTCCATGCATCAGAAACCAGTTAATGGTAAGGTGGTGGAGTGGACATCTCTGAACTGTAATTGTTACGGTTTCCCTTTCTTTACAGGTTTTTATTTGCATAGCATTGCACATAACCTTAAAGGGTGTGACTAATGTGTGACAAAGTTGTTAGAGCACTTTGAGACACTTCTGACTCTGACTAGCTTCCTTAAATTCTGTTTGTCCATAGCTTTTACACTTATCGGTATGCGTATGTGGGGTAATCATACTGGCTAATTGTTACATGCAAATCAAATGCATTTTTTAGGGAGAATTAATTTGTTTTTACCATGGCTGGCTATAATGGGTGGCCGATGGAGCAATTAGGATGTTGCTTCAATCAATACCCACGTTTCTGATCACAGCCTCTTGAGGCGACTAGCAGAAATGTGCAAAAAGTCCATGGTTTGGTCTCTTAAACGGCAGTTTGGGTGCTTTAAACAGGACTTTAGATGGGTTTAGCGGCTATATGTGGCTAAACTTAGTGCTTTTGGGTGTGGTAAGCACCATAATTAGCACCCAAAACAATTGACCTACTCCATTGGGCGCCCATTATTGCTGCCCAAAAAGACCATTTAATCACCACCTTCATAATTTACAGCACATTAATCTATGAATCTGTTATTTCTCGGTATTAAGCATCTTTCTTCTGTATAGAATAGTTGCCGTGTGACACAAATTGATGGTGAATGGGTATAAAGGACCTGTTCCAGTGGAGTTGCCAACCTTTGTGCTATGATTTGGAAAATGACAGAGCTAAGGAATTTCCTGTATGCCTCTTCAGTGCTTCAAATGGATTCCATGGAAAATGGTTACACAGCTAGAAAAGGAACAGTGCCATTTTC
The DNA here is from genome assembly GCF_028390025.1 of Pseudophryne corroboree. Taxonomy (NCBI): domain Eukaryota; kingdom Metazoa; phylum Chordata; class Amphibia; order Anura; family Myobatrachidae; genus Pseudophryne; species Pseudophryne corroboree. The sequence goes on from NC_086449.1 coordinate 364,859,952, forward strand.
AGTTAGTTCTATACTGTTTAAATCAAATTAAATGTAGAGAACACTAGTTGTTGAGATACACAAGTTAATGGTATGACAACAGGAGATAAATCGAGCTGCAAAGCCTCAATACAGGCACCAGTGAACAAATATATCCACCAGTGCCAATAGCCATCTAGAATATAATTATAGAAGCATCAGGCAATCTAAATGTCCTTAAAAATATTAAATGCACAATTACATAAATAATAAATAAACAACCTGGTTTACAAATGTGAAAATCTTTATGCTTACAACAGGCTTGGCTAATCTGTGTTCAGTGTCCAGTGAGCTGAGAATTGGCAGATGGCATTTAACACTGATTTTATATGAAACTGAAGGAACCTTCAGATTCCACTGCAAAAGATTTTAGGAAAAAATGTAACCAATTTGTCCTGTCCTGCAGTAAATCTAGATGCTGTTCAAGACATTACTCATTATGAACTACACTCTGGTAGACATGTATGCAGGTCAAGCTCACACCTATAAACAGTCTTTACCAACAAAATTTGCAGTGCTAAATTATGATTGCTAATCTGCAACTGATCAATGATGGCTACTATGTTACTGCTGTTGTGAATACCAGTGTAGTGCTGCGTTTGAGGTTAGTCTGTTCTCATTGCCTCCTCTTTACAATGGCCAGCACGGTTGGTAACAAATTGTATGCCGTAGTAACTGGTCCTTTCCCAAAGGTTTCCTGTTACCATACATGTTTCTCTATCCAAAGTCATGACTACAGAGGATAGTTTATGCAAAATCTTGTCTGGCTCTGGTTTAACTACAATATATTATGACATTTATACAAAAACATTTTCTAAAGGTTAGAATAAATAGCTTGTGTGAACGGTTTATTCACCTGAATGAATTATTATCACTTGAATATTGCAACCATATACGAACAATGAATACACTCGAACATCTTGCCCAAAGTCCTTATAAATTCACTTTAGAAACCTATACATTATCCCATTTTGGCCTGCATGGGTAGTTTCCTACCCATTTTTCAAGATTTTGAGGGATGGCTGATTTTGACCAAACTGAAAAATTTCACCAGATTTTTCTTAAAATAATGAAAATCATATTGAAGTGCTAGGTAGAAAACAACCCACCTGGGCTGAAATGGGTTTTAAAGTAAGTGTAAAATGATTGTGCAACTGAAAGAAGGGTATTTGGATATTTTAATTATAACCCTTGTCTGTAGTTCAGGAGTCTCCTCTTCCAAGATTTCCACCACAAGTAAATTATCAAAATAGTTTATTTTCTGTTGGCATAGTTTTGGCATTTATGCTTTATATGAATGCATAACAATTGCACAAAGTGTTTAGATTGAAGATGGCAACTATTATCTAGACAGTGATCTAGTTGTGATATATCTTGATGTGTCTTTATATATCTAGCCTTAATATGCCACACAGTGGGAGATGCCTGGTCCCATGCAATTCTGCTAGCATAAGGTCTTGTTTGCTGAAAATACCTTACGCAAAGCAACTAGAACGCACCAGAAGACGCTGCTGATTAATTTGATTTGTGACGCATGTAAATTGTGTGCGACTGAGTCTGTATACAGAGCACAACAAAACTTGTATGTGGAAAAAGCTGCAGCTGCTACAATGCAGCACTTTGTGTAGAGTCAGACTTGGTTATACACAGGTACAAGTGTCAAATATCACATTAATCAGCAGTGTCTCCTGGTGCTTACTTGTCACATCACCATGCGACTAAGATGCATTTTTGGCACGGACTGCCGGATCTTAGTCTCTCGGGACCTGTTGCGCCTGGTTAGCTGTTTGGTGAGACTGCAGCAGTAATGTATGAAGACCTATCTGAACACCAGTGCATTATAGACTAGGTTTTTTTTTTTTTTTTTGTTGAAACTGAATGTCTACTGATTTTCCATAGACAGCCTTTTATGTTTCCTGTAAGATAGTGGTAGCTGCGAATGTTTTCCATTCATTTTTATATAGCCGGTTTATTTCACAATGACCTGTCTAAAAGCTCTTCAGATGATTGGCTTGGTTGTATAGGTAACCTGGATTAAGGCCTGTATTACATGTTTTGAATAGCAAAGATAAAATTGAGCTTTACTTAATCCTCAGATTTAGTGCTGCATCACCTGTAGTTGAGACAATTTATGTGTTAAGCACATAAAAAGCAGCAGCTTTTTTTGAGGATCATGTATGTGGGGAGTTTGGACGAGATCTGTATTTCTTTAACTTTCCATATTAGCAGTGCATAAATATAGGTTTAAAAATGTGAAGTAGCAATTATAATCCTGCAAAGTGCTGCTTTATGGGGTTCTTAATGTTTGTACAGTTACTTGAATGGGTCTTTGACGAGCAGTTCATACTGAACGTCATTGCCATAAACTATGAATACCTGTTATATTTAGATCATGCTTAAATAATTTTTTTAATACTTGGGAACAGATTGTGGGAAAATTCAACTCTTTTATTATAGTGCAGCTCATACATTATTCTTTTTGTGCTGCTGGGTGATGCTGCTGAGGGCACCCATTATTTGTTTGCTCCCTCTTAAAGAGGGATATGAATTCCACCCAAAGGTGGGCTTTTGGGTGGCCAAACGTAAATGCTTCTAGTAGTTTGCACAGGTTTATCTGCTTTGCGCAACTAAACCTGGAATATTGGTAATGGGAGCTAAGTGACCCTTACCCAATGGTGCTTAGCTATAGAGTACCTAAACTTAAGGCAGGAGCTTAGGGAGTGAGAAAACAATTGAATTGCCCCCATAGTCTACATGCTATTGTGTCTAGGTAATGCTCAACTTTCTGGCAGCTCATTTTATTATAGACTGTGCTCTGTAACATTTGACTGAATACAGGTTGAGTATCCCATATCCAAATATCCGAAATACGGACTTTTTTGAGTGAGACTGAAATAGTGAAACCTTTGTTTTCTGATGGCTCAGTGTACACAAACTTTGTTTAATACACAAAGTTATTAAAAATATTGTATTAAATGACCTTCAGGCTGTGTGTATAAGGTGTATATGAAACATAAATGAATTGTGTGAATGTAGACACACTTTGTTTAATGCACAAAGTTATAAAAAATATTGGCTATAATGACCTTCTGGCTGTGTGTATAAGGTGTATATGAAACATAAATGAATTGTGTGAATGTAGACACACTTTGTTTAATGCACAAAGTTATAAAAAATATTGGCTATAATGACCTTCTGGCTGTGTGTATAAGGTGTATATGAAACATAAACACATTGTGCTTAGATTTAGGTACCATCACCATGATATCTCATTATGGTATACAATTATTCCAAAATACGGAAAAATCCCATATCCAAAATACCTCTGGTCCCAAGCATTTTGGATAAGGGATACTCAACCTGTATTGACACCCTGTTCTAAAAGCAGAAATAAGTGTGCAAAATACATGTTCTTTATAGACCGTTTTATTCTAGTCTGAGCTCATTGATAGCCAAACAGTGAACTACACTTAGATGAACCTCTCCTATAGGAAGAATGTGGTTGTTTTTCATGTATATTTGTATAAATACAATAATATTGCTTCCCCCCTCTCCCCTCCCCCAGCTGTCATAGAACATGTACGAGATGGTAGTGTGGTGAGAGCGCTGCTGCTTCCTGACTACTACCTGGTGACGGTTATGTTGTCTGGAATAAAGGTATGGCACCCCTGAGGTTATGTAGTGCTTAGATTTTAGTGTGACGATACATATTTATGTTCTCTGCATAAAATAGTTGTATGTAACTTTTTCAACATGCTGACTGTTTAAGCTCCATTGATGCAATTGAAAACCTTATTTGGAGCATATTGTAAATACTATGGCAGGTTGTTTCAATGCTTATTTGGTTTAAGATTATAACATTTTTCATTTGCTTGTAAAAGGAAAATCCGTACATGCAAGTTTTTTAACATTAATTTTATCTTAAATATATTGGAAATAGTTTGTTGCTTACCAAGTCTTAAGGTCATTTTATACATTTTGGAATGGTATTGGCTTTCAAAATATCAAATGTTTTATGTATTGTTTCAGTATTTTGTTTGAAATATTTTCAGTGCCCAACCTTTAAGCGAGAAACAGATGGCACCGAGTCACCGGAACCCTTTGCTGCTGAGGCAAAGTTTTTTACCGAGTCCCGTTTGCTGCAGAGAGATGTGCAAATTGTCCTGGAGAGCAGTCACAACCAAAATATCCTGGGCACCATACTTCACCCTGTATGTATCAAGCTGGTCATAACAGACTGACAAACTTACAAATGTCTTACCCAATCTAGTATCTAAACTGTTTTTATCTTCTTGTTTGCACCAAGTCTATCTATAGCACAAGGTCTTTTCATTTTTCTCTGTAGAATGGAAACATTACGGAATTGCTTCTGAAAGAAGGCTTTGCACGTTGCGTAGACTGGTCTATAGCAGTGTATACCCAAGGCTCTGAGAAGCTCCGTGCATCAGAACGGTGAGTTGTTTTTTTTCTTATTTCCCCTCAAATGTTTGTTGAAGCTAGTATTTCCCTCCCACTGGAAACACCCTTTAAGTGGTAGATCTGCCTTATGGCAATGTTCAGTCAAGAATCATCGTGGTTATCTAGTTTTGTCTGCATTCTGATTAGTGTAGTAGTATTTCTGAATACAGAAGTTTGAGTATCGCTTATAAATCATATATCTGTATGTTAAGAACTTACTGTAAGTTAGAATGCTGCTGCAGTTTAATTTTCAGAGCTGGGGCATAGTTACAGGAGTTTATTTTTTTTGATGAAAGTAAAGTTCTGATTAATGTCTAGAGTTGCAGATGTTCTACATGTGTGCAGGGGCATACACATTTTGAATAGCGAATAGCAGAACTAAAATGCTAGAATTAATGGTTAGTGAATTGGCTCATAAAGTATGGGTACTCTTCAGAACTATACCTTTCAAACTATCCGTTGAACATCTTGCCTATGTAATCAGTGCATGCTATTATTCATTGGCTCCCAGCAGGTGTTTCCACCGATAAAACAGCTGTATGCACTTGTAGGATCAGGCACTGAATGAGTCCCCAGATAAAATATACAGTTTTGGGTGGTTGGCACTCAAGAGTAACTGTTCTAGATCTAACATTTCATATCAGTCATGCATTTCCATATGTACATGACTCATGAGTTTTTCATAATGGACCTTAACTTTCAAGCATCCTTGGGATTTGGATCACCTGAGCAGGTTGAGGAGGCTTTCTTCACTGACAATAAGAATCTCACTAACCTTCCCTGCATCTAAGGAATTAAATGTTCTGAGAGCGCCTGGGAAAACCCGGAGAAAAAATTTCAGATCCCTATACAGGTTTTGGTTGCTTTTCACTTTCCTGAGGAGGATAGGAAAAAATGAGAACCTGCTCATTGTTGACGCGTCTGTCTCCAGACTGTCCAAAAATGTGGTTTTACCTGTTCCAGTATCTACCGCGTTAAAAGAACTGGCTGATCTCAAAATTGACACTACGCTCAAATCCATATACACTGCTTCGGGGGCGATATTACATCCTACTATTGCCTGTGCTTGTATTTCTAAGGCTATAGTAAAGTGGTCAGGCACGTTACTTGAAGATTCAAATACATTGGATAAAAGGGACGTTGAATTATTTTTACGTAACATTTAGGATTCTGCAGGATTTATGGTGGAATTCATGAAAGACCTGGGTTTGATGGCTGCAGGGATATCTTTCATGTCTCTTGGCTCGCAGGGGACTTTGGCTGCGCCAGTGGTCTGCCGACGTGGAATCCAGGAAAAGTGTGGAGAACCTACCCTACACAGGTCAGGCTCTTTGGGAAAGCGTTGGATGCATGGATTTCCATGGCAACCGCAGGTTAGTCACCTTTTCTTCCCTCAGCTGCACCTACTATGAAGAAACCCTTTTCTGCAGCCAAGTCAGTCCTTTTGGGCTGTCAAATCAAGAAAGTCCAAGCCGTCTTTAGAGGAGGTCGGGCAAAATCCAAGAAACCTGGTGCTGCAGGTTCCCAGTAGCAGAAGCCCGCTTCAGGCACGTCAAAGTCCTCAGCATGACTCTGGACCACGCAGCCTGGAGGTAGGGCCGGTGGGGGCGAGGCTTAGACGATTCAGCCACATCTGGGTGTCGTCCGGCTTGGACCCCTGGGTACAGGATATAGTGTCCCAGGGGTACAGGCTGGAGTTTCAAGAAACCCCACCTCACCGATTCTTCAAATCAGGCTTGCCAGTTTTGCTGGCAAACAGGGCTGTCCTGCAGGAAGTCAATCAAAAGTTTGAAGAGTCACCGGTCATTGTACCAGTTACACCTCATCTGCAAAACAAGGGTTACTGTTCAAACCTTTTTGTTGTAGTAAAACCGGATGGTTCCGTCAGGCCCATTCTGAACTTAAAATCACTAAACCCCTTTCTGAGGGAGTTCAAGTTCAAAATGGAGTCCCTGAGGGCGGTGATATCAGGTCTGGAAGAGGGGGAATTCCTGGTATCCCTAGATATTAAGGATGCGTACCTCCACATTCCGATTTGGCCGCCGCATCAGGCTTTTCTCCGATTCGCACTGTTAGATGTTAGACAGTCATTTTCAGTTCCAGGCACTGCCATTCGGCCTCTCCACGGCACCGGGGGTGTTCACCAAGGTGATGATGTTTCTCCTCTGCAGATGGGGTGAATATAATCCCGTATCTGGACAATCTGCTAATAAAGGCTTCGTGTACAGAGGGAAAAGGTAGCAGGTGCACTATCTCACACTAGCTCAACCTGTAGTAACCAGAGGCACTTAGCATATTCCTGCGATGCCCTGGGGTTGTCTGGCTGGGTGGCTCTGGGGTGTCCTGCCCCCCGGACCTGAACCCCTATAGTTAGTGTTAGGGACTTACCCAATGAGAGGCTACCTTGATGCGGTTGGCAAGCTCATAGCCCTGGCCAGGAATATGCTAAGTGCCTCTGGTTACTACAGGTTGAGCTAGTGTGAGATAGTGCACCTGCTACCTTTTCCCTCTGTACACTTTACTAAGTCTCAAGCAGAGTAGCACCTCACTACCTAATTAAGGTGTGCAAATTAGTGCCCTTTTCCCTCAATAAAGGCTTCGTCCAAGGAGAAGCTGTTGCAGTCCATTGTTCTCACGACTCGTCTGCTCAGGGAACACGGTTGGATCCTAAATCTTCCAAAGTAAAATTTTGAGCCGACCAGGGGGTTGTCCTTTCTGGGAATGATCCTCGACACAAGTGCAGAGGATGTTTCTTCCGGAGGAGAAAGCGATGGTGATGCAAACAATGGTCCGGGATGTCCTGAAGCTGGCCCGGGTTTCGGTCCATCAGTGCATTTGCCTTCTGGGGTAGATGGTAGCCTCTTACGAGGCTCTGCAGTACGGGGGGTTTCATGCTTGGCCCTTCCAACTGGATCTCCTAGACATGTGGTCAGGATCTCATCTACACATGCACCAGAGAATACGTCTGTCGCTGAAAGCCAGGATTTCACTCCTCTGGTGGCTGCAACTACCTCATCTTCTGGAGGGATTCAGGATTGGGTCCTTCTGACAACAGATGCAAGTGGCTGGGGTGCAGTCTCTCAGGGGGAAACCTTCCAAGGAAGGTGGTCAAGTCTGGAATCAGACCTACCAATAAACATTCTGGAATTAGGAGCCATCTACAACAGTCTTCTCCAAGCGGCCCATCTTCTGCAAGATCGAGCCATTCAGGTGCAGTCGGACAATTTAACGAAGGTGGCTTACATAAACAGACAGGGCAGAACGAAGAGCAGAGCTGCAATGTCAGAGGTAACCAGAATCATCCTCTGGCCAGAAAAACACGCGTTGGTGCTGTCTGCAATCTTCATTCCGGGTGTAGACAACTGGAAAGCGGACTTGCTCAGACACTATCTCCATCCAGGGGAGTGGGGACTCCATCAGGAGGTGTTCGCAGAGGTAACAGATCTTTGGGGTGTACCTCAAATAGACAGGATGGCCTCTCATCTCAACAAGAAGCTTCAGCGGTATTGTTCCAGGTCGAGGGACCCACAAGCCGTGGCGATGGACGCCCTAGTGACTCAGTGGGTGTTCCAGTCGTTGTACCTGTTTCCTCAACTTCCACTCATTCCAAGATTTCTAAAACTCATAAGGAGAACAAAAGTTCAGGCAATCCTCATTGCTCTGGACTGGCCAAGAAGGGCTTGGTATGCGGATCTCCTTGATCTACTGCTAGAAGAGCCGAGGCCTCTTCCTCTTTGGGAGGACCTGCTGCAGCAGGGGCCGTTAGCTTATCAAGACTTACCGCGGCTACGTTTGACGGCATGGAGGTTGAACACCAGATATTAGCTCGGAAGGGCATTCCGAACAAGGTTATTCCTACCCTGATACAGGCTAGGAAAGGAGTTACGTCTAAACATTACCATCTTATTTGGAAAAAATATGTATCTTTGTGAGTCAAAGAAATTTCCTACGGTGGAACTGGGACGGTTTCTCCTCTTCCTGCAAGCAGGTGTGGATATGGGCCTTAAGTTGGGATCCGTAAAGGTCCAGACTTCGGCCCTATCCATTTTCTAGCAGAAACAATTGGCTTCCCTCCCTGAGGTTCAGACTTTTCTGAAAGGGGTTCTGCACATCCAGCCTCCCTTTGTGCTGCCTACGGTGCCCTGGGATCTTAACGTGGTGTTACAGTTCCTCCAATCGGATTGGGTCGAGCCTCTACCGTAGGTTCAGGTCAAGTTTCTCACGTGGAAGGCTCACTTTGTTGGCCTTAGCTTCTGATAGACGTTTGTCGGAGCTGGGGGCTTTGTCTTGTAAGAGCCCCTACTTGATCTTCCACGAAGATGGAGCTGAGCTCCGGACACTCCGCAGTTCCTTCTGAAGGTTGTTAGCATTTCATATCAACCAACCTATTGTGGTGCCAGTTGCTACCGACTCCTCAGTTTCATCAAAGTCCTTGGATGTTGTAAGGACTCTGAAAATCTAGGTGAAGAGGACTGCTAGTCACAAAATCGGACACTATTTATGCCTTATGATCCCAAGAAACTTGGGTGTCCTGCTTCTAAGCAGATTATCTCTCGCTGGATCAGGTTCACTATCCAGCATGCGTATTCTACGGCAGGATTGCCGTGTCTTACATCTGGTAAGGCCCACGCTACTCGTAAGGTGGGTTCTTCCTGGACGGCTGCCCGGGGTGTGTCAGCTTTAAAGCTTTGCCGAGCAGCTACTTGGTCTGGGTCAAACACGTTTGCAAAGTTCTACAAGTTTGATACTTTGGCCTCTAAAGACCTGAAGTTTGGTCAATCAGTTCTGCAAGAGCCTCCGCGCTCTCCCTCCCATTCTGGGAGCTTTGGTACATCCCCATTGTACTAATGTGGGCCCCAGCATCCTCTAGGACGTAAGAGAAAATAGGATGTTAATTACCTACCGGTAAATCCTTTTCTCGTAGTCCGTAGAGGATGCTGGGCGCCCGCCCAGCTCTTCGTGATCCTGCAGTGGTTACTTAGTTCAGTACTGCCTAGTTCTTGGTTGAGTATTGTTTTTTTACTTGGTAAATAATGTTCAGCCGTTGCTGATATTTCAGGCTAGTTAGCTTGGTTTGCCTTGTGTGTGAGCTGTTGTGAATCTCACCACTATCTGTGTAAAATCTTTCTCTCGAAGTTGTCAGTCTCCTCGGGCACAGTTTCTAGACTGAGTCTGGTACTAGGGGCATAGAGGGAGGAGCCAGCCCACACTCTCAAACTCTTAAAGTGGCAGTGGCTCCTAGTGGACCTGTCTATACCCCATGGTACTAATGTGGACTCCAGCATCCTCTACGTACTACGAGAAAAGGGTTTACTGGTAGGTAATTAAAATCCTATTGTATTACAAAGCATATATTAGTGATCGCGGTTACAAAGCAAAATGAGGGTTTAACTTCATACTAGGACCTGTGGTTTTGGAGCAAGGTATGGGTCTGGTGATTGTCTGCATGGTTTGACTGTGATGTGATGATGATATCTGGTAACCTTGGTCTAGATCAGGCATTCCCAACCTCTTTCCTCAAGACGCACTAAGGGGGATATCCAATTATCCCTGGAAAAACATCGGGGAAGTTTTTCAGACTTTCCGATGTTTCGGCTAATTGGATATCCCCCTAACTCTATTTGTTTTGGTGAGATCCAGGCTTTAGCACAGATGGTTCAATAAAATAAGTACTAATTAAGTCAGCTGTGTTCAATCATGGATAGCACTAAAACATGGACTTGGAGTGCCTTGAGGATTGAGGTTGGGAATACCTGGTCTAGATTTTGACAAATGTTCCTGGTGTGCCTGGCCCTGGTAAGATTATGTAGGATTCACCTGCTGTTGGGTTACATGGGCAATTGTCCCGAAATAAAGCCTAATGTTGGCTACACTAATCATTTTACGTGTGGCTGCTACTGAATTATGGTTTATTCAACTTTTCCTTTAGTATATAATTCAAGTTTTTGAATAGAAATACCTGATACCCCAGTGTTTATGAGCTGGACATTGGTTCCCAAGAGGAAGGTTTGAGAACAAGACCATCTTAAAATAGGAGGCTCATGCTGACTTAAATGGCTACTACTTTGCATCCTTGCATGGGGGAAGCAGGTATAATTGGGACTCAAATTTAGTGACTTCTTTTTTTGTTTAACCAACATGGTAATGGTGAAAGATTCAGTATGTACACCAAGACATTATAGGGGCACATTCTACATATTACTGTTTACTAATGTAATGAATCTTATTTATGGTGTACTTTACAACATTTTCCTGAGCTTCTTGGGAGCCTAAATACGTGATGCTTGAAAAATGATTGATTTCCAAAGCAAGGTTTCTTAAGCATAATTATTAAATTCCTAAATAGGGGCTTGTCTTCAGCATAATCAAGCTTTCTTTCGGATAAGTAGATTCGTGAAATATTAAATTGTGTTGCCAAGGGAATTTCAAAGATTTAATTTGGTCAATTGTGCACTTTTTCTATAACATTCCATAGTAATGACTCTGCAAGTGATAGCTTAAGTAGGGAACTATTTTCTGCCATGGAACAATTTCAGCTGCCTTAAGCTGAATGTTTAGTATTTGCATAAGCAAAAATCCCTTAAGTACTAGAAAATGGAAAAGCGTGTAGTGTAATTCCACAAATCTGCTACTGATCTTACGCCTTTAGATGAACAGACATGCCTTTTATCATTTGGTTGCTGAGACTGGTCCCAGTGTTAAAGTGAAAATGTCTTATGATACAGAAGAGACCTACCACTTGTGTGTAGCAGTTGGGCCTTATTAAGCATCTTGAGCCTTTTAAAATTAAAAGTGAACTGTCTAATTTTCTATAAATAAAGCTACTAGGTGAGCAGTAATTTGCCTCTTGTAGAATTGTACTGGAAAAGCTTGGTAAAAACCTAAATTAGCTATAAGGATACCTCTATAGAGAGGCCAGCTAGTTTAACTTAAGTGCCTCTATTATGGCACTTGTATTACGTGTTACGAACACCTTTTAAGAAGCTATTGTGCTTGTTCAAGATACAGTACTTGTTAACGAACTTGGTTCCTGGGTATAATGGGAAATATTGGAATGAGGATGGTTTTATTGATATGGTTACAACAAATTTTGATGCATTTTTTTTTTTTTTTTTTACCCACCAATAGTTTTGCCAAAGAACACAAAACACGGATCTGGAGAGATTATGTTGCGCCAACTGCAAACCTGGACCAGAAAGACAGGCATTTTGTTGCAAAGGTAATTGCTACATAGAATACCTGTTAATAAAAGAAGGTATTTTGTATGTAAAAGTTACTGTGGAGTTTGTATGTTTATCCCATGTCTTGGAACAAGAAAACAGGCTGCGCAAAATAACAGGGAAAAATAATGAACCTGAGAGCTGACGTATGACTGAAAAATGTATTATACAATTGTCACTAAAACCATATATAATGCAAATGCATAAAACATTAGCTAAAATATAATTAGTACCGTTAGATAATGTGCTGGAAGAACAGATATTATGTTCAAGACTGATATAAATTAATGGTATCACTCATGACGAAACGCATTAGGATCCTGCATATGCCTTCACCTTGCATCCGGTATCCATCTCTACAGCCAGCAGCATTTTACCAGTGTATTACACACCGGCTTCATTACTCCGCGGGCGGCCGCTTTCCAACACGTGGCTATCTCACCTCCGTTACCCGCTGGGCATCACTACAATATCCTCTCTGGACAGTACAACTGTGGGCAATGCAGGACTCCTAAACCGAGGACGCTTGGTCGGACCAGCCCTTCTCCTTTCCTTTGAGAGGTATTTCTATACACTTGTGTGATTGAACTTTCCACAACAAAAGTTGAAGCCGCTGTTATATGAGACTGTCACAACTGCACCCATAATATCAGTGGATAACGGAATGGTGGTTACTGATATCCATGTGGATACTTCTATAATAAGAGACTGCTACTTTTTTACACGCACTGGATACTTTATTCTGCTGATAGTGATAACATTAATTCATATCAGTCTTGAACATATCTGTTCCAGCACATTATCTTAAAGTACTAATTATATTTTAGCTATTGTTTTATGCATTTGATATATATATATATATATATATATATATATATATATATATATATATATATATATATATATACACATATACACACACATATACACACACATATACACACACACACACTAGGTGATTCATCGCGCCCTACGGGTGCTCTTCACAGTCGTAAGGGGCTACGCCCCCTTAACCCTTGCACACCTTTGTGGCGTGCAATATTTTTATTATATGGAGTATTACCTCCAATCATAATTGTGAGTGGTTAAATATTGCATGGACAAAGGGCGTGCAATGGTTAAGGGGTCGAAGCCCTTTGCAATGGGGTGAACAGCGCACGCAGGGACTGATGAATCACCTAGTAGGTGCTTTGGTTGGGGGAGTGGCAGGTGCGGGGAAGATGCGGATGGGATCCGGGGTGCCACGGGAGGGGGCAGGGGTGGTTGCGGTGGTGCTGCAGGTGGAGGAGGGGCTGGTGCAGTGGTGCCGCAGGAGGGGGTCCGGAGCCACCGCGGGTGGGGGAGGAGCAGTCGCGGGGGTGCCCTGGGTGAGGAAGGGGGTCCGGAGCTACCACGGGTGCTGGAGGGTGTGTGTGAGGGTGCCGCGGATGGGGCCCTGAGGTACTGTGAGTGAGGGAGGGGCGAGTAATGCTTCTCCTGCTTCTCCTCCTGTCAGCAGCTAAGCTGCTGTCCTCCCTTTGGCAGTGGCTCTCCCGGAGACTCGCACAGCAGCCAGTCACTATTGTTAGCGCCGGTGTCCCAACGCGCCGCATTACAGGGAAGATGATGCACTCAATAAACTACAGCTCCTAGCAGCCCTAAGGGCCGGAATGCTTCGGCGCTAAGGGCTGCTGGGAACTGTAGTTAAGGGGGCATTACACGTGTACGCATCACTGGTACAGGGGGGCGTTACGTGTGTAAGCATCACTGCTACAGGGGGCATTACGTGTGTAAGCATCACTGGTACAGGGGGCGTTACGTGTGTAAGCGTCACTGCTACAGGGGGCGTTACGTGTGTAAGCATCACTGGTACAGGGGGGGTGGGGGCGTTACATGTGTAAGCGTCACTGGTACAGGGGGTGTTATGTGTGTAAGCATCACTGCTACAGGGGGTGTTACTTGTTTATGGTCACTGGTACAGGGGGCGTTACATGTGTAAGTGTCTCTACTACAGGGGGTATTATGTGTGCTGTGCAAAGTATGCAAGGTTGCCAATTTATAGTTTGCAGGGGGGTGCCGAACACTCTAGCACCGGCCCAGACTGCACACCCACGGCACTGCACTGTCATGTCACCTTTTACATTGATTCAGCGTCCAGACATTACCCTCCGCAATATCACTCACTCTATCCGTTACATTAGCCATCTCGGGGCTTCCAGGACAGCAGCCCAGGTGCTGTGTTGCGGAGTCAGGGGATCTGGGTGCGGCTGTGGCTGGGAGGCACTTCTGTGACATCACACGCAGAGGAGGCCCTGGGGCTCAGAGTATGCGACGCAGGGAGGGCTATGAAAGCCTTCTGCTGCACCGCTTTCATACACATATATGCCGGTGGCCGCAGCAGCTTTTGTTCCACCTGCGCTGCGGCTAGGGAGTGGGGATTGTTGATGCTGGAGTGGGCAGGCGGACTGGCAGCAGGACAATAGGACGCTGCAGTAATAGGATTTCCCCCCCCCCCCTATCTGCAGTGCAGAGACTTGCTGCAGATGCAGTGGCATACCCTCCAGTTGCACCTTTTTGGCAGGTACAGTCCCTTTTTTTTTATGGTTTGTACCGATTATTGATTCTCCAAGCTTCCATTGAATGTATAGGAAAAGGGGCGTGGCCACGCCCCCTTTTCAAAAGTGTTGGAGGGTATGATGCTGCAGATGCAGTGGGCCTATTTTGGGGTGTGGGGCTGGAGCTGCAGCTCTCAGTCCCATTGCTAATCCTGCTCTGTAAAAACACAGCAGGCAAAGGGCAGAGCCTCCCATTGGATGTAACCTGTGTGGGAGGGTGTTTCTCGCCCAATCAGCTGTGGACTGGGTGTAATGGACGTGCCACTAACCCAATGAGAGATGCGTTATACACACAGGCACAAAGTCACAGAGCTGGGCTATTATATAGGAGATATATATATGTGTGTATGTTTTGTGACAATTGTATAATACATTTTTCAGCTCTCAGATTCATTATTTTTCCCAGCTATCTTGCGCAGCCTGTTTTCTTGTTCCACTTCATATTCCATTTAAACACCCACACAGTGTTTACAGCAGTGCATCATATCGGGGTAATCCTTAATTTTCATTATTACTACCAACTTCCACATAGGCACTGTTAAGCAGTCAAGTGTGTGGTTTTTTTTTTTGGTTATCCTATGTCTTGGCAGTGTTTCTTCCAACAACCAAAACCATGCTGGCAGGCTGATTAGTTTGGCAAAAACAGTCATGATTATGGCGTACTCTTCAGTGGGGCAGGGCTTATGTGAATGAATAAAGCACTGTAATGTGAACGCTGAATAAATAAGTGCTTGGAGAACGGTGTAGGTTTTTCTGTTATTGAACACCCAACAGAACAGCGTGTTTATAGAAACAAAGTAAAGTCAGGTACGCACTATCCAATTATCTGGCCAATCAGCCGATAAATTGGCTGATACTGTAGTTCTGATTAAATACAGGTTGAGTCTCCCTTATCCAAAATGCTTGGGACCAGAGGCATTTTGGATATGGGATTTTTCCGTATTTTGGAATAATTGCATACCATAATGAGATATTATGGTGATGGGACCTAAATCTAAGCACAGAAAACATTTGTTACATATACACCTTATACACCCAGCCTGAAGGTAATTTTAGCCAATATTTTTTATAACTTTGTGCATTAAACAAAGTGTGTGTACATTCACACAATTCATTTATGTTTCATTTACACCTTATGCACACATCCTGAAGGTCATTTAATACAATATTTTTAATAACTGAGTATTAAACAAAGTTTGTGTACATTGAGCCATCAAAAAACAAAGGTTTCACTATCTCAGTCTCGCTCAAAAAAGTCCGTATTTCGGAATATTCCGTATTTCGGAATATTTGGATATGGGATACTCAACCTGTATATATAAAAGTAATGTCCACACATACCTTCAAATTATTAAAGCATAATCATCCATTCCCAATTCAACATGCTTTAGTTATATACGAATAACTCACAACATGGGTGAATGTCAGAACTAGCTACTGTGCCCGGATCCACTCGGCACCTTTTTACCCGCAGCACTAGTACAACCAATTGAAGATTTTCTCCTAGGCATTGTGAAATCTCCTCAACAAAACAAACCAGTAAACCGTGCAGGGGACTCCTTCCCGCAGAGCTACAGACCCCTGACCGACTGTGATTATACTTAAAATAAAATCTGCCTGGAAAATTACTTTTCTTTCATTCACTAGAGGTCACTGGTGTACTCTTGGGATATGGATGGGGCGTTAGCTGGGATAGGGACATTTAAATATTTAAATTAGTAACTCTCCACCCCCTCCACACTCCCGTAGAGACGTCAGTATTTTTTTTGTGCCTCAGTCGGGAAGGTACAAGTGGACGAGGTTCCACAGTTTCTTCTATTTCTCTGTTTTCAATATTGTATTTGTAATTTTTTTCTACTCAATCCCTTCCCAGCTTATAAAGAAGCTTGGGTCTGGGATTGTTGGTGCGGCTGACTGCAGCAGATGGCTTGTTGGCGCTCATGAGAGGCGCCGCCATAGACCACAATCAGCAGAGCTGATTGCAGCCTAAAGCTGCATAAAGGAGCTGGACAGAGCTTAGAAGAGAAGCCCTGTCATAGCCTCCGCTGGGAACAGGTAATGAGCGGTGAGGCAGCTCACACTGCCGCCGCTCACTTGCTTTGTATTGCTGGGGGTGAGGGTGGGGACTGTATGTTTGACTATACTGTGTACATGTGTTCCCATGCTGCCTTTCCCAGCCGCTGACTGCACAGCAGCTGCCGCTGGGCACCAAGCCGCCGCCGCTCCCTAGGCGCACTCCCCAGTCTCTGGATCCATACTGCCTAACCCCTGCCAGCCTGCAGCCCAGCCGCAGACTGCCTAGCAGCCGCCGCTGTGCACTCTGCACTGCTCTCCGGCTCCCTGCCGCCGCCGCTCTCCCCCTCCCTCCCGCCGTTAGCTTCTGCTAACCGCTACCCTCCAGAGCTCCGGAGCCACAAATGGTGGCTGTGTCTGCAGAAGGGGGAGAGGTGGGAGGCTGACCGCGGACAGCTCTCACATGTGCAGTATGATTTGCAGGGCTGCCTCAGTCCGACACAGAGGAGGGAGATCGCGGGGGGGAGGAATGCCCGCAGGGAGGCCCCGTAACTAAACTGCATTTTAATGTAGCAAGCAGCTCGGGCTATTAAGCATGTGGAAGAGGGTCCAGGTTGTTTTAATGACTGCTGGGCACTGTAAGGCTCTTAAGCCTATGTTACATGTATATGTAGGTATAGGTGATGTGTGTACATAGATATAGCTGTGTGGCTATAGCTGTGTGGCTGATATATATTCATGTATCAGCTAAAATTGTAAAGTCTTATCTTGCAATAGCAAGCACATGGCTGAATGCCATTTTAACCGTACTTCCTGGTTCTTCTCCCAGGAAGTTTGCTGCCCTATAACACTCGGCCGCTGGAGGAGCAGGGGTGTTAGTAGGAATTTTTGTACAGCACAGGTTTCACTATTGTAGTTTATCCCACGTGCACTGTGGATTTATACACATTTTACTTATGTGGTAATAAGACAAGGGACTTGTCTGTCCTTCTCTACTTGTCTGTCTGTGTACTTAATGAGTATGGTTAATGCAAAATCAAACAAGCAGCTTTGTTGCAATGTCTGTCAGTCTACCATAAGCACAGTATGTCTTGCAAATAAGACTACAAATACAGACCCTTACCCTGATCCTCCTTGGGGGATGCTGGCGCATGTAAGGACTGGTTTACAATCGGAATTGGCCACTGCAGAGCGTCAGGCAGCTAGATCTGAGGCTAGAATTCCTCCGAAAAGGTCCGAAGGAAGGTTCAGGTCTAGCTTAATTATGAAAAATCGTTATTTGTCTTATAACTTGACAGTTTCACCTATGTTGCATTCTGACGATTCAATGCCAGATCTCATATCGCAAGAGGAACATGAGAAGAGGGCATTGGGCCAGGAGTCGGATAGTGAGGTTACTGATAGCCCGGCCATTGATGATCTCATCAGGGCAGTACGTCAGGTTCTAAAGTTTACGAAGACTGAAAACATTTTTCCAATGATGTATTGTTGCTAAACAGGGAACTCTGGTGTGTTTTCCTTATTCAGCATCTCTTAATAAGCAGCTGATACATGTCAAGACCCCAGCTGCTGCGACGTTTAAATACCCGTCGGAGCGTACCCTAGAAGCTATGCTAAAGTCAATGTATACAGCAGTAAGGGTGTTGCTTAGACCTGCTTTGGTGGGTGTTTGGGTTAACAAGGCTGTAGTTGCATGGGCAATACAGTTCAAGTTTGGCCTACAAGAAGATCACCTTATAATTCTTGCTGATCACATTTGTGCATCTGCTCAATATCTCGGTACGGCTTCTGTGGAAGTCGGCCAGGTTGGTTCTCGCCTTTCAGCTTCACTAGTTGCGGCACGACGTGCACTTTGGCTACGTTAACAGGCGTAGTCAGTCTTATAGAGGAATAGAAGCATTACTTTACGTTAGCTAGAGGTTTGATCCTCAATTGGACAAATGCAG
This sequence comes from Pseudophryne corroboree, assembly GCF_028390025.1. Taxonomy (NCBI): domain Eukaryota; kingdom Metazoa; phylum Chordata; class Amphibia; order Anura; family Myobatrachidae; genus Pseudophryne; species Pseudophryne corroboree. The sequence goes on from NC_086449.1 coordinate 364,878,201, forward strand.
TTCGCAGGCCACGGGGGGTGGGGGGGGGGCTGGAAATCTTGTTTCCTACCATTGCCTACACAAATGCCTAAACGGAAATACTCAGGACAGCGTTCATATCCTTTAGACCTCTGTCCTTTTGAGGCTGTGCTACAGGAACAACCACACACAGATGTGGTAGAGGACGTGGTTTCAACAAACCACTAACTGTCGTCGGGACGCTAAGACCACCAACAAGCCAGTGGCATAATGGGCTTCAGGCCCATCTCGGATCATCAGTTGTGGGCATCCACAGATGGGTGGATCTGCAATTTTGTGTTCAAAGCTTACAAAATAGAGTTCGATTGTCTTCCACCATTGCGATTTTTCAAGACAGGTCTGCCTGTCTCAGAAGACAAGACGGCGGTTCTGCAGACCGCAATAGTCTCTAGTAGATTCAGTAGTTCGATTCCGGTTCCAGTCACCAACAGGGTCATGGTTATATCCGTTTTTTTTTTTGTAGTTCCAAAGCTGGATGACTGTCGGTTTGATATTGAACCTAAAGGAGTTCAATCAGTACGTCGCTTACTACAGATTCAAGATGGAATCCCTGCAGTCAATGACTACAGGTTTAGATCCACAGGAATTCAGAATTTCGATGGATCTCAAGAATGCGTACTTATACGCATCAGGCCTACTTAAGATTTGCAGTACAACAAAACCATTATCGATTTCAGGCACTACCGTTTGGCTTCTCGTCAGTGCCTCGGGCATTCACAAAGTGATGTCTATCATGATAGCTCATCTCGGATCCCTGGGAGTGATGATAGTTCTGTACTTAGACGATCTGCTGATCAAAGCTCCGTCTCAACACATACTCCTGCAACATGCCTTACTAACATACAATGTACTAGTTCAGCACCATTGGATTGTCAACCTCAAGAGATCAAGCCTGATTCCGTCGCAAAGACTTCAAGTCCTAGGAATGATTCTCGACATGGTGGATCAACAGATTTACCTACCAGAACACAACGCACAAAGTATTCATAATCTGGTACAGTTAGTGCGCAATCCACGGACAGTCTCGGTGCATTTGTGCATTCGACTGTTAGGAAAGATGGTGGCATCTTTCGAAGCACAAGATCTGGTGTACCTGCACTGCTGTAGTATTTGAGTATTGATTAATTGTAAGTGACCAACATATAAACAATTAGGTTGAATAATTCATCAATAATTAAATGGTGTTGGCGGTGCTCCCCAGAGGAAATGAAAAATATCATACAGGGTTTTTGTGCCGGGGAAAGAGGCCGCGGCAACAAAGAAGAAAACCTCTTTTTTGGGGGCACTCGTTTGATAATACAAAAAATATAATTTTTTTATATTGTTTAAAATATATTATTTTAATTTAATCAGTTTAAAAATATATGTATGTGGGATATTAACCCAATCTGTTACACCCCTTAATAGAGTTTGCAGAGACAGAGACAAAGTGGTGCAAATTACTAAAAAAATTTTTTTAAACAAAGTTAATTGACCACTGGTTACTTGGTAAGTATCTAATAATTCACAAGGTACAAGTATTATTTTTTGAAATGTTTCTTTTACCTTTAAATCCAGGACAGCAGTAGATATCTTGTGTCCATGGCTCAATAATTTGTAGCAAAGAAGATAATTGGTGAAAATATTTGCTCTGTACCTAACAGGTGAATGTGCCTAGTAGGTGAATATGAACATCTGTAGCATGATGGGATTCCAAGTGGAAATAGTTTCTCCCACCCTGTCGGGCATAATAATTTACCCAGGGAAACAGATATATATATAGGGCATTTAGTCCGTTTGAAAAAACACACTTATTTCTAAGAGAAGTAGAATCAGTGTCGGTTTTTCCACTGACTTCTGCTGCCTTCCCATGTGCGGATGATTCCACAGTGAATGGGAGGTGAGAGAGTCGAGCGGCCGGCGCTGTGTGAAACACGCTGACCAGCCGCAGCGCTGCTGCACGCTCCACAAGCCAACACACTTTCTACGAACAGGTATTCTGGTGTGCTCTCATTGAGGAGCAGCGGGTCTCGTTCCCCTGCAATGACGTAAGGTTACCAGGGATTACCCGACCCGCAGCCCACAACAGTAGTAAACGCCGCCTTCTTTCTTCACATCAGCGCCGGCCGCTCGACTCTCTCACCTCCCATTCACTGTGGAATCATCCGCACATGGGAAGGCAGCAGAAGTCAGTGGAAAAACCGACACTGATTCTACTTCTCTTAGAAATAAGTGTGTTTTTTCAAACGGACTAAATGCCCTATATATATATCTGTTTCCCTGGGTAAATTATTATGCCCGACAGGGTGGGAGAAACTATTTCCACTTGGAATCCCATCATGCTACAGATGTTCATATTCACCTACTAGGCACATTCACCTGTTAGGTACAGAGCAAATATTTTCACCAATTATCTTTGCTACAAATTATTGAGCCATGGACACAAGATATCTACTGCTGTCCTGGATTTAAAGGTAAAAGAAACATTTCAAAAAATAATACTTGTACCTTGTGAATTATTAGATACTTACCAAGTAACCAGTGGTCAATTAACTTTGTTTAAAATTTTTTTTTTAGTAATTTGCACCACTTTGTCTCTGTCTCTGCAAACTCTATTAAGGGGTGTAACAGATTGGGTTAATATCCCACATACATATATTTTTAAACTGATTAAATTAAAATAATATATTTTAAACAATATAAAAAAAATATATTTTTTGTATTATCAAACGAGTGCCCCCAAAAAAGAGGTTTTCTTTGTTGCCGCGGCCTCTTTCCCCGGCACAAAAACCCTGTATGATCTTTCGAAGCACTCCAGTTCGGAAGATTTCACTCGCGTCCTTTTCGACTGGGTGATTTCGCACAGTGGTCAGGCTATCATCTACAAATTCATCAGGTAATGCAGTGGTCTCCAAGGGCCAGAGTATCCCTACTCTGGTGGCTCCAAGTACACAATCTCACAACAGGGAAAAGGTTCGGCGTCTGGAATTGTATAATTCTAATGACTGAAGCGAGTCTCAGAGGTTGGGGAGCAGTGGTACAAAATTGTCAGCTTCAAAGTCTCTGGTCAGACCAAGAAAGATTACTGTCAATAAATGTCCTGGTACTCAGGGCAATTTACAACGCGCTGCGACAAGCAGTGCACATGCTCCGGTCTCAGACTGTCCAGGTTCAGTCAGACAATGCGACGGCAGTTGCATACATCAAGAAAGAAGGAGGAACTCTAAGTCGCATGGCCATGCGGGAAGTTGCACGAATACTCAATTGGGCCGAGCATCACCAGGTGATATTGTCGGCAGTGTTCATTCCAGGAGTGGACAACTGGAAGGCAGATTATCTCAGGCGTCAGGATTTTCAACCAGGAGAATGGGCATTAAATCCAGAAGTGTTCCAGATGTTGATCCAGCAGTGGGGTTACCCACAGGTGGATCTAATGGCATCTTGCCAAAATCATCAAACATCCCAGTATGTGTCCAGAACAAGAGATCCAAAGGCAGTGTATGCTCTCACGATCGCGTGGCCGTACAGCCTCGTGTATTTCCGCTGCTTCCTCGGTTGCTAAAGTGGATCTAGAGCCCATGACAGTCATGCTAGTGGTGCCTCATTGGCCTCAGAGCGTGGTTCTCTGATCTCCGCAGGCTATCCTTGGCCGCTCTCGCTACGTCCAGACCTGCTACAACAGGGTTTGTTCCTTTACCCCGGTTTAGTGCGGCTGCGTTTGACGGGGTGGATGTTCAAACTGGCCTCTTAAGATGAGAGGGCATTCCAGAATCCGTTATACCAACCATGTTACATGCTAGGAAGCCGGTTACGACAGCTCATCACAGGATTTGGCGTGCCTACCTGGGGTGGTGTGAAGCTCGGAAGTTTCTGAGCGTGCCTACCTGGGGTGGTGTGAAGCTCGGAAGTTTCTGACCTGTTTCAAATTATCCCGTCTCTTACCATTTCTACATACTGGGTTAGATGGAGGACTACGTTTATCTACACTAAAGGTGCAGGTCTCGGCCTTGTCAATTTACTTTCAAAGGCGTTTGCCCCTTTTGCCAACAGTTCACACTTTTTTGCAAGGTGTCCTCAGAGTACAACCTCCATTTATACCACCTACAGCGGCATGGGACTTGAATCTGGTTTTAGATTTTTTACAGTCTTCATGTTTTGAACACTTACAAGAAGTTGATAAGTTTCTCGCTTGGAAAACAGTTTTTCTACTAGCCTTCAGCAATGCGTGTTTCAGAATTGGGTGCCTTGTCATGCAAGCCGCCATATTTGGTGTTTCATGGTGATAAAGCGGAACTACACACTAATTCCATCGTCCTACCAAAGGTGGTATCATTTCACATCAATCAACCAATTGTAGTTCCGGTATTAGGAAGTGCAGGAACTCCAGCTACTTTGGATGTGGTACGCACACTACGCGTTTATGTAGCCCGAACATCAACCGTACGTAAAACGGATACATTGTTTGTTCTCTCTTATGCGGTCAAGATGGCTTGGCCAGCTTCCGAGCAGACTTTGCCCAGATGGATTAAGCTGACCATACGTCAGGCTTACCTTCTTGTTAGGCTACAACCGCCTACCATAGTTTCAGCTCATTCCACACATTCTGTGGGAACTCCATGGGTAGCAGGTCGTGGAGCTTCTACGACAAAACTTTGATGTGCTGCTACATGGTTGTCAGTGCACACGTTTGTGCGCTTTTACAAGTTTGATACGTTGCGGCATCAGCATCTAGCTTTGGCCATCTAGTGTTACAGGTGCACATAGCTCTCCTGCCCAAGGGGGAAACTTTGGTATGTCCCAAGAATACTCCAGTGACCCCTAGTGGATGAAAAAGAAAATAGGATTTTGGTACTTACCAGATAAATCCTTTTCTTTGAATCCACAGGAGGCACTGGACTCCCACCCAGAGCAGTTTACCTGTCTTGTGGTAAGTTCAGTGGATCTTATGGTAACACATTCTCATCGATTAAGTTGTCAGTTACGTTGTGTCAACTTTATTATTGGCTGTTATGTTACAATGTTTGTAATTCTCTATTGCTCATCCTCTCTATTGCTCCTGTTCGGCTCAGTAAAAATACTCTTGAGGAGGGAGGAGAGTTACTAATGTAAATATTTAAATGTGCCTATCCTGGCTAACGCCCTGTCCATATCCCAAGAGTACTCCAGTGCCCCCTGTGGATTCAAAGGAAAGGATTTATTTGGTAAGTACCAAAATCCTATTTTACAATGGTGAAAACTGCATCAGTCTGTTCAGTGGTTTTGGAGCTTCTCATACAGACACTTATTTATAACATGTATAGATAGAACACAAATATAAAAATACAGGTTTTATTAGGAATAAAAGCTTATCTTAAGCAAGCGAAGTATTGTGATAACAAACACTCCAAAAACTGAATGGCAAAATAAAAAGAACTCGTCTATAAATTTTGTTTATTGGAATTAATCCCTATGCAATAACACAAGCATCAGTGTTTATATATGGTATAATCAAAGACCAGAGCTCTATCACAAGATATTAATGGGTTTTACAATATTGGCGCCGATATGCGTGGGAAATGTATGAACTGCAGCTATAGATTTCGACAGCTGCAGGTGTTGTCTGCTGTCTTTAGCTGTGGAGGCTGCCGGATTCCGGGCTGCACAGGGGATCTCATGTGAGTAGTGAGATCTCGTGCATGCCAAGTGATCCGGCCGGGGAACAAAACAGCACATCAGCACTAGACTGATGCGCTGTAAAGAGGCGAAGCAGGAAGCATTATGTGCAAGTATAACCTCCCCCTAATTTAATCTCTAAATTCCAAGGGTTAATAACTTTGCTCCCTAAAGTCCCAAATTCACCAATTGTCAAAGTACTGTTATTTACAGAAGAAAAGTAGGGTCTGTAGTTTTCTTTTATATATTCTCCTCACCAGCAGAACATATAAATCAGTGATAACAAAGCTATTCACAGAAAGGGTTACCATGGAGAAATTAATTTCTGTAGCTGTGCCACGGGTTAGTGTAGATATCACTTCCCCATACAGTAATATGGAGAGAGCAACTGAAGTATGGAAAGCTTTCCTTTCCGCTTTGCAAACCACCTTCTCTATCTCCAGAATGGCGTAAGGAGGCTTGTTAGGGGTTAAGAGCAGCAGAGACAGCCGCCGTCCTGCTCCCTTCTGGTGTGGCAGCCAATCAGAGGAGCCCTAGATCATATGCCAAGTTACCTCCTTCTGACTGCTGGTTGGCCCAGTTCCTCCTCGCTCTGTTCCTCTCCCCCCCTGCTGCTATAGAAAGGTGACCCGACATGCATATGCCAGGTCACCACCGGGTCATATCAGGAAAGGTGTGTTCATGAATTGTGATAAACAAATGAAGAAAACCCGGACATAAGTAAAACCTAAACATCGCATTCTTACATGAATAGACCCCGTAATGCTGTATCAGTGCTGCAGTTTCATATATTGACAGTTGCAATGCAGGCAATGGGGTATATGCAATTCACGGCGAATCGCGGCAATTTTTCGCCGTTTTTTAATTCGACTAAATTCGCCAGGTGAATTCCGGCAGGTGGCTGCCGGAATTCACCATATTCAATGAAAAACGGATTCGCCAGAATCGCGGGCGAAAATCGGCCGATTTGGCGGATTTTGCCGCGATTTTAAAAAACGGGGAAAAACGGGAAAAACCCGGAAAAAAAAATGGCGTGGGGTCCCCCCTCCAAAGCATAACCAGCCTCTGGCTCTTCGAGCTGGTCCTGGTTCTAAAAATGCAGGGGAAAAATTGGGCAGGGATCCCCCGTATTTTTAAAACCAGCACCGGGCTCTGCGCCTGGTGCTGGTGCCAAAAATACGGGGGACAAAGAGTAGGGGTCCCCCGTATTTTTAACACCAGCATCGGGCTCCACTAGCTGGACAGATAATGCCACAGCCGGGGGTCACTTTTATGCCGTGCCCTGCGGCCGTGGCATTAACTACCCAACTAGTCACCCCTGGCCGGGGTACCCTGGGGGAGTGGGGACCCCTTCAATCAAGGGGTCCCCCCCCCCCCCAGCCACCCAAGGGCCAGGGGTGAAGCCCGAGGCTGTCCCCCCCCCCATCCAATGGGCTGCGGATGGGGGGGCTGATAGCCTTTTGTGATAATAAAAAGATATTGTTTTTTCCAGTAGTACTACAAGTCCCAGCAAGCCTCCCCCGCAAGCTGGTACTTGGAGAACCACAAGTACCAGCATGCGGGAGAAAAACGGGCCCGCTGGTACCTGTAGTACTACTGGAAAAAAAATACCCAAATAAAAACAGTACACACACACCGTGAAAGTAAAACTTTATTACACACTACCGACACACACATACTTACCTATGTTGACACGCCGACTGCCACGGTCTCAGACGATCCGAGGTACCTGTGAAAAAATTATACTCACCTTCCAGCGTCCAGAGATAAATCCACGTCCAGAGAGATAAATCCACGTACTTGTAAAAAAAACAAAACGCAAATACCCGCTCCATACCGGACTGAAAGGGGTCCCATGCTGACACATCAGACCCCTTTCTCCCGAATGCCGGGACATCACGTGACTCCTGTCACTGAAGTCCCTTCAGCCAATCAGGAAGCGCTACTTCCGTGGCGCTCACCTGATTGGCTGTGCGCTGTCTGTGCTGTCAGACCGCATCGCAAAGCCGCTCCATTACTTTCAATGGTGGGAACTTTGCGGGTAGCGGTGGGGTTAACCCGCGGTCAGCCGCTGACCGGCGGGTGACCTCACCGCTAGCCGCTAAGTTCCCACCATTGAATATAATGGACGGGGCTGTGCGATGCGCTGTCTGAGTTCAGACAGCGCACAGCCAATCAGGTGAGCGTTGCGCTTCCTGATTGGCTTTAGAGACCTTTCAGTGACAGCTGTCACTGAGAGGTCTCTCTGCATTCGGGGATAGGGGTCCCATGTGTCAGCATGGGACCCCTTTCAGTCCGTTTGGTCGGGTGTCCGGTTTGTTATTTTCTACAAGTACGTGGATTTATCTCTGGACCCTGGTTGAGGTGAGTATATTGATCTTTTATTTTCAGGTATCCGTGGATTCTACATGGAGAAGAGGACCGATGTCGGCGTGTGAACATAGGTAAGTATGTGTGTGTCGACGTATGAAATAAAGTTTTACTGTCGACGGTGTGTCCTGTTTTTATTTGGGTATTTTTTTTCCAGTAGTACTACAGGTACCAGCGGCCCGCTTTTCTCCCGCATGCTGGTACTTGTGGTTCTCCAAGTACCAGCTTGCGGGGGAGGCTTGCTTGGACTTGTAGTACTGCTGGAAAAAGCAATATTCTTTTCATGATCACAAAAGGCTATCAGCCCCCCCATCCGCAGCCCATTGGATGGGGGGGGACAGCCTCGGGCTTCACCCCTGGCCCTTGGGTGGCTTGGGGGGGGGACCCCTTGATTGAAGGGGTCCCCACTCCCCCAGGGTACCCCGGCCAGGGGTGACTAGTTGGATATTTAATGCCACGGCCGCAGGGCACGGCATAAAAGTGACCCCCGGCTGTGGCATTATCTGTCCAGCTAGTGGAGCCCGATGCTGGTGTTAAAAATACGGGGGACCCCTACGCTTTTTGTCCCCCGTATTTTTGGCACCAGCACCAGGCGCAGAGCCCGGTGCTGGTTTTAAAAATACGGGGGATCCCCTGTCAATTTTCCCCCCGCATTTTTAGAACCAGGACCAGCTCGAAGAGCCCGAGGCTGGTTATGCTTTGGAGGGGGGACCCCACGCCATTTTTTTTTAGGATTTTACCGTTCCAGCAATAAAAAAAAAAATTTAAAAAAATAATATTTAAAAAAATATATAAATATTTGTGCCTCCAAAAAAAAAAAAGCACCTAATCCCTTCTAATATAAATAGATCTGCTATTCCCAAAAAAAAAAAACACAAAATAAAACATGTTTAAATTTTTTTTATTTGTTTTCACCCTCCAAAGTGTGGCGGATTGAAAATGATGAATTTGCTGTCTAAAAGCACTGCTGTCGAATTTCCAAACTTGAATTGAATATGCTTTGGTCGAATTGCAGCACTTATATCATTGCAGAAAAGTCGAATTTGCAAAAATTCGAATTTCAAAAAGTCGAATTTTGAAAGTCCGTTTTTTGGTCGGAAAGCACTGAATTGCATAGGCGAATTTTTTTTTTGGTCGAAAATGACCCGAAATTCGACAATTTCGGGAATTCGACCGCAATTGCATATACCCCAATATGTTTCAATTGAATCATTCTGTGACCACTAATGGTGAATGTTGGTTACATCACCCTAATAAACTGCACAGAATTGTATCTAAAGACAGGAGCTAGTATCTTATAAAATGTAATCCTCTTTATGGTGCTGTTTCAGTAGAAAGCATGATTTGTTCAGTAATTTTGTAAGGTTAATAAAATATATACATAAAACGAAGTCTGTACGATTTTTTTATTTTTATTTACAAAATATACTTCTATGGACTTGGTTTGCGTTTTCACTATTGTGTGACTTATACCACTTTCACGCAGAAGTCTGAAAGTCCCGGCAATTATGCAGTGTCGTTTTGCTGGGACCTGGCCTGGCCCGGCCCCCCTTCCCTTTTACACAGACATGCAAATTACACACGACCCTTGCACACAGAAAAAGGACCTGTGTTTCATGAAATTGCCGGGTGGAACTGCTTTTCCCGGAAATTTCATTTTCTGTCTCAAAGGGGTATTACTGTAGTGACCTAGAAAGAAACTTAGGTACTATCGCAGTGTGACATCAGAGGAGCAATAAATGAAAAACCAAATGCTGGGCGTGTGCAGGCTCCTAAAGTCCAAAATGACTTTGTATATAAATATATACAATATATGTATATATTGTACACCCTGAACGTGAAGTTAGATATATGCATATATAGATATGCAAGATTTATTTTTCATGAAAAGCTGACTATAGATCACTTACCAGGCAGCTTATCATGGCTTAGTTCTCAGGACAAGCTGCTTCTCCCATGGGCAGCTTTAAGTAGTTTGCTCACGGGTTAGTAGCCCCAAGCATCTTTGTGTTAATCTGACTAGATTGCTTAGAAGTTTAGCACTGATCTCTGTGTGTACCCCCCACAGTGATAGCAATGCATGTCCCCGTGCGTTACTATCCGCGGTGTTAGATTGGCCTGAAATGGTGAAATGAGCGCCCCGTCTGTCCCCCTAGCTCAGCACACATCACGCTGTGCTGAGTGGGGGGAAAGATGTGCCGAGCGGTCTGTTAAGCGCACTCAGCACACAACTCTCCCGTCCATACTGGCCTTTAATCCCTGAAGGACAAACTGCAAATATTAGACATTTTGTGTTCAGTGTGTACAATCTAAAATATACTTCACAATATTAGAAGTGACTATGATCTTTGTAGAAGTTTCTGAGCCATTAATCATCCACGTGTGGGAAGTTGCAGGCAAATGGTAGTTGATAATAAAGAGGTGATTAGATTTAGATGCCCTGTGTCATCCAAGTAATTGTTAGGACACACTTTCTGTAACTCATGTACACACAAATCTGGGTGCATGGTCACTCCTGTGCTAAACATGACTAATATAGGGGATCATTGACTTTACAGAGCGCATATTATGTGGCAGCTCTGCTATAAAATGGCAATTTGTTCCTTTTTATTTTACTCATTGAAGGTAAGCTTTCATTTTCTACGACCCAAATCATAATGTTTAGGAGCAGCAGTGGAGGGTACTAATTTCAATGCATTACTTACCAGGCACCTTACAGCAGTGCCAATGAGATCAGCTTGTGTTTTGAATTAAGACCCATGGGTATTTAGGTACTTTATTCGTATTGAAGGCGTTCATGATCTTGTACCAGAAATAGGTGAACACAGGTTTAATTTCACAAAGTACTGTATATATGAAGTCGCCCCTATGCATGTTTATGTGCCAGTTTTCTGGGGTTTGGGAAATCTGAGTCACTGCACCTATGAAATAGGATGTCCTTATCTCTGTCACTGCAGGAGACAGTTTCTGTGTTTTGAGGAGTCTCTTGTGCATAAACTCACAATTATGATATCGAAAGGAATGTTGCTGTGTAGCACATATGCTATGAGGAACGTAAATATAAAGTGGACGTAAATGTAAAATCGTGTGTCTAGATGGCATCTTCAAACATAGTACATTATTTTTCCCAGTTGCCTTGATCTGCAGTCTCAAGGGGGGTACACACCAAGAGATGTGTGCTGAGCGATCTATCACAGACCGCTCAATATGCTTCTCTCCCCCCACTGATCTAGGGGGGGGGGGGGGGTGTGAGAGGACCCTGGGTGAAATGAGCGACCTGCTAGATTGTGCCTACATGCAGGCTCAATCTAGCACTGGCGATAGCCCCGCGCATCACTATCGCTGGGGGGCATATACACGGGAGATCTGTGCTTAATTTCTAAGCAATGTAGTCGTATTGCTTAGATTTTAAGCACAGATATCTCCCCCCTTTAGGAACCTGCTTTGTCTGTGCCAAAATGGAAAAATGGGATTGGTCTTATCAATAGGGAAAGCTGTTGCACAACTGAGCAAGTGAAATTGGTTGTATGGAGTTAAATTGCCGGTGGAGGGTGCCCATTGGCAGTGTTTATATTCTGGCAATGGCAGCCCATCTTGCACCCTACATCTGGCCGATGGGGTAGCGAGCACTTGATGCATGTATTTGGCCAGGTAAATGATGATGATCTTAATTTAATTCCCCACTGTATCTATCTGATTTTGTAGGAAAATGTAATTGGTAAAGTGTGATCCAAGCTCACTGTGGAAGCCATTCAAGAGGCTTTTAGCTGAACTGACCTAATAAACGTGGGGTGAAACATGGCCTCTGGAATAGACTGTACTTTGGATAGTTATAACATGACTATCAGGGTATAGACTGCCCACCTTAGTTGGCCTCTTCAAAATAAAATAAGCTGCTTTTACTATGTGCTCTACATGTCAATTTCCTAATAAGCACAAAATGATGAGCAATCAGTCTTGCAGAATTAGAGAAGCCTCAGAACAGTGTTTCGCTTGAAATACTACCCAGCTAAGAAATGTACCTGAAGAAACGTGAAGCTGTTGGCCATGAATCACTTAGTTCTAAAACAAGGGATTAAATAGTCACTCGATTTTGGGAACACAGCATAATTAACCAAACTAATGTGCCCTACACATTAGGCAATATTCCGCCAAGGTGCCCAACAGCCGACGCAGTGGGGGAGTGGAGTTTCTTCACTCCCCCATCACCTGGCCTCATAGCAATCAATGCTAATATGGACGGGATTGTCCATATTGGCTTGCATACATAAGCGACCCCGGCACCAACAATGAACGAGCGCAGGGCCGCGCATCGTTGGTACCTACACACTTAAAGATATGAACGATATCGCGTTCATTAATGAATGAGATCGTTCATATCTTTCAGTGATATCGCCTAATGTGTAGGGCCAATAAATGAAGCGTTGTTATGCTTTTCATGTAAACAATATTTGCAGCAAATTTAGGAGTTTAGAAGTAGCATCAGTACCCTATGAAACATTACATACTTCAAGCAGTCTACAAACCCAATAATTATGCAGTAAAGGATGTGCTTGGCAGTGTTATATTTGCGATTACTATCGAACCCACTGCAGCAACTACCCATGCCTCTAGGGGTGACCATACATTATCCTGTCCAGCACTTCCTTTCTCAGCTCTAATGCTGGCTGCCTAACTTTTATGAAGTTATTCAATGTCACAGGCCCTCTTGGCGCTTTCTTTGGCAGATGAATAGCTATTATGATTCTATATTAGTCATCCATAGAAATATGAGCAGCTATCTGCAATATATATGCCATTTTGCTTGAGTATGAAATCTTTCACGTTTGACCCTTTTTGTCCGTTACTCTTCCATAACAATCTCTCTATCTGATGTTAGAGCACTAGTCCATTATCCTTCTTGTAAAGCTGCTCCTTTTACCTTGCAGTGAATGTAGTGCAACTGTGGCACTTTGGACTTCAAATACCTGCTTGTGCTGTGTGGTTCTAAATAAAATCGTTCTGCTTTGTATAAAGAAGACTTAAATGTCTCAGTGGATGGAACTGTTATACTTTCAGGTGTGAGGTAGAAGGCTCATCATTTAACTTGAAGTACTGAGGGTTGACTTAGTGTGCCCGATTCGTACTGAAGTTTAATGATAGATGTCTAATCTAGGAACACGCTTGATTATACAGGAAGCACTATAAAATGTAAGCCAGATCAAAGGGAAGAATGTTCTGTTATATTATGGCATCTTTACTTTGCAGTGCTGACTAAACAGCATAAGTGTCCTTATGCATTATTAAAGTAGCACTGTTTATCAGCAACAGTAATCCTTGCTGTTAAAATACTAATGTTTAGATATCCACAGTTGAATGAATTGATAGTAATTTTTTTTATCTTGTAATAGCATATTACTTGAATGCAAGTTTCTTTTAAGAAGCATCTGTTTTTTTCAGAACTTCATTCATATTTAACTAGACCCTGCAATTTGATAAGTAATCCATGTAACTCTTCCCGCTTATAACTGTAAGCGGCTACTACTTGACGTGTCAGCCTACCCTCCCTCATTCTGCAGGAGACTCCCTGAAATAGCAGCAATTGCTCACTCCCTGAATAGTCCAGCAATCTCCCTGATTACACTTTATCCCTATTATGCAGCTGTTAAATTCTTGGGGGGGGGGGGGGAGGGGGGAGAGAATCAGACATGCGTACATTTAAAGTAGCTCTACAGTGCCATTTCCCTGCATTGGTTATAAGGCACAATGATCCCTATGGCTACATGCATTTTAAATAAGGTTTCTCGTGGCCACTTCCAGTATTTGGAACCTTTTAAAACACTACACAAATCTTGCAAAATATCAGTGTCTTTTCTTCAACAAGTAGCTCTAACTTTAGGGCTTATTTATATTTGGATGTAAGTAATTTTTATGACACGCCTCTCAGATGTAGCAGTACACATCCGCACTGATAGGTGTTACTTTCACAATCTCCCTGAAATGCTTTTTCAAAAGTAGGCAAGTATGTGAAAACTTATAGCAGCACTATTTCTGTAAAGCTGGGTACACACCTGACATCAGCTGACCCGCCGTCATGCGTTAGCTTGAATGGCCGAAATTTGCCAGTGTGCACCAGGCTTAAAGCACGTCGGGCTTTACACTAAATGTAAATGCTGCTTTCAGTACCAACACACCTAAATGCTGCTTTGTAAATATAGCCCATGTCTAAACGTCATTCCATTTATAAACTCTAAATATATATTTTTGTATGATTGAAATCCTTCAACGAAAGTGTAACGTAGGTGAGAGGCCACTTGATGGCAGTGTCTACCCACAAGTTGCATGATTTCAGTGTAAGCTGCGCCATATGGTTTGTGGACGTGTTCATTTCTAATAAAGTTTAATCTTCAGTTGAAATTCACAGGAAATACCCTATTTGGCTTTCTTGGAAAGTAAACTAAAGTAGGCTGGTAAATGGAGGTTGCTGAATGCATATGTTCACTGTAGACTAGTAAGCAAATTATTAGGAATAAAATCAGTTACTGCAGTTCTGCTACTTGCAGGGATGTGGTTGATGCAATTTACTGCAGACAGGATTTAGCTGAAGTCCCTATAGGACTAGTTTTGTGGAGTAAGCAGGAGCTGTCTGCACTTTGTGGCATAAGTGTGGTTTGAGCTTTGTATCAAAGCCTGTTGTAGTGGGGTGTGGCAAACTTTTCACTGCATTTCCTAGTAATGTAGCCCATACACTTGTGAGATCAGGTACTATCCTTCGATTTCGACCGCATCTGTGAGATAAATAGGATTGTATGTACATTTTAGGTAGCTTGCGATGCGCGGGCAGGCCGGTCAAATGTCACGTCTCAAGGTAGTATGTGCTGCACTTAATAATTATCGAATCGCAGTGCGATCGCATGTGTTTTAAAAAACATGCAATATATCGCAATGCGATGGGCACACTTGGCAATGACGTGTCCATCACGTGATTACCATGTAATCTATTGCATGATCTCATGGTAATCACTTTAGCAGTTCAGGTACGATTTCATCGCACCTGAACTGCCGGTGCGATGTCGTGTCGCGGAGCATTGCAGAAGTGTATGGACACCATAACTGAAGCAATGCTTTTGTGTTTATCTTGAACAGTACTCCATACTGCAGTAATCATTCTGTCAGAGCAAGGAATTTAATGACCATATTCTGGCTCTAGATGTTTATTGATGGGAAAAGTATAAAGGCATGGCATGTGTGCCACTCCTGCTTAATCACTGTCCCGTGCCATCTGGAAATGAAGTGCAGTTCAGTTGACAGCTTGTGACTTTCAGAGCTTATAAATATTACTTGTGTTTCTGCAGCAGAATACATTGGTTTCCACAGGAAAACATCAGGGTGTAGAGTGGATCTTGATCCAGAGGCACCAACAGGCTAAAGCTTTAGGCTGTCCCAGGATGCATTGGGGCCTTCCCTATAAACCCCGCTTTCAGGCACTTAGAGCTCTGTTTTGAGTTGGTACCTTCAGCAGTTCACCTAACGAGGGCTTTACTGGGCAGCCCTGTAAAAGCATTCTTAAGATTTCTTCTCTGGGCTGTCAGACCTGTATGTCAGGGTGACACTTCAGCGCTGCCGCGCCATCACTTCCCAAGCGGCGTTGCATACTCCCGCGGCTCAGTTCCCAGGTACTTGCGGTGAACGCTCTGGCTTAGGCACACAGTCGCAGACGCTCTCCTGGTTTGTGGGGCTGCTACGGGGAGGAGGTAAGAGGGTTCACTAGCGGGATCCGCCATTAAATCTCATTCTGTCCGTGATCTAGGCTGGCGTGGACATGGTCTCCGAGCTCGGATCCCACTAGACCACAGGGGTGTCTTGAGTACAGGTCGGGTATCCTAACACCCCATTTTAGACTCAGTACCCGGGATAGAAGTCCAGCACAAGGGAGGTGGCACTTGACCTGTAGCCTCTCCCCTAGCCCAGGGCGCCATCGGAGTAGATTTTTCCTCCCTGGAGCTGCCGCACACTCCCTTACTCCCTGACTGAAATGCTGGGCGCCATATTCTGAGCATAGTTTCGGCTGGTCTCCGGGACTGCAGGGCAAGGTCTCCCTTTTGTAAAGCCGTCTGTAAACAGTGCTGTGACTTTACAAACACTTGAGTGTTCTACATGTCTTTATACAGACAGCGTTAAAGTGTACCTATTATAGAATATATTGTATGAGTATTCTAATATATACCTCCGGTCTATGACCGTGGTATGTATATCTGTCACTATATTCTGTACCCTGAGGTACTAGGTGCATCTGGGTCATGTATATAGTGCGGCACAGTATTTATCAGTATACATATACTGTGTACTCAGTCCTATAATACCAGATTTATTCGCAGGTATTGTACTTTGAGTTGGGTTCTTTCTTGTCCAATATTGAACAGAACTCCTCCTAGGGGATTGCTTTATCTGAGTTTATTTCTGAATTGTAATACCATACCTTTAAGAAGCGATTCAATTGTTTACAGGGTAATTTCAATCCTGTTCTAAGTGCCCAAGAGCGATGAATCCTGGCAAATGAGTTCAGTGCTACACAAGCAGTGTGGAATTTTATATTAAGTCATACAATTACAAGAGGTGTACTGTGCTTGAAATACAAGGCAATATTGGTTGTCACACCTTTGAATCTCTGAAAAAAGGCCTCAAACAAACCGTACATTTCCATTGATACAAAATTGAAGATATTCTCTGTGGAATGCCCTACCACGCACAATAAGACTCTCCTCTAGTCTCCAAACCTTCAAGCGTTCCCTGAAAGTCACCTTCAGGCAAGCATACCAAATTCCAGAACCGCCCACATAACTTTCATAAACCTTCCTATCAAATTGCATACTCTCTGTACAGTCCACACATATCCTCACATGTCTTCTCATTCTATGCAATAGATAGCATCTTTCCTTATGTACACATGCCTATTTCCCTATAGATTGTAAGCTTGCGAGCAGGGCCTTCCTACCTCTGACTGTTTATCACCCATTTTGTTGTTATTTCAAATTGTAAAGCGCAATGGAATTTGCTGCGCTATATAAGAAACTGTTAATAAATAATAAAAAAATCATCTGTTAGAGCAATATTAATTTATGGTACAAGAACAATATTACTTTATGGTTCAGGAGCATGGGCAAGCCTTAACGACCTAACAAGGCTGGAGCATTTCCAGATGAGGTGCTTAAACATACTAGAAGTTATCGACCCCTGGAGAAACAAACTATGCCAAGACCAACCCTCAACTGAATCCTATATTAATAGACTGTCTTTAAAGTGGTTCAGACATGTCTGCAGAATGGAGCCTAAAGGAATACCTTATCAGTGCCTAAATAACACATGCCCGGATGGACGGGGAATAGCATGTTATGCACCAAAGAAAACATGACTAAAGCGGACTGCCCAAGACCTTGAACCATTGAACTTCATATTGATGATGCCAAGTAAGCCGCCCCTAAACCAATCCTGGTGGTGCATGGTTTTTAGATTCCCTGCCTTTAGCTGTTGGTGCCAACAAGTATACCTTTATCGACGCTAACTGCAATTATGTCAAAGACTAAAGTGTTTGAAATAAGTCTTCGGCTCTGATTTTGAGGTATTGGCTTAACCAGGAATATAACTATTATATTGACTATGTAAGAATAACTTGTTTAAACTATTAAGCAACCTAAATGGCAGGTAAATGCTGAGTTCAGAGTTCCACTTCTGTACTTTGTTCAGGGCCGGATCTAGACCTTGTGGTGCCAAGGGCGAAAAAATAGGGGCGTGTTTTCATGGAGAAGGGGCTTGGTCGGTTATACCCCCTGAAGCTGTGCCCACAATAGTATTGCTCCCAGTACTGTGCCCCCTAGTTGCGCCGCTTACAAAAATAAATAAAAATAAATTAATACTCGTAATCTCTGCTTCCCGACCGCTGCTGCCCTCCGTCTCCGGCCGCCTGCGCTGCTCCTCGGATCTATGGGAGAGATGTCATGACGTCTCTCCCATAGCACCGCATAGACACTAGAGGTCAATTATGACCTCTAGCATCTATGTGCCGCTCCAACAATGCAGTGCGATGACATCATCACGCACAGCACCGCATTTACACAGCACCGGGTGGCACCAGTAGCGGATCTTGCCATGGCGGCGGTGCCCCGGGCAAAAATCCTGCTTTCCCTAGCAAGATCCGCTACTGACTTTGTTCATCAAGCATGCAATGATTACGTAGAGATTGGAGCATAGAGTTGTGTACAGTACTAAGATAAGTAGTGGGTCTAAAGTGTCAGTACATACTGAAAGTTGGCCTAAAGATATAACATAGACCCTTCCACAGCCCACACAACTGTTTTAAAACTGATATGAATGTTAGATTATGGGAATTATGTATGGACACTTGGGGTCTGACTGAAAAGCATAAGTTAATGAGTAGTACTAGTGGGGTTCACACAAAATCCGATAGAGGGGACAACCTGTTCATGTGTTTGCCACTAACATGATCTGAGCAGTTTCTCTTACATAAAAGATTTTCAGTATTTTATAAAATGGTATAAGCATCCCCCAACTTTAAGGGCTGCAAACGCAGAGCCAAAATCTGAAACTGAAGGAACCATTTGCTAAATGTAGTTTTATATTAACTATGGGGGCTGCTAGTCTGTAAACTTTATTTTTTTTTTATTGTACCCACATTCCTGTCACACACATACCTATTGCGTATACAAGTTGAGTATCCCTTATCCAAAATTAAAAATATCAAATTTTTGGGTCTCCTACTGAGATAATGACATATGTAATATGCATTATCTATAAATATATATTTACAAATAATATATATAATTATCTCAGTAGGGGACCCAAAAATGTGGGATTTTGGATAAGGGAAACTCAACCTGTATATGTTTAGAACACAGACCATACCGCAAGTTACATAGATAGAAGGCCGAGCGCTGCATAACCAGTCATCCTTATACTCAATCCAGTGAGGCCTGGTATCCTCATAAATGCTAGCAGCATGGCAAACAATCCAATAGAACTCTATGCGCAAGGTCCATCCAGCCTTACCTACCTGCTAGTCCAGAGGTTCCCAAACGCGGTCCTCAAGGCAGCCCAACTGTCCAGGTTTTAGGTATATCCATGGTTCAGCACAGATGGTTAAATCAAATTGACCAAGGTGCTAATTAAGTCACCTGTGGCTAAGCATGGATACATTTAAAACCAGGACCGTTCGCGTTCCTTGAGGATCGCGTTTGGGAACCTCTGTGCTAGTCGTTAACACTGCTTCTATGCCACCGCACATATCCATTTCCTTCCCAGTACTCCTTACCCTCCCATTCACCTATGTGTACTTTTTTTTTTTTTTTTTCCCTCTTAAGGATTCTTTGTGCAACTGGACAGATGTATATTTGGGGTGGGATTCAATTCTTTTCAACCCTTTACACACCCATTCTGTTTCTACCCTCAGGGGTGTGGTATCATTGTTTCAGCTCACTACCCCCGGAGTAGGGAGGCACCCAACCCTTTACACAGCTAAACCTGATCACTATGGGCACGATAACGGAGATCATTTTAGAAAGGAAACTGGGCATGATATATCATTTGAATCCCACCCTAAATCTCCTGTAGTCTACGCTTTGAAATTATTTTTTTTTTCTTTAAGCGTTGTCAATCTAGTGTTTGTAGAAGTTTTTACTTGATCTGAGTTAGTTCCTGGAATGCTTTATACTGAAGTTCATACACCACGTTTACAAGGTATTGAAAATATTTGTTAGCTGGGAGTATGGCTGGTTAATTTGTGCTCAGAATCCGCTGCCTGAAATTACAGGTGTCCTCATACAGGGATGCGTTTGGCATGCCGTCGGTCTGGTTGCTGGTCTTGTGACAGATGCTGCAGTACTGACACCACTCAGACTGGCGGGTGGAGGGTTTAGTAACTGAGGGTGGTTAGCCATAGCAGCCACCTCCCAGAATATTAGGGTATGAGACAGGGGAAGGGTTGAATACTTAACGCGACCACCAGGCTAATATACCGAACCACATCATACATCTAGCCTCAATAAGCCTGGCAGTGAGATTCCTGGTGCGAGTGAGCTCAAGTCCTGTGCAACTCTTCTAGCGTCGTGACTAAGGGGGGTATGCAATTAGTTCCCGTCATTTCAGAGCTAATGAATTCGCCCCACATGAGTGTTCCATTAGGGCTGTTTTCGGACGTTTTTAAGGCATTTTCGCCATTGCATTTTCACCTTTTTTTATTAAGTGAAAAGGTGTTGGTGAAAAAATGCCTCAATTGGTGAAAATGGACCACATTTTCGACAGAAAACAAGTAAATTTGCCAATTGACGTGGTTTCTGCCCCTGCCACATTTTTCGCCTAGGTGAAAATGCGGCCCTGCTATTGCATAGGGCGATTCTCCATTGGCACTAAAAATAGCGAAAAAGCTCAGTTTTTTTTTCACCTAGGCAAAAACTGAGCTAATTGTATACCCCCCTAATGGGCCCTACACACTGGCCAATTACACTGAAAGGTATGAACGATCTCGTTCATTAATGAATAAGATATCGTTCATATCTTTCAGTGTGTATGCCCCAACGAACGACGCACGGTCCCGTGCTCATTCATCGTTTGTGCCGGCTCGCTTAAACATGCAAGCCAATACGGACAATCTTGTCCATATTAGCATTAGTGATGAGCGGATTCGGTTTTACTCGGTTCTCAAAACGGCATCTTATTGGCTATCCAAAACACGTGACATCCGTGAGCCAATAAGATGCCGTTTTGAGAACAGAGTAAAACCGAATCCGCTCATCACTAAAAAGCATGCAGGGCTATGGGGTCGGGTGATGGGGGGAGTGAAGAAACTTCAATCCCCCTGTCACCCATTTCCCCACCGCCGGGTCGGCCGTCTGGCACCTCGGAAAGTGTGTAGAGCCTTTGACATCAGCAAAAATGCCTGATGGTAGCGGTGTTTCTTGGGGGCATGATGCGCCATGAGGGGGCTGTTCAGTGCGACTGCAAAATTAATACGAGGTCACATCTGCAGGGAGCAGTCATTTTGCTTGTGATGTGATTTGCGTTAGAATAGAAAAGTGAGTTTACATAATTTGCCTCAGGTGAGGTCTGCATTGAACTTGAACAAATCTACGTAGCTATATTTTATAGGCTGCTTCTGATAAATATAGCAAGATCTAGTGCACATAAGTGGTAATTTCAATTCACATTTAAATACTGGAAATAGAATTGTTGCTTTTGTGGTTTACCAGCACATTGCCCTATGCATTTTCCAGTGAATGTCACACAAACTGAATTCCTGCCAGTCATATATACACCAAAGGAGGCGTCATCCATGACTGGAATCTGTGCTCAGTCCTATAGCTGGAAGAAGTGATTGTTACACACTATAAACCTATATATAGGGGGTAATTCCAAGTTGATCGCAGCAGCAATTTAGTTAGCAATTGGGCAAAACCATGTGCACTGCAGGGGAGGAAGATATAACGTGCAGAGAGTTAGATTTGGGTGGGTTATTTTATTTCTGTGCAGGGTAAATACTGGCTGCTTTATTTTTACACTGCAAATTAGATTGCAGATTGAACACACCCCACCCAAATCTAACTCTCTGCACATGTTAAATCTGCCTCCCCTGCAGTGCACATGGTTTTACCCAATTGCTAACTAAATTCCTGCTGCGATCAACTTGGAATTACCCCCATAGTTGCATGTGCTGCTTCAGAATTGTCATGTTTGCTTCGCAAGAGGTTGTTTTTGTGAAAGAACATGACTTATCCTGCACTTAGTTTTAGGCCAGTGGTAGGCAACCTGTAGTACGCAAACTGCTGTTGAGCTACATATACTAGCAGTTTTACTGTTAGGGCATACTAAAACTGGCAGGTCATGCTGGAATATGTAGTTTCACAGCAGCTATAGTACCAAAGGTTTGACAAAACCTATTAGCTTAGACTACCAGCTCCTTGTTCCAAAAGCAGCTTATCTGAAGTTGGTCAGTGGTCAGAAATCACAAGTGGTAAAAATTAGTAATTCCGGTGTCATGCTTTATTTTCAGTTTTAGGGGGTATGCAGTTAGCTCCGCTATTTTTGCCTAGGTGAAAAAAACTGAGCTTTTTCACTATTTTTAGTGCGAATGGAGATTCGCCCTATGCAGTAGCAGTGCCCGATTTTCACCTAGGTGAAAAATGTGGCAGGGGCGGAAAACGCGTCGATCGGCGAATCCACTTGTTTTCAACATTTTCAATTTGTTTTGAGGCATTTTTTGCCAACTCCTTTTCCCTTAATAAAAAAGGTGAAAGGCATTGGCGAAAATGCCTTCAAAACGGCCCTAATTGAATACTCATGTGGGGCGAATTCATTAGCTCTGAAATTATGGGAACTAATTGCATACCCCCCTGATGCTGTTTTTGATACTTCTATATTAAACACATTTCCTATTTAAAGTTGGCCACATTAAAGGTATTGTATCCATTGACACTAATGTGGGTTTTAATATCAGTCTAATTTCCAAAAATGTATTTACCATGTTGGGTTTGTTCTTGGCATGGTAACATTACTGCACTTTGAAGCAGTGATGGCTTGGTGGATTGAAACTTAACGTAATGAAAATGGGTACTATAAAAAAGTAGAACTATGCAATGTTCCACTTGCTCTGGTCATGTATGTGCTGCATTTAGTGGTCTCTTTAAAGTAGAGTCCTAGTTATAACTGGGAGGGTGATGACAGCTGGTGAGACAATTCCGTTCTCTCTCTCATAGAGGCAGATGTATTAACCTGGAGAAGGCATAAGGAAGTGATAACCCAGTGATAAACGCAAGGTGATAAACGCAGCAATCAGCTCCTATTTACATATTGGAGCTGATTGGCTGGTGCGTTTATCACCTTGCATTTATCCATGGCCGGCTCTACCTTTAGGCAGCTGCCTAGGGGTGCTGACCACTGGAGGGCACTACTGAATTCAGCAAAAAACTGAACTGGGGGGAACACAATAAATAAATAAATAAATTAAATAAAAAAAATTATTTTATATATATAATTGTATACACATACAATTAAGTGGATGTAGTTGGCATCCCAGTGTTCAGAATGCTGATGCCAGATTCCCGACAGCTGGCATCCTGAATGTTAGCATGCTGGGGAGGGCTAGGCTGCAGGGACGGAGGTTAGGGTAAGGTTAACCAATTCCATTCAAAATGTTGGTATTATGGCAGTCGGGATGCCGCTGGCGGTATTCTGACTGGTGGCATTCCGTACCCAATCAAATATCCCCACCAATCCCCATATGTGATGATATACAGTATATAAAGAATAAATGGCACTCAAGGACTTTTAAAGTGAAAGTATATTGTGAAAAAGTCAAATGTTGCAATTTATTGGGCACTAGGCTGAAGCTTTGCCTAGGGTGCAGAGAGACCTTGCACCGGCCCTGCATTTAACACTGGGTTATCACTTCCTTATGCCTTCTCCAGGTTAATACATCTGCCCAGGGGCTGGCTGGCAGCTTTCAGCCTGGGGGGCAGACTCAAGCAAGTGGCCCAGCTTTTCACAGGGAATGCAATGCAAAAATGGCCCTGGAACACAAAAATTGCACTGGCCCGGGGAGCAGAAGGCACCCTGCCCCCCTGCATCTGCACCATTGTTCCTTTTGCCTTGGTGTTAAGTGTCTGCATTATAATGCATCATGTTTAAAGTTATAATGCAGTCAGGTTGACTTAAAATGCTTTAAATAACATTACAACTGTGCCAGCATTATCCTGTTGACCTAATGCAGTCCACTTTTTGACTGTCAATAGTATAAATTTTTAATTACTGTAGTAACTACTTCCTCCCTGTATAAGAAATTAGAGGCAAACAACTTGCCAGGTCTATTAAAAATTACCATCTTGGGTTTCCTTTAAAATCTAGGCTTTTAAACATACCTATGTCATTTTGATTTATGTTCCTGACTGTACTATTTTAGGTATGATTTTCTCTAAGACAGTCATTAAAGTTTCTACTGCTTGAGATGCATGGAGTATTACCATTCTTCCCTCTACATTTTTTTGTGCTAGAACCTAAAAGTAATGGTTTTGTAAAGACCAAATGAGTTGATCCTGCAAACCAGACATGTAATTGAGTCTCTTCACTCCCTCCTCTTAGTCACTCTGGAACCTGTTCTGCTTTCATGTTCTGGAGGTGCATTTTATGGTCTTCTGCTCTTTGTAAGAGCTATTCCTTGTTACTGTTTTGATTCTCTGTAATGAAGCTGCTTGTACCATTACGGAGGCTATTATAAGGCAGGTAATGTTGTGTGCAGACACTCGCACGCTTATTTGGCATGTCTATTAACTTTCCCTTAAAATTAGCTTCTTTTTTTCTGTATCCGCCTCACTACAGATAGTTTGATTTGTTTTTCATGTTTCACCAGAGGTCAGCCGCCTTGGTTTGCACAGAAAAAAAGCTTCTATCAGGTGTATTAAATGAACAATGTGAAGTTCACATTACCTTTTTAAAGTAATAATCACAGGTAATTGTTTTGTGCCATTTAATGTCTGCTGATGGGTAATCATTGCTATGAAAAGGTTGACCTGTCAGTCTTACTGTACTAGAACATTTAGTTTTATTATAGTGTCATGCTTAACAATTGAATGACCTTTTTTTTTTTTGACTGTATAGGTGACTGTTCTAACTGGTGCCACCTGAAAATTACCAAATACAGTCAATAAGAAAAAAAAGGGTTGGGTGTAGTGTCTTGCAGCCAAGGAGAATAAGGGACTTCCCAGTAAGTCCCAATTGGTTAAAGAGAAGAGGGCACATCCAGTGCTGGAACAACGCAAACTTGTTTTTTTTTTTTTTTTCACGGCCCTAGGCAATCTCCTTACCTTGCATAACAGCTGGAAGGCAGGATTTCTACCCTTTTAGTGCAGTAAATGTTGCATTAGAATTTGGCGGTAGATAAGAACCACTTGGCCCATCTAGTCTGCTGTAAACCTGTATTTGTGCGCACGCACTAGGGTTAATTTTCTTTTCCGTCAGGAGCCAACTAACCTACCAGTGTATTTTTGGCTTGTGGGAGGTACTAGGAGGGGATAACTATAGAAATCCCACACAAGGCCATGGTGGGAATCAAACTGATTACCTCAGTGCTGTGAGGCAGTAAATAAGAATTTACTTACCGATAATTCTATTTCTCATAGTCCGTAGTGGATGCTGGGGACTCCGTCAGGACCATGGGGAATAGCGGCTCCGCAGGAGACAGGGCACATCTAAAGAAAGCTTTTAGGATCACATGGTGTGTACTGGCTCCTCCCCCCATGACCCTCCTCCAAGCCTCAGTTAGGTACTGTGCCCGGACGAGCGTACACAATAAGGAAGGATCTTGAATCCCGGGTAAGACTCATACCAGCCACACCAATCACACTGTACAACTTGTTATCTGAACCCAGTTAACAGTATGATAACAAACGAAGTAGCCTCTGAAAAGATGGCTCACAACAATAATAACCCGATTTTTGTAACAATAACTATGTACAAGTATTGCAGACAATCCGCACTTGGGATGGGCGCCCAGCATCCACTACGGACTATGAGAAATAGAATTATCGGTAAGTAAATTCTTATTTTCTCTAACGTCCTAGTGGATGCTGGGGACTCCGTCAGGACCATGGGGATTATACCAAAGCTCCCAAACGGGCGGGAGAGTGCGGATGACTCTGCAGCACCGAATGAGAGAACTCCAGGTCCTCCTTAGCCAGAGTATCAAATTTGTAAAATTTTACAAACGTGTTCTCCCCTGACCACGTAGCTGCTCGGCAAAGTTGTAATGCCGAGACCCCTCGGGCAGCCGCCCAAGATGAGCCCACCTTCCTTGTGGAGTGGGCCTTTACAGATTTAGGCTGTGGCAGGCCTGCCACAGAATGTGCAAGTTGGATTGTGCTACAGATCCAACGCGCAATCGTCTGCTTAGACGCAGGAGCACCCATCTTGTTGGGTGCATACAATATAAACAACGAGTCAGATTTTCTGACTCCAGCTGTCCTTGAAATATATATTTTTAATGCTCTGACAACGTCCAGTAACTTGGAGTCCTCCAAGTCGCTAGTAGCCGCAGGCACCACAATAGGCTGGTTCAAGTGAAAAGCCGAAACCACCTTAGGGAGAAAATGAGGACGTGTCCGCAGTTCTGCCCTGTCCGAATGGAAAATCAGATATGGGCTTTTGTACGATAAAGCCGCCAACTCTGAAACTCTCCTGGCTGAAGCCAGGGCCAGTAGCATGGTTACTTTCCATGTAAGATACTTCAAATCTACAGATTTGAGAGGCTCAAACCAATGAGATTTGAGAAAATCCAAAACTACGTTTAGATCCCACGGTGCCACTGGGGGCACAATCGGGGGCTGTATATGTAGTACACCCTTGACAAAAGTTTGTACTTTAGGCACTGAAGCCAATTCCTTCTGGAAGAAGATTGATAAGGCCGAAATTTGAACTTTAATAGACCCCAATTTGAGGCCCATAGACAATCCTGCCTGCAGGAAATGTAAGAATCGACCCAATTGAAATTCTTCCGTTGGGGCCTTCTTGGCTTCACACCACGCAACATATTTTCTCCAAATGCGGTGATAATGTTGTGCGGTCACTTCCTTCCTAGCCTTAATCAAGGTAGGAATAACTTCCTCTGGAATGCCCTTTTCTTTTAGAATCTGACGTTCAACCGCCATGCCGTCAAACGCAGTCGCGGTAAGTCTTGGAACATACAAGGTCCCTGCTGAAGCAGATCCCTTCTTAGAGGTAGAGGCCACGGATCCTCCGTGAGCATCTCTTGAAGTTCCGGATACCAAGTTCTTCTTGGCCAATCCGGAGCCACTAGTATTGTTCTTACTCCCCTTTTCCGAATAATTCTCAGTACCTTTGGTATGAGAGGCAGAGGAGGAAACACATACACTGACTGGTACACCCATGGTGTTACCAGAGCGTCCACAGCTATTGCCTGAGGGTCTCTTGACCTGGCGCAATATCTGTCCAGTTTTTTGTTGAGGCGAGACGCCATCATATCCACCTTTGGTTTTTCCCAACGGTTCACAATCATGTGGAAAACTTCCGGATGAAGTCCCCACTCTCCCGGGTGAAGGTCGTGTCTGCGGAGGAAGTCTGCTTCCCAGTTGTCCACTCCCGGGATGAACACTCCTGACAGTGCTATGACATGATTTTCCGCCCAGCGAAGAATCCTTGCAGCTTCTGTCATTGCTCTTCTGCTTCTCGTGCCGCCTTGTCTGTTTACGTGGGCGACTGCCGTGATGTTGTCCGACTGGATCAACACCGGCTGACCCTGAAGCAGCGGTTTTGCCAAGCTTAGAGCATTGTATATCGCTCTTAGCTCCAGTATATTTATGTGAAGAGACGTCTCCAGGTCTGACCATACACCCTGGAAGTTTCTTCCCTGTGTGACTGCTCCCCAGCCCCGTAGGCTGGCATCCGTAGTCACCAGGACCCAGTCCTGTATGCCGAACCTGCGGCCCTCTAACAGATGGGCACTCTGCAACCACCACAGGAGAGACAACCTTGTTCTTGGTGACAGTGTTATCCGCTGATGCATGTGCAGATGCGATCCGGACCATTTGTCCAGCAGATCCCACTGAAATGTTCGTGCATGGAATCTGCCGAATGGAATTGCTTCGTAAGAAGCCACCATCTTTCCCAGGACTCTTGTGCATTGATGTACTGACACAGTTCCTGGTTTTAGGAGGTTCCTGACCAGTTCGGATAACTCCCTTGCTTTCTCCTCCGGGAGAAACACCTTTTTCTGAACCGTGTCCAGAATCATTCCCAGGAACAGCAGACGTGTTGTCGGGGTCAATTGAGATTTTGGAAGATTCAGAATCCACCCGTGTTGCTGAAGCACTACTTGGGTTAGTGCTACACCGACTTCCAGCTGTTCTCTGGACTTTGCCCTTATCAGGAGATCGTCCAAGTAAGGGATAATTAATACGCCTTTTCTTCGTAGAAGAACCATCATTTCGGTCATTACCTTGGTAAAGACCCGAGGGGCCGTGGACAAACCAAACGGCAGCGTTTGAAACTGATAATGACAGTCTTGTATCACGAACCTGAGATACCCTTGGTGTGAGGGGTAAATTGGGACATGCAGATAAGCATCTTTTATGTCCAGGGACACCATGAAGTCCCCTTCTTCCAGATTCGCTATCACTGCTCTGAGTGACTCCATCTTGAACTTGAATTTCTGTATGTACAGGTTCAAGGATTTCAGATTTAGAATAGGTCTTACCGAACCGTCCGGCTTCGGTACCACAAATAGTGTGGAATAATACCCCTTTCCCTGTTGTAGGAGGGGTACCTTGACTATCACCTGCTGAGAATACAGCTTGTGAATGGCTTCCAATACCGTCGTCCTTTCTGAGGGAGACGTTGGTAAAGCAGACTTTAGGAACCGGCGAGGGGGAGACCTTTCGAACTCCAACATGTAACCCTGAGATACTATCTGCAGGATCCACGGGTCCACCTGTGAGCGAGCCCACTGATTGCTGAAAATCTTTAGTCGACCCCCCACCGCTCCTGAGTCCGCTTGTAAAGCCCCAGCGTCATGCTGATGGCTTTGTAGAACCCGGGGCGGGCTTCTGGTCCTGGGCAGGGGCTGCTTGCTGCCCTCTCTTACCCTTTCCTCTGCCTCGCGGCAGATAAGACTGTCCTTTTGCTCGCTTGTTTTTATAGGAGCGAAAGGACTGCGGCTGAAAAGACGGTGTCTTTTTCTGTTGGGAGGGGGTCTGAGGTAAAAAAGTGGATTTGCCGGCAGTTGCCGTGGCCACCAGATCCGATAGACCGACCCCAAATAATTCCTCTCCTTTATATGGCAACACTTCCATATGCCTTTTGGAATCCGCATCACCTGACCACTGTCGCGTCCATAAACTTCTTCTGGCAGATATGGACATCGCACTTACTCTTGATGCTAGAGTACAAATATCCCTCTGAGCATCTCGCATATAAAGAAACACATCCTTTAATTGCTCTAGAGTCAATAAAATACTGTCCCTATCCAGGGTATCAATATTTTCAGTCGGGGAATCCAACCACACTACCCCAGCACTGCACATCCAGGCTGAGGCTATTGCCGGTCGCAGTATAACACCAGTATGAGTGTATATACTTTTCAGGTTAGTTTCCAGCCTCCTATCCGCTGGATCCTTGAGGGCGGCCGTATCAGGAGACGGCAACGCCACTTGCTTTGATAAACGTGTGAGCGCCTTATCCACCCTAGGGGGTGTTTCCCAGCGCGTCCTAACCTCTGGTGGGAAAGGGTATAATGCCAATAACTTCTTAGAAATTAGCAGTTTTCTATCTGGGTTAACCCACGCTTCATCACACACGTCATTCAATTCCTCTGATTCTGGAAAAGCTACAGGTAGTTTTTTCACCCCCCACATAATACCCCTTTTTGAGGTACCGGCAGTATCAGAGATCTGCAAAGCCTCCATTGCCGTGATCATATAACGTGTGGCCCTGTTGGAAAATATGTTTGTTTCTTCACCGTCGACACTAGATTCATCTGTGTCGGTACCCGTGTCGACTGACTGAGGTAAGGGACGTTTTACAGCCCCTGACGGTGTCTGAGACGCCTGAGCCGGTACTGACTGGTTTTCCGGCCGTCTCATTTCGTCTACTGACTTTTGTAATGTACTAACATTATCACGTAATTCCATAACTAAAGCCATCCATTCCGGTGTCGACTCCCTAGGGGGTGACATCACCATTACCGGCAATTGCTCTGCCTCCACACCAACATCGTCCTCATACATGTCGACACACACGTACCGACACACAGCAGCCACACAGGGAATGCTCTAATCGAAGACAGGACCCCCTTAGCCCTTTGGGGAGACAGAGGGAGAGTTTGCCAGCACACACCAAAAGCGCTATAAATGTATATAAACAACCCTAAAAGGTGTTGTTTTTGTTATAAGCGCTTTTAATATATAAATATCGCCAATTTATGCCCCCCTTCTCTTTGTTACCCTGTTTCTGTAGTGCAGTGCAGGGGAGAGTCCTGGGAGCCTTCCTCACAGCGGAGCTGAGCAGGAAAATGGCGCTGAGTGCTGAGGAGAATAAGCTCCGCCCCTTTTCCGGCTGGCTTTTCTCCCGGGTTTTGAGAAATCTGGCCTGGGTTAAATACATACATATAGCCTTAATGGTTATATGTGATGTATTCTTTGCCACTAAAGGTATTTAATATTGCTGCCCAGGGCGCCCCCAGCAGCGCCCTGCACCCTCCGTGACTGGTCAGTGAGAAGTGTGTAGCAACAATGGCGCACAGCTGCCGTGCTGTGCGCTACCTTCATGAAGACTGAAGAGTCTTCTGTCGCCTGTTTCCGGACCTCCGATCTTCAGCATCTGTAAGGGGGGTCGGCGGCGCGGCTCCGGGACGAACCCCAGGATGACCTGTGTTCCGACTCCCTCTGAAGCTATGTCCAGTAGCCTAAGACTCCAATCCATCCTGCACGCAGGTGAGTTGAAAATCTCTCCCCTAAGTCCCTCGATGCAGTGAGCCTGTTGCCAGCAGGACTCACTGAGATTTAAAACCTAAAAAAAACTTTTTCTAAGCAGCTCTTTAGGAGAGCCACCTAGATTGCACCCTGCTCGGACGGGCACAAAAACCTAACTGAGGCTTGGAGGAGGGTCATGGGGGGAGGAGCCAGTACACACCATGTGATCCTAAAAGCTTTCTTTAGATGTGCCCTGTCTCCTGCGGAGCCGCTATTCCCCATGGTCCTGACGGAGTCCCCAGCATCCACTAGGACGTTAGAGAAATTCTATGGTTACAAAGTACATCTAGTTTCAATGCTGGATAAATCATAGCATCTAGGTATAATGTGCCTACTACATACAGTATTGCTGCAAATTGTTAGTCCAATAACATCTTGCTGGCTTGTTTGCCCACCCCATCCCTACTGTCAGATTTTACTATCTCATAAACATTTACGGTGTATATTGGTGTAATATTGAGAAACGTAGGATTAAAACATTGTC
The DNA here is from genome assembly GCF_028390025.1 of Pseudophryne corroboree. NCBI lineage: Eukaryota > Metazoa > Chordata > Amphibia > Anura > Myobatrachidae > Pseudophryne > Pseudophryne corroboree. Next base: position 364,909,224 of record NC_086449.1, read on the forward strand.
ATTGACGGATTAAAAGTCCCAGCATGGCACATTTGCCGAACATGATGGGGGAGACTCAAACGCTGTGGGTTGACCTCCCCCAATTTTTCTTACAGCCTAGGCTGGCAAACCCCACTGCTAGTTACCCTGAAATCAGTGAGAACCCCACATCTGATTTTGGTTGAAAGTGCCTGTGTTGGCTACAAAATGGAGGACACCCACATATATACTGTGTGGAAAAAAAAGATATGGATAGAGCAGGATGGATATATGGATAGATATAGGTGTATGTGTAGAGAGAGAGATCGTAAGTTTAAATAGTGGAGTGTCCACCCACTTCTGTGATAGGCAAACTATTTGTGGGTCCAAGTGGAAACTTTCTCCATACTCAAACTATCTGTAGGTTGACTAAATCTAACATGTTTCATTTATCCAACTAGTCAGACAATTTGCTTTTCTTATTTTTGTAATGCAAATGGCTTTTGTTTTCTACCAACTTGAGATGATTGTCCCAACTTGTAATGGCAATCACTCATGGTTTGCTATCTAAAGGTGCAAGACTTTTTTTTTTTTTCTTCCTTTCTGTCCTCCCCTGATAATTTGAATAAATGCTTCCACGTTGTGAAACCATGATTTGGCTGCATAAGCAATCTGTGCTTAAAAAGCAGCATTTCAAAATTAGCAGCTAAGCATGCTTAGTACATCTAAATGGCTTTCTTCACCCCATACTTCCCATTTTTATTCAGAAAAAAAGTGCAATCGAATATGCTGAAGCTACTGCTGCAGTCGTGCCAAATAACCCTTCTCGGCCTGCCTGGTCCATGCAACTCTGCTTGCGCCATGCGTCTTTTTTCCACTTGAGTGTTTCTCAAACAAAACAGATACCTGAGACACTCTTAAGGGCCAATTCAGTTGTTTGAGAGAGTGTGCAACCATCTTAAGTGACCGGGAGCTACTTCAATAATTGTGACCAGTGGGTTAGCCACGTCAAACATCTTTTCCAATGTGAAGAGCTGTGCAACTAGGGAGGCCAATCCCAAGGCATTTCTTTCAATACCTGGATTTGGGATTGAAGAACTCTCCATCCCGGTATACCTGGTATTGGGTTGGTGGGGAAAAAAATTAGTCCCCACAGTTACTCACCCTCCACTCTCATGGGCGCGGCTGGCGTTGGGCTGCGCAGTATGACCTCTGACATGTCATGCTGCACACAGCCAGGGTCAGGGTCTGAGCACTCTGCTGAAGGTGCTCAGCGCTGCCTGCCATTAAAAAATAAATAAATAAAGCATATGGCTAATACATAAATCCTGGGATTGGAAATTCTAATCCTGGGATTTAATCCCAGACTATTTTGTGCCAAAATCCCAGGATCCTGCCGATCCAGCATTGGCCACCCTCTGTGCAACCAAATTCTAAGCCCTACTTTACACAGAATTGTACAGTACAGCTTTCAGGGCTGGTCACCCATAACATATTGGCTCCTGGTCTCGTAAGATGGCAGCTAATGCTCTCAAACAGAATCATCCCCTAAGAGGCTCTATAGCATATGCTTGTGTCACTGGTGATTACCCGCTAAACGTAATAGTAATTTTTTATAACATAGGTTACCTGAGCTCGACTAATGTGCCTATGTATAGGCTGTGTAATTTATGCCCAGGGGTTAAAGTGGGGGGGAACGAGGTGGAACTGAGTTCCACCACCTGTAATGGTAGGGGGAACTAGTTCCACCTCCTCCATTGCCCTGCACAGTAATTCCCACAGAAAAGCCCACCCCATCATCTGCGTCAATCGATGATACAGGGGGCACTAGTGTTGCTAATGAGCTGCAGCCACCTACTCCTTCCTCAGGTCCTGGTGCCTCCATGGTCCTCCTCCAAGAGTTCCACCACCTCACCAGGACCAATTTAAGCCCTGTTTATGCCTATGGTACCTTGTGCTGTGTTTTTACCTGTATGTGAAAGTGGTGTAAATTTTAGTAATCTCTGACAGCCTGTAACTACTCGCATAGCAGTATTTGAAAACACCATTCAAAGTAATTGATGCTGTAAACAACTTCTGCCTAAATTACTAATGTGCATAGTATTCAGAATTAAGTTTTCAAGCCTGTTTACTTGGTGATCTAGATGAATGTGTTAAATCAAGTATACTTAAAATAAGGGCCATCCATAATGCTGTTGAAACGGCTTGAAATAATGGAATACATCGGTCTTAAAAAAATAAATAATAAATATATATATATATATATATATATATATATATATATATATATATATATATATATATATATATATAAAATATATATATATATTTTTTTTTTTAAAGTTGCTTGGTCCATTTCTTAGCATACAGGGTTTCAACTGAAATCCTTCAGTACCCCCAATCCCGACCGCAGGCAGGTAGCGGGGTGAGCGCAAAAGAGCCCCTTGCGGGCTCGCCACGCTGAGGGCACGGTGGTGCGTTATGCACGCCATGCTGTTCTCTCGTGGACCCCCCAAGAGGGAGAAATGCCGGGATCCCGACAGCTGGCTTATCAAATACCTCCTGTTAATAGGTAGACCACTAATGGTAGACATGTATTTGGACCCGTCGACCTTTTGACCCTGTCGACCTAATGCATGTCGACCATTAGTGGTCTGCCTATTGGCTGTAGGCCTTTTTAGTGTATATAGACTGGATACCGAAAGATTTACTGGGAAGGGCCTGGTGTAATAGAATATAGATGACAAGACGCGTGAATTACTGTCAGAATGGAGATGTAACAAATGGAACTACAGAGCAGTGTCCCCTGTACTGCACAGGAAGCTAGTCTGCAAATTTGACGTGCTGATGTCCGTCTCCATGGTGAGAATATTCTGGCTCAGGAAATGTCACTACTGAATGTCTGTGGCGTGTAATTATGCTGTGCCTTTATGGAGACTGCAGAGTTAAATCCGGAGTACAGCATCTCATTGTGATCTGAATCTGACTTTCCTCAATCTGCTAGCTGTTACCAGGCCTACAAGCTGCACTCACGTGATGTCTGGGTCCCATCTTCTGTCCAACCTGATGAATTCCTTGTGTGATCTAAACCAGTGGGGAAGTATATAATTGGCCAGCATGTTCCTAAATCTTTCTGCCTCCAAATGAAGATAAACTGCAGCGATAAAGTTGTTGCAAAAAAATGATTTAATGTTATATGCATAGTGATTTTGCTTATTTATTAAACGTCTGAGCCTACAGTATAAAACTAGACACCCGATGCCTTGCTTTTTAGTGTCCTGCAGCCTTTGTTCTGGAGTACTAGTGCATTGTGCTGATTCTGAAAGCTGTTTAGCATGATATAATCGCAGAGTTTGCATTAAGCAAAGTAATCTTTAAAAGTGACACAAATTATAAAATTTAAGAGATTTTAAAAACATCCTGATTCGGTGATCTTGTGGACCAGAATGTAATATATGTTGGTGTACATAGAGGCGACTGTGTGGATTCCTTGCCTACTTTTTCTGTTACAACCAAAGAATCTGATCACTAATACCCCTTTCACACAGAAAATGAAATTACTGGGTGAAGCAGTGCTACCTGGTAATTTCATGAAAAGCACGGGTCCTTTAAGTGTGAAAGGGTCAACCCAGGTTGAAATTCACAGAACTTCCACCAAGGAATTTACCAGGGTTGGAGACTCTGGATTTTCAACCCCGGGTGACCTTTTCACACAGACAAAATACCGCAAATTACCAGGTAGAAATTTGTGACCTGGTAATTTGCTTCTCTGTGTGAAAGTGGGGGGATGGGGGGGGGGGTCAGACAGAGACCGGCAAAACGTTCCGGGACTGAAGTGACTGGTAATTGCTGGGATTTCTGTCAGAAAAGGGTATTCATGGTTTAATTTACATTTTGAAACTGTTAAACACCTGTAAGAATGATATAGGTCTTTGTTCTGAAATGCTTAGCATAACTAAGTCTACTAATTTCAATTACCCACTTGTAAAAAATGTTAGCATTATTCAGTTCCTGCTGATGCAGTGCTTACTTTGTGCTGCATTCATGAGCTGTTTACAGCATTCATAGTCGTAGCCCAGTCACGTTACCTGCTAGAAAATCTACTGTGCTGTGTGCTTTTATGCTTTTCTTTCTAGGTATCTGGTAGAAATGTGCTCTTCTAAAGATCATTTGCTTTTTCTGCATTGTAATTTTCCCTTAATGCTTACCATATACTAGTGTTTTTCTTCACCAGTGAAGACTGTATATACGGATTATGGTCTGGATTCAATTAACAGCGGACTTATTGATCGGTCAGGGCTGTTCAGTTACAGGCTGCACTTAATGCAGTTTTATGTTCAAGGCTAAGGGAGACTTGAACAGAAATCGGCAGTAAGTGCCCTTACCACTCGTATCACAAATGTGTTAATCCATAATTCTAGGATCTTATCCCAGAACCTGTGTGTTAACGTATTGGCTGCAATTATACCATGCGAGGAAAAAAAGGTTGTAATTGAATAGCCTTTGGTGTAAAAGCCTGAGGCTATACCATGCTTTTTCCTCTTGTGGTAAATTAATGAGGCTAATAGAATCTGGCCTTAAGTTGGTCATTTTTATTTGGTGTGTTGATCTCTCTGCAATACATACTGCGTGGAGCCTTCAATTATAAGTGCAGGACAAAGGGGTTTGGAATTCAAGTAACATGTCAACATGTTAACCCCTTAATTCCTGATGTTGGCGGTTAAATTACTCAATGATTTGCACTTCTAGCTTTCTGAAAGTTTCCTTTTACCTACATCAGGCATTCCCAACCTCAGTCCTCAAGACACACTAACAGTCCATATTTTAGTGAGCAATGCTTGAGCACAGGTGGCTTGAGCACAGGTAACTGTTTTGATGTATCCATCTGTGCTGAAGCCTAGATATCACTAAAACCTGCACTGTTAGTGCGCCTTAAGGACAGAGGTTGGGAATGCCTGCTCTACATGAATCTAATATTTTGCTTATGGTTGTATCCCAGCTCATAGTACAAAGTCAATCTGACCCTGCCCTCTGCTTCCTTTCTGGTCTCAGCGCTATTTTGTAACCTTTTGCTTGGAAACATGGTTATTTCTTAATATTAAGAATACCCTTATTTGCTGCTATGACTACTGAATCTGATTGGATATGTACAAATTAGTGCATACGTCTACAAGGTTCTGGTGTTACAAGTTTAATTTTACTGGCTACATGCATTGGCACAATATTCAGTGATCTTTTCTTATATAAACATAACTACAATTTAAATGTTTTGCCTCTTACTTTAGTATGACTTTTTCCATTGAATGTTACCGTGGCAGTTTCAAGTGGTCTAAAAAGCCATAAATAACCACTGACTTAAGTAGCGGCACAGTCATGTTACAGCAATAACAAGGCAGTGTTGCAGCATCAGCTTAGCATTCTTTATCACTACATAGAGATGTTCACAGGTAAAGGTCCTTTCTCCCTCTACTAACAAGTCAACTACCAGGAGCTTAACCCATTCCTCACATAGGAGTCTCTGATCACCTGCATTTAGATGAAGTCAACCTGTCCAGTGATGGAGTTAAAAAAAAAAAAAAAAAATTACAAAAAACCCACTAGTTGGATGGCCATGTACCATAGGGATTCACTTCCTTCAATGAGTATAACCACGTCAGGTGAGCATAATACGAGACCTCTACAATAAATTTAAGATCAGTTAAGGGCTTTTTACAGAACATGTGGCAGAATAAAAAGATAAGTAACATTCAAGAGACCCCTTCAGATCATTTGCAAAAGATTCTTTAGTAATCTGTTAACACTGAAAATTGAGACATGAACTGCCCTTCTCATAAAAGAATGCAACTGCTTCATTGTGGTATTTGCTGTAGTTTTCCTTATAATATGCAGAAAGTTAGTCCCAATATCTCGGTAACCATATAATTACAACATAAGTTTTAATATGCAATTAATTTACTCAACCAAATCAGTTTAAGAAGGATAAAACTTGTAGAGACTACAGCCATAAGGACATCAGTTTAACACCCTCTTAATTTAATGGTACATGACGTTGGTTCCTTGATCTAGAAGGATTATCTTCTGGAAGACCAATTCTAGAAGTACTGTCTTCATAGTTGTATGTTCAGCTGAAGCAGTATGCAAAGTAAATTCACCAATATAAACTGACACCCATTTGTCAACTGTAAATGTGCCTGTTGAGACAGGTTGGTCCCCTTGACACTTCTTCAAAGGAAATAGGTAGGCAGGATTGAACCACCTTTCGGAAAACCTGCACAATATTTACCTGCTTCAGGATACACTCCTGGATAAAGTTAGCAGTAACTCAATTTACCACAACCAAAGGAATGGTATGGGCTAATGACAACACATACAGATGTGTCCACATACAGCTAGCCGCCTGGCACGTTAAACATCCCTTCTAGTTATGTCATGCCACGGCATGACTGTCGCCAAGCGTGTCTTTGTGCAAATTTTTCCATTAATGTGTCTTATTCACAAAATGATGCACAAAGGCTGCACAAGCAGCTTATGCTGATTAAAATGTGGCATGTCTGTATTCTGTGTGACCGTGGCTGTATCTGCAGATAAAATTCTATGCATTCCTCACATGGGACGTTTCTAGAAAACAGTAACGTACCATTTCGTGTACAAATACAGCCACAGTCGCACAAATATAAGCATGCCGCTTGTTTTAATCGGCATAGGGGTGTAGTCAATTGCTGTCTGATCCTCTCTGACGGTTCCCTATTCAATTAGTGGCCAAATCCGACTGCTTTTGGCATTTACGAACAGTGGCAATCCCACTTTTTTTTTTTTTTTTTTTTAAAGTCTGACATTGTCGGAAACAGGGCTATAACCTGTCGGATTTGGCCGCTAAATTCGTCAAAACACGTGGATCCGCGGCTAATCCGCCGATCCAAGTGTGTTGCAACGAGTTGGAATTGCCGACCTGTTGAAAAAATGGCAGCCCCATTAAAAAGGTTGAATCTTGATTCAACCTAAAAAAGTCGGAGACTGCCGTCTTTACGACGAGATGGCAATTCCGACTAATTGTATACACCCCATAGTCTGCTTTTCACATAGCATTGCAACTTAGACACATTGGCAAAAAGATGCCTGATGCTAGCAGAGTTGCATAAGATCTGTCTGCTCACTCACACCAGGCGTCTCCCGCTGCATGGTGTATTGAGGCAAAATGTATGATGACACATTTGTACTTGCAGAAAGAAATGGGACCTATCAACTGCTAAATTTCACCTGTGGTCTAGCATTCTGTAAAACAGGGTTATTTAATTTCCTTCATACTATCCAAAGATTAACCATTCACTGCTGACATTTCCTAAAGCTTTACAGAGTGCTGAATGTTTTCAGAGAATGGTGCAATGGAGAAAGTCAATATTTCTTTAAAATTCATTCTAATCCCACATTGTGTTGATTCCCATGAGAAATCACATTATCTTTATGCATATTCCTCCAGTACACCTGATCCAGGTACTTAGTGTCAGTCTGCTTTCCAGCTGCAGTTAACCATGTCTTCTGAAATACCTGCCCGGGCCGAAATGGAGGACCCTCTAACATAGCAGTGTGCTGCCTGATCATTCTTCACCAAACTGATCACCACTGTCAATTTGTCCAATGAAATGAGTCTTGACCCAGTATGCTAACCAAGGTGAAAATGGACAAAACTTTTCCAGCACAATTGTATCCCTCATTATGGGCCAGCTGCAGAAATATGGTAGCTTAATCCATCTCTCTTTGTACCAAGACCTGTGGGATGGCAGAGTTCTAATGTTTAGAGTAGAATGTCTGTTTCTGGACCCACAGCTTATAGGTCACAGATGGCAGACTTTATTTCCTCATCTAATGCGTCAGACAGGGCTGTAAATGCCAGTTGAGCCTCTCCTAGCAACTGACCTACTTGCATTGGCCGGAAACCCCTTAAGCAGGAATGGGCTTGCAAGGCTATTGGCTGGAGTGCTACCGTCTGGGGGTTCAGCAGCAGTTAGCCCACCCAGGGTGTTGCCACATTATCGCGGTCTATCTTGGACTGCTAAGGTCCCGCCGTCTGCCAGAATATAAATGTCCGTTCTTTCTCCTGCCTCCTAGAATGTCTGACGTGATGGTGTCATGCTGCATGGCTTCATCGCGCTTGATATTCATGAGGAGCACAGTGAGAGGAGCCACTCAACTGCGCCTAGGCATCTGGTGTGTTCAACCCCATGTACTCAAGCAACTGGAAAATTGGAAGCCGTCTGTGCCCCAGCTGGTGAAAAACTTAGGAGCAGCTGCTGCATTATTATCCTTTATTTATATGGCACCATAAGGGATCAGCAGCGCTCAATTATAGAGTAAATAAATAAGGAACACTGGCAGATGTATTAACCTGGAGAATGCATAAGGAAGTGATAAACCAGTGATGTGTGCAAGATGATAAAGGCAGCAGCCAATCACATTCTAACTGTTAATTTATATATTGGAACTGATTGGCTGGTGCCTTTATCACCTTTCACATATCACTGGTTTATCACTTCCTTATGCCATCTACAGGTTAATACATTTGCCCCACAGTTACTTACAGTTGAAGACAATAAAGGACAAGTACAGGGTACATAAACAGTGCTGCATCAGCATACAACACTGAAATAAGTATCTGGGTGGCAGAAAACCACTGGAGGGGCTGATGGGTGTGGAACCAGATGGTTAGGTTGAGACTTGGCTGGGTTTGAAGTGTCTTGAGAGCCTGTTTGTAGGATTGTCGAGGTGGAGAGTCTGAGGAAGAAAAGTAGAGAATTCCAAAGAGGGAGCTTCACGTGAAAAATTTAGGGTGGAACTTTGTGCCTTGTGCCACAGTGCCAGTAGCTGCTCAGAGCCACCCCTGACTGGAAGTCACTTCAGGCTTACATGTCCTCTTATAAAAGCACTCAACCTATGGCTTCTACCTTGGTGAAAACTAATAACATTTACGGTGAGAACTTTGCCCATAATTGTATTTTGGTTGAAGGTATCCTAAAATGTTTACGCAAATAAATAGAATTCTAGCACTGTAATGTCTGATCCTGGTTTGGCTGCTGAAACCAGAGTTTTAGCACATTTCTGCTTGCCACCAGGAGTTTGCAAGCAGAAATATAATCCCAACCACCCCCCACCCTCTCTACACTCACATTCCAGCGAGCATTGATCAAATTTCTCCGTTGGGTGCCCACTAGAACCCCTTTGTTTACTGATCAATGCGTGTGCAGGTTTTGTACTGCACATATGCCAACCTCTCTGCAGTCTCTCTTGCAGTGCCCCAAAGTCGCAGCATGATTGACATGCTGCACTGGTGGTGACTGGGACTTTTTAGTAGGCATGCTGAAGCCGGGGTTTTGGTCTGCCGATGCAGATTTCCTGGCAACACAAGCCTGAAATATACGACCATCCTAAGTAATCTGAAGGAGTTTGTCCACAGAAGTGATCTGATGGCTGCATCTATGGATACAGCAGTGGATTAAGCAGGCGTGTTGGAGGCGTCTATTTGCACATGATGCTTCCTGCAGCGTTTGTATAATTTAGCTGTAGGGTTGTCTCAGCTGCTCCTTCTCTGCATCCAACAGTGATCAGGCCCCAAGTACATTACCTTGTAGACTAATATTTGTGCAAGCAGGCCCCCCTCCCCGCTCACACAATAGTTTTGTGTTTAGGTGATCCCTGAAATGTTGTAGATGCTGGCATCTTTTTGAGCTTGGACATATTTTGTACTTGGGCAGTATTTGGGAGACCCCTGCCTAATAAATGTTGGCCTTCATCAGTGTCTGTTTTGTCAGTACTTATGGAGACCTCTGCCCTATTGCAGTCAGTTTACCGAAGGCCAAATTAAAATTTTACAAGATTTACGTTTTGAATGATACTTGATCTTCTATTTCTGTGAGCAAAGTAGCATTTTTGTTTAATAAACAAGAGCAGATCTGGTCACAACATTAACGCTGGTAAATGCTATACCTTGTGAACCCTCATTAATCAGTCCTTACACTGGCTGTGCTGTGCGCTCCATTTCTCACTTGATAAGCGAATGTTTGCCCTTTACTGACAAGCTTTTAATGAAGGCAAAATTCAGCACTTAACTACGTAATGTATAGAGTTCTGGTACTACAGTGCTCAAAGTCTACCGTGTTCTTAGCTTGAAGGCAGATAGTCTTGGTAAGCATTGCATAAATTAGTTACAGATGTCAGTGTATGTAATGTGTAAAAGTTTTAACGCTTAATCTTAATTTAGGTCATCTTATTTAAATGGATTATTCACCTTTCAGAAATCTTTCTGACTTTTTTTTCTGTACTTTGTAGCCATATTTTTATATTGGGCACATTTGCTTTTACTGCTTTGACTTACAACACTGTTCCACTGCATTTAGGCTTATGGCTGGTATCCAATTACCCACGGCCATTTACCATGGGTAATTTTATATATTGCTATCCGATTGTCCCCTGAAAAGCTTGCACAAGCCCTAGCCTATTAGGGATTTTGTTTCCCCTGCCTCAGGCAGGTAAAACAAGAATTGCTGGCTTTTTGAGAACACAAACCTGCGTTTACGTAAGTTATTTTCTTTTTTTGTGGGTGACCTGATAGGATAGCTTGTAAAATTCCCAAACTTCTGTTTTCGCACCCAGTGATTTTTTGACAGCTAATTGATTACCCCCCTCCACCCCCCCCATATGTGGGTTTTGTTTTGTTTTTTACACTCTTGACGCTATATAAATGTTTTTCAGTTTAAATTTGTATCTGAGTTTATATACTCGTCAATCTAGGACTAGCCTGAGTAGTTAGAATATATGGAGGGTGTAGTTATATATGTAAGGCAATACAGTGGTTAACAGCATTTTGATTTGCACCATACAGATGTGTCCTCGTACTGCATGTCTTGCGCAACAGGAGATGCCTGGCGTGAGTGAGCGGACAGGTCCCGTGTAACTCTGTTAACATCTGGTGTCTTTTTTTATTTTTATTCTTTTTAAATGTCATTTGCGTCGCTATGTGGATAAGATGCACAAGTGTCTATTCTGAGTGTCTATCTGCATACGAAATGGTATGTTAGTGTGTTCTAGGAGAACTAAATCTGCATTTCATATGCAGACATAGCCGCAGTCGCACTTAGAATATAGGTATGCTGCATATCATTTTAATCTGCATAAGCTGCTTGTGTGTCCTATTTTCATTTTGCGAATAATTCTCCTTTCTCTATCGTCCTAGTGGATGCTGGGGGTTCCTGAAAGGACCATGGGGAATAGCGGCTCCGCAGGAGACAGGGCACAAAAAGTAAAGCTTTAGGATCAGGTGGTGTGCACTGGCTCCTCCCCCTATGACCCTCCTCCAAGCCTCAGTTAGATTTTTGTGCCCGGCCGAGAAGGGTGCAATCTAGGTGGCTCTCCTAAAGAGCTGCTTAGAAAAGTTTAGCTTAGGTTTTTTATTTTACAGTGAGTCCTGCTGGCAACAGGATCACTGCAACGAGGGACTTAGGGGAGAAGAAGTGAACTCACCTGCGTGCAGGATGGATTGGCTTCTTGGCTACTGGACATTAGCTCCAGAGGGACGATCACAGGTACAGCCTGGATGGTCACCGGAGCCTCGCCGCCGGCCCCCTTGCAAATGCTGAAACGAGAAGAGGTCCAGAATCGGCGGCAGAAGACTCCTCAGTCTTCTTAAGGTAGCGCACAGCACTGCAGCTGTGCGCCATTTTCCTCTCAGCACACTTCACACGGCAGTCACTGAGGGTGCAGGGCGCTGGGAGGGGGGCGCCCTGGGAGGCAAATGAAAACCTTTTTTGGCTAAAAATACCTCACATATAGCCTCCGGGGGCTATATGGAGATATTTAACCCCTGCCAGAATCCGTTAAGAGCGGGAGACGAGGCCGCCGAAAAAGGGGCGGGGCCTATCTCCTCAGCACACAGCGCCATTTTCCCTCACAGAAAGGCTGGAGGGAAGGCTCCCAGGCTCTCCCCTGCACTGCACTACAGAAACAGGGTTAAAACAGAGAGGGGGGGCACTAATTTGGCGTTAGAAATATATAAAAAAGATGCTATAAGGGAAAACACTTATATAAGGTTGTCCCTATATAATTATAGCGTTTTTGGTGTGTGCTGGCAAACTCTCCCTCTGTCTCTCCAAAGGGCTAGTGGGTCCTGTCCTCTATCAGAGCATTCCCTGTGTGTGTGCTGTGTGTCGGTACGTGTGTGTCGACATGTATGAGGACGATGTTGGTGAGGAGGCGGAGCAATTGCCTGTAATGGTGATGTCACTCTCTAGGGAGTCGACACCGGAATGGATGGCTTATTTAGGGAATTACGTGATAATGTCAACACGCGCCAAGGTCGGTTGACGACATGAGACGGCCGACAAACAATTAGTACCGGTCCAGACGTCTCAAAAACACCGTCAGGGGTTTTAAAAAACGCCCGTTTACTTTAGTCGGTCGACACACACAGACAGGGACACTGAATCAAGTGTCGACGGTGAATAAACAAACGTATTCCTTATTAGGGCCACACGTTAAGGGCAATGAAGGAGGGTTACATATTTCTGATACTACAAGTACCACAAAAGAGGGTATTATGTGGGATGTGAAAAAACTACCGTAGTTTTTCCTGAATCAGATAAATTAAATGAAGTGTGTGATGATGCGTGGGTTCCCCCCGATAGAAAATATGGGCGGTATACCCTTTCCCGCCAGAAGTTAGGGCGCGTTGGGAAACACCCCTTAGGGGGGATAAGGCGCTCACACGCTTATCAGAACAAGTGGCGGTACCGTCTATAGATAGGGCCGTCCTCAAGGAGCCAGCTGACAGGAGGCTGGAAAAATATCATAAAAAGTATATACACACATACTGGTGTTATACTGCGACCAGCGATCGCCTCAGCCTGGATGGGCAGAGCTGGGGTGGCTTGGTCGGATTCCCTGACTAAAAATATAGAGCATTTAAAGGATGTATTTCTATATATGCGAGATGCACAGAGGGATATTTGCACTCTGGCATCAAGAGTAAGTGCGATGTCCATATCTGCCAGAAGATGTTTATGGACACGACAGTGGTCAGGTGATGCAGATTCCAAACGGCACAAAGGTGTATTGCCGTATAAAGGAAGAGGAGTTATTTGGGGTCGGTCCATCGGACCTGGTGGCCACGGCAACTGCTGGAAAATCCACCGTTTTTACCCTAAGTCACATCTCTGCAGAAAGAGACACCGTCTTTTCAGCTTCAGTCCTTTCGTCCCTATAAGAGTCATATCTGCCCAGGGATAGAGGAAAGGGAAGAAGACTGCAGCAGGCAGCCCATTCCCAGGAACAGAAGCGTTCCACCGCTGCTGACAAGCTCTCAGCATGACGCTGAGACCGTACAGGACCCCTGGATCCTACAAGTAGTATCCCAGGGGTACAGTTTGGAATGTCGAGACGTTTCCCCTGCGCAGGCTCCTGAAGTCTGCTTTACCAAGGTCTCCCTCCGACAAGGAGGCAGTATGGGAAAAAATTCACGAGCTGTATTCCCAGCAGGTGATAATTAAATTACCCCTCCTACAACAAGAAAAGGGGTATTATTCCACACTATATTGTGGTACTGAAGCCAGAAGGCTAGGTGAGACCTATTCTAAATCTAAAAAAATTTGAACACTTACAAAGGTTCAAATCAAGATGGAGTCACTCAGAGCAGTGATAACGAACCGGGAAGAAGGGGACTATCTGGTGTCCCGAGACATCAGGGATGCTTACCTCCATGTCCCAAATTTGCCCTTATCACTAAGGGTACCTCAGGTTCGTGGTACAGAACTGTCACTATCAGTTTCAGACGCTGCCGTTTGGATTGTCTACGGCACCCCGGGTCTTTACCAAGGTAATGGCCGAAATGATGGTTCTTCTTCGAAGAAAAGGCGTCTTAATTATCCCTTACTTGGACGATCTCCTGATAAGGGCAAAGTCCAGGGAACAGTTGGAGGTCGGAGTAGCACTATCTCGGATACTGTTACAACAGCAGGGGTGGATTCTAAATATTCCAAAATCGCAGCTGATCCCGACAACAAGTCTCCTGTGCTTAGGGATGATTCTGGACACAGTCCAGAAAAAGGTGTTTCTCCCGGAAGAGAAAGCCAGGGAGTTATCCGAGCTAGTCAGGAACCTCCTAAAATCAGTGCATCATTGCACAAGGGCCATGGTAAAAAAATGGTGACTTCCTTCGAAGCAATTCCAGTCGGCAGATTTCATGCAAGAACTTTTCAGTGGGATCTGCTGGACAAATGGTCCGGATCGCATCTTCAGATGCATCAGCGGATAACCCTATATCCAAGGACAAGGGTGTCTCTCCTGTGGTGGTTACAGAGTGCTCATCTTCTAGAGGGCCGCAGATTCGGCATTCAGTTTTGGATGTTGGTGACCACGGAGGCCAGCCCGAGAGGCTGGGGAGCAGTCACACAAGGAAAAAATTTCCAGGGAGTGTGATCAAGTCTGGAGACTTTTCTCCACATAAATATAGCTTAGGGTAAATTTATAATGCTCTAAGCTTAGCAAGACCTCTGCTTCAAGGTCAGCCGGTATTGATCCAGTGGGATAAAACATCACGGCAGTCGCCCACGTAAATAGACAGGGCGGCACAAGAAGCAGGAGGGCAGTGGCAAAAACTGCAAGGACTTTTCGCTGGGCGGAAAATCATGTGATAGCACTGTCAGCAGTGTTTCATTCCGGGAATGGAAACTGGGAAGCAGACTTCCTCAGTAGGCACGACCTCCACCCGGCAGAGTGGGAACTTCATGGGGAAGTTTTCCACATAATTGTAAACCGTTGGGAATTACCAAAGGTGGACATGATGGCGTCCCGTCTGAACAAAAAAAACGGGACAGGTATTGCGCCAGGTTAAGAGACCCTCAGGCAATAGCTGTGGACGTTCTGGTAACACCGTGGGTGTACCAGTCGGTGTATGTGTTCCATCCTCTGCTTTTCATACCTAAGGTACTGAGAATTATAAGACGTAGAGGAGTAAGAACTATACTCATGGCTCCGGATTGGCCAAGAAGGACTTGGTACCCGGAACTTCAAGAGATGCTCACAGAGGACTTATGGCCTCTGCCGCTAAGAAGGGACTTGTTTCAGCAAGTACCATGTCTGTTCCAAGACTTACCGCAGCTGCGTTTGACGGCATGGCGGTGGAACGCCGGATCCTAAGGGAAAAGGCATTCAGGAAGAGGTCATTCCTACCCTGGTCAAAGCCAGAAAGGAGGTGACCGCACAACATTATCACCACATGTGGCGAAAATATGTTGCGTGGTGTGAGGCCAGGAAGGCCCCACGAAGAAATTTCAACTCGGTCGATTCCTGCATTTCTTGCAAACAGGAGTGTCTATGGGCCTCAAATTGGGGTCCATTAAGGTTCAAATTTCGGCCCTGTCGATTTTTCTTCCAGAAAGAATTGGCTTCAGTTCCTGAAGTCCAGAAGTTTGTCAAGGGAGTATTGCATATACAACCCCCTTTTGTGCCTCCAGTGGCACTGTGGGATCTCAACGTAGTTCTGGGATTCCTCAAAACACATTGGTTTAAAACCAGTCAAATCTGTGGATTTGAAGCATCTCACATGGAAAGTGAACATGCTCTTGGACCTGGCCTGGACCAGGCGAGTGTCAAATTGGTGGTTTTTTTCTCAAAAAAGCCCATATCTGTTTGTCCATTCGGACAGGGCAGAGCTGCGGACTCGTCCCCAGTTCTCTCCCTAAGGTGGTGTCAGTGTTTCACCTGAACCAGCTTATTGTGGTGTCTTGCGCCTACTAGGGACTTGGAGGACTCCAAGTTGCTAGATGTGGTCAGGGCCCTGAAAATATAGGTTCCAGGACGGCTGGAGTCAGGAAAACTGACTTGCTGTTATCCTGTATGCACCCAACAAACTGGGTGCTCTTGCTTTTAAGCAGACTTTTGCTAGTTGGATGTGTAATACAATTCAGCTTGCACATTCTGTGGCAGGCCTGCCACAGCCAAAATATGTAAATGCCCATTCCACAAGGAAGGTGGGCTCATCTTGGGCGGCTGCCCGAGGGGTCTCGGCTTTACAACTTTGCCGAGCGGCTATTTAGTCAGGGGCAAACACGTTTGTAAAATCCTACAAATTTGATACCCTGGCTAAGGAGGACCTGGAGTTCTCTCATTCGGTGCTGCAGAGTCATCCGCACTCTCCCGCCCGTTTGGGAGCTTTGGTATAATCCCCATGGTCCTTTCAGGAACCCCAGCATCCACTAGGACGATAGAGAAAATAAGAATTTACTTACCGATAATTCTATTTCTCGGAGTCCGTAGTGGATGCTGGGCGCCCATCCCAAGTGCGGATTATCTGCATTACTTGTACATAGTTACAAAAATCGGGTTATTGTTGTGAGCCATCCTTTCAGAGGCTCCGCTGTTATCATACTGTTAACTGGGTTCAGATCACAGGTTGTACAGTGTGATTGGTGTGGCTGGTATGAGTCTTACCCGGGATTCATAAATCCTTCCTTATTGTGTACGCTCGTCCGGGCACAGTACCTAACTGAGGCTTGGAGGAGGGTCATAGGGGGAGGAGCCAGTGCACACCACCTGATCCTAAAGCTTTACTTTTTGTGCCCTGTCTCCTGCGGAGCCGCTATTCCCCATGGTCCTTTCAGGAACCCCAGCATCCACTACGGACTCCGAGAAATAGAATTATCGGTAAGTAAATTCTTATTTTTTAAGGGAAAAAGTTAAAAAAGACGCTCTGCATTAGAGACACACCATGATATGGCGTGACTAGAAGGGCTGTTTAAAGTGCCAGGAGGCTAGATATGTGTTTTCCCCATAGTATGTTTTGCTCCATAGATGCTATAGTTTACAATGTAAACCTTCTGTAGTTGCCATGCAAATACCTCTAAACTTTGTTGGCAAGTGCAGTGGTTCCCAGACTTCCTTGATTCGTGGCACCCTGGAGTATCTGCATATTTTTCATGGTTCCCCTAAGCCAAAAAGTTGAAGTTTAGAAAAAATATTTAAATGATACAGGTTGAGTCTCCCTTATCCAAAATGCTTGGGACCAGAGGTATTTTGGATATGGGATTTTTCCGTATTTTGGAATAATTGCATACCATAATGAGATATTATGGTGATGGGACCTAAATCTAAGCACAGAATGCATTTATGTTACATATACACCTTATACACACAGCCTGAAGGTCATTTTAGCCAATATTTCTCTATCGTCCTAGTGGATGCTGGGGTTCCTGAAAGGACCATGGGGAATAGCGGCTCCGCAGGAGACAGGGCACAAAAAGTAAAGCTTTTCCAGATCAGGTGGTGTGCACTGGCTCCTCCCCCTATGACCCTCCTCCAGACTCCAGTTAGATTTTTGTGCCCGGCCGAGAAGGGTGCAATCTAGGTGGCTCTCCTAAAGAGCTGCTTAGAAAAAGTTTAGCTAGGTTTTTTATTTTACAGTGATTCCTGCTGGCAACAGGATCACTGCAGCGAGGGACTGAGGGGAGAAGGAGTCAACTCACCTGCGTGCAGGATGGATTGGCTTCTTGGCTACTGGACATCAGCTCCAGAGGGACGATCACAGGTACAGCCTGGATGGTCACCGGAGCCGCGCCGCCGGCCCCCTTGCAGATGCTGAAGTCAGAAGAGGTCCAGAATCGGCGGCTGAAGACTCCTGCAGTCTTCTAAAGGTAGCGCACAGCACTGCAGCTGTGCGCCATTTTCCTCTCAGCACACTTCACACGCAGTCACTGAGGGTGCAGGGCGCTGGGGGGGGGCGCCCTGGGAGGCAAATGTAACCTATATAAAGGCTAAAAATACCTCACATATAGCCCCCAGAGGCTATATGGAGATATTTAACCCCTGCCTGGATTCACTAAATAGCGGGAGACGAGCCCGCCGGAAAAGGGGCGGGGCCTATCTCCTCAGCACACGGCGCCATTTCCTCTCACAGCTCCGCTGGTCAGGACGGCTCCCAAGTCTCTCCCCTGCACTGCACTACAGAAACAGGGTAAAACAGAGAGGGGGGGGCAAATTTATGGCGATATTTTGATATAACAAAGCAGCTATAAGGGAGCACTTATTATAAGGCTATCCCTGATATATATATATAGCGCTTTTGGTGTGTGCTGGCAAACTCTCCCTCTGTCTCCCCAAAGGGCTAGTGGGTCCTGTCTTCGTTAGGAGCATTCCCTGTGTGTCTGCTGTGTGTCGGTACGTGTGTGTCGACATGTATGAGGACGATATTGGTGTGGAGGCGGAGCAATTGCCAAATATGAGGATGTCACCCCCTAGGGAGTCGACACCAGAATGGATGCCTTTATTTATGGAACTACGGGATAGTGTCAACACGCTAAAGCAGTCGTTTGACGACATGAGGCGGCCGGACAATCAATTAGTGCCTGTCCAGGCGACTCAAACACCGTCAGGGGCTGTGAAACGCCCTTTGCCTCAGTCGGTCGACACAGACCCAGACACAGGCACTGACTCCAGTGGTGACGGTGACGAATCAACCGTATTTTCCAGTAGGGCCACACGTTATATGATTTTGGCAATGAAGGAGGCGTTACATTTAGCTGATACTACAGGTACCACTAAACAGGGTATTATGTGGGGTGTGAAAAAACTACCTATAGTTTTTCCTGAATCAGAAGAATTAAATGACGTGTGTAATGAAGCGTGGGTTGCCCCTGATAAAAAGCTGATAATTTCAAAGAAATTATTGGCATTATACCCTTTCCCGCCAGAGGTTAGGGAGCGCTGGGAAACACCTCCTAGGGTGTACAAGGCGCTAACACGCTTATCTAAACAAGTGGCGTTACCCTCTCCTGAGACGGCCGCACTTAAAGATCCATCAGATAGGAGGATGGAAAATATCCAAAAAAGTATATACACACATGCAGGTGTTATACTACGACCAGCTGTAGCGACTGCCTGGATGTGCAGTGCTGGGGTAGTTTGGTCAGAGTCCCTGATTGAAAATATTGATACCCTGGACAGGGACAATATTTTACTGTCGTTAGAACAAATAAAGGATGCATTTCTTTATATGCGTGATGCACAGAGGGATATCTGCACACTGGCATCACGGGTAAGTGCTATGTCCATTTCGGCCAGAAGAGCTTTATGGACGCGACAGTGGACAGGCGATGCGGATTCAAAACGGCATATGGAAGTTTTGCCGTATAAAGGGGAGGAGTTATTTGGAGTCGGTCTATCAGATTTGGTGGCCACGGCTACAGCCGGGAAATCCACCTTTCTACCTCAAGTCACTCCCCAACATAAAAAGGCACCGACTTTTCAACCGCAGCCCTTTCGTTCCTTTAAAAATAAGAGAGCAAAGGGCTATTCATATCTGCCACGAGGCAGAGGTCGAGGGAAGAGACAGCAACACGCAGCTCCTTCCCAGGAACAGAAGCCCTCCCCGGCTTCTACAAAAGCCTCAGCATGACGCTGGGGCTTCTCAAGCGGACTCGGGGACGGTGGGCGGTCGTCTCAAAAATTACAGCGCGCAGTGGGCTCACTCGCAGGTAGATCCCTGGATCCTGCAGATAATATCTCAAGGGTACAGGTTGGAATTAGAGACAGATCCACCTCGCCGTTTCCTGAAGTCTGCTTTACCAACGTCCCCCTCCGAAAGGGAGACGGTTTTGGAAGCCATTCACAAGCTGTACTCTCAGCAGGTGATAGTCAAGGTACCTCTTCTACAACAAGGGAAGGGGTATTATTCCACTCTTTTTGTGGTACCGAAGCCGGATGGCTCGGTAAGGCCTATTCTAAATCTGAAGTCCTTGAACCTGTACATAAAGAAGTTCAAGTTCAAGATGGAGTCACTCAGAGCAGTGATAGCGAACCTGGAAGAGGGGGACTTTATGGTATCCTTGGACATCAAGGATGCGTATCTCCACGTTCCAATTTACCCCTCACACCAGGGGTACCTCAGGTTCGTTGTACAAAACTGTCACTATCAGTTTCAGACGCTGCCGTTCGGATTGTCCACGGCACCTCGGATCTTTACAAAGGTAATGGCCGAGATGATGATTCTTCTTCGAAGAAAAGGCATATTAATTATCCCATACTTGGACGATCTCCTAATAAGGGCAAGGTCCAGAGAACAGCTAGAGATGGGATTAGCACTGTCTCAAGAAGTGCTAAAACAGCACGGGTGGATTCTGAATATTCCAAAATCCCAGTTAATGCCGACAACTCGGCTGCTGTTCCTAGGGATGATTCTGGACACGGTTCAGAAAAAGGTTTTTCTCCCGGAGGAAAAAGCCAAGGAGTTATCCGAGCTTGTCAGGAACCTCCTAAAACCAGGAAAGGTGTCTGTACATCAATGCACAAGAGTCCTGGGAAAAATGGTGGCTTCTTACGAAGCAATTCCATTCGGCAGATTCCACGCAAGAATTTTCCAAAGGGATCTGTTGGACAAATGGTCAGGGTCGCATCTTCAGATGCACCTACGGATAACCCTGTCTCCAAGGACAAGGGTGTCTCTTCTGTGGTGGTTGCAGAGTCCTCATCTATTGGAGGGCCGCAGATTCGGCATACAGGATTGGATCCTGGTGACCACGGACGCCAGCAGGAAGAAACTTCCAGGGAGTATGGACGAGTCTGGAAACGTCTCTTCACATAAACATTCTGGAACTAAGAGCAATAATACAATGCTCTAAGCCAGGCAGAACCTCTGCTTCAGGGAAAACCGGTGTTGATCCAGTCGGACAACATCACGGCAGTCGCCCATGTGAACAGACAGGGCGGCACAAGAAGCAGGAGTGCAATGGCAGAAGCTGCAAGGATTCTTCGCTGGGCAGAGATTCATGTGATAGCACTGTCAGCAGTGTTCATCCCGGGAGTGGACAACTGGGAAGCAGACTTCCTCAGCAGACACGATCTTCACCCGGGAGAGTGGGGACTTCATCCAGAAGTCTTCCACATGCTGGTAACCCGTTGGGAAAGACCAATGGTGGACATGATGGCGTCTCGCCTCAACAAAAAACTGGACAGGTATTGCGCCAGGTCAAGAGATCCGCAGGCAATAGCTGTGGACGCGCTGGTAACGCCTTGGGTGTACCAGTCGGTGTATGTGTTTCCTCCTCTGCCTCTCATACCAAAAGTATTGAGAATTATACGGCAAAGAGGCGTAAGAACGATACTAGTGGTTCCGGATTGGCCAAGAAGGACTTGGTACCCGGAACTTCAAGAGATGATCACGGAAGATCCGTGGCCTCTACCTCTAAGGAGGGACTTGCTTCAGCAGGGTCCCTGTCTGTTTCAAGACTTACCGCGGCTGCGTTTGACGGCATGGCGGTTGAACGCCGGATCCTAAAGGAAAAAGGCATGCCGGAAGAAGTCATTCCTACTTTGATTAAAGCAAGGAAGGAAGTAACCGTGCAACATTATCACCGAATTTGGCGAAAATATGTTGCGTGGTGCGAAGATCGGAGTGCTCCGACGGAGGAATTTCAACTGGGTCGATTCCTACATTTCCTGCAATCAGGATTGTCTATGGGTCTCAAATTGGGATCTATTAAGGTTCAAATTTCGGCCCTGTCGATTTTCTTTCAAAAAGAATTGGCTTCAGTCCCTGAAGTCCAGACCTTTGTTAAGGGAGTGCTGCATATACAGCCTCCTGTGGTGCCTCCAGTGGCACCGTGGGATCTCAATGTGGTTTTGGACTTTCTAAAATCTCATTGGTTTGAACCACTAAAAAAGGTGGATTTGAAATATCTCACTTGGAAAGTGACCATGCTTCTAGCCCTGGCTTCTGCCAGGAGAGTATCAGAATTGGCAGCTTTATCTTACAAAAGCCCATATCTGATTTTCCATTCGGACAGGGCAGAACTGCGGACTCGTCCGCATTTTCTCCCTAAGGTGGTGTCAGCATTTCATCTGAACCAGCCTATTGTAGTGCCTGCGGCTACAAGTGACTTGGAGGACTCCAAGTTACTGGACGTTGTCAGAGCATTAAAAATATATATTGCAAGGACAGCTGGAGTCAGAAAATCTGACTCGTTGTTTATATTGTATGCACCCAACAAGATGGGTGCTCCTGCGTCTAAGCAGACGATTGCTCGTTGGATCTGTAGCACAATCCAACTTGCACATTCTGTGGCAGGCCTGCCACAGCCTAAATCTGTAAAGGCCCACTCCACAAGGAAGGTGGGCTCATCTTGGGCGGCTGCCCGAGGGGTCTCGGCATTACAACTTTGCCGAGCAGCTACGTGGTCAGGGGAGAACACGTTTGTAAAATTTTACAAATTTGATACTCTGGCTAAGGAGGACCTGGAGTTCTCTCATTCGGTGCTGCAGAGTCATCCGCACTCTCCCGCCCGTTTGGGAGCTTTGGTATAATCCCCATGGTCCTTTCAGGAACCCCAGCATCCACTAGGACGATAGAGAAAATAAGATTTTTACTTACCGATAAATCTATTTCTCGGAGTCCGTAGTGGATGCTGGGCGCCCATCCCAAGTGCGGATTATCTGCATAAATTGTACATAGTTATTGTTAACTAATTCGGGTTATTGTTGAAGGAAGCCATCTTTCAGAGGCTCCGCTGTTATCATACTGTTAACTGGGTTTAGATCACAGGTTGTACGGTGTGATTGGTGTGGCTGGTATGAGTCTTACCCGGGATTCAAAATCCTCCCTTATTGTGTACGCTCGTCCGGGCACAGTACCTAACTGGAGTCTGGAGGAGGGTCATAGGGGGAGGAGCCAGTGCACACCACCTTATCTGGAAAAGCTTTACTTTTTGTGCCCTGTCTCCTGCGGAGCCGCTATTCCCCATGGTCCTTTCAGGAACCCCAGCATCCACTACGGACTCCGAGAAATAGATTTATCGGTAAGTAAAATCTTATTTTTTTATAACTTTGTGCATTAAACAAAGTGTGTATACATTCACACAATTCATTTATGTTTCATATACACCTTATAGACACAGCCTGAAGGTCATTTAATACAATATTTTTAATAACTTTGTGTATTAAACAAAGTTTGTGCACATTGAGCCATCAGAAAACAAAGGTTTCACTATCTTAATCTCACTCAAAAAAGTCCGTATTTCGGAATATTCCGTATTTCGGAATATTTGGATATGGGATACTCAACCTGTACTTACTTGTCATCCTTAGGTTCAGTTATATGGTGGTGTAAAGAGTTGTACTTGTTTGTCCACACATTGCCAGCCACCAGCACTGGTTTTGCTTATCCTATTGACCATAAATTTGATTTGGTCCTGAACCTCATACCCATGGCACACCAGTTCGGTAACCACTGGGCCTGTGGGGAGTTCCTCAAAAAAACGAACTTTTTGATATAGTCAGTAGACGTATTAGCATGGGCACTTCAAGAGGATTAGGCCCATGTTAAGGCTCCGGCTGGGCCCACTCCTCTCTAGCAGCGCTGTAGACTCTGAGCACTAAGAGATGCTAGCGCTGTCAGTCTAGTACGCATGTGCAGGTCTCAGAAAATGGAGTATTGGCCATACTCCCAGTGTGCGAAATGCTGGGAAAATAGCTGCGGCATCATTTACCTGGTTTCTGCAGTGCTGCTGATGTGGTACTACGGAGGGTAAGTATTGGTGAAAAAAATGGTTGCAGGGTGTGCAGTATCGGCACCACAGTACTGTAAGGGGCCTATGTGCACTACACCATTATAAATATGCCAGTGCGTATTGGGTACACCTTGTATTTAAGTGCTTATTAAGTATTAATAGTATTAACCTCGTATTAAGTGCGATCACAGAAAAGCCAGTATTTTTTGTGGCTTAGATTCAACAAGGTGCTGGAAACTTTCCTTAGAGGTTCTAGTCAGGTAGACATGATAGCATTACACAATGGCTGCTGCTGTTAACTGTCTACCCGTCAGCCATAACATTAAAACGGAATACATATGTTGGTGGATGGGATACCAGCATCCCCAAAGCAGAGAAACCCTGACTGGTCGGGTAAGTATGTTTACCCTCTACCCTTATCCACCCCCTTTACCCTCCCTTCCTGCTGCCTAGCCCTAACCCTTTATGATGGTGCTTAAACCTAACCTCTTTCCACAGCCTAAACCTAACCATCATTCCCTGCAGCCTTATCCTAATCCACCCTGGGGGTACATAATCTATAACACCCCTGCACCCTAACCCTCCCTCTGCAGCCTAAACCTTCCCCCCACGGCATAGTACAGAAGAGTTACAACAGAGCTTGGTCAGGATTCCGGCGCCGACATTTCTTTCTATCTCTGCATTCTGTACATTGTGATTCTGGCTTCCATATTCTGACTGCCGGGATCCAGAACAGATCCCCATTTAAACCACTTAATGTGTAGCTACCCCTCATGCTGCCAGAACAGCTGTAACCTATTGAGCCATGGACTCTGCAAAACCTCTGAAGGCGTCCTGTGGTCGGGGCCAGTGATGGGTCAAAGGGGACAACTGTACTGGGCTCCAGGGATCCGAGGAAGATGTACTGTAGTTCTTGCTGGTCCATCATGGTGTGCTGGGAAATATTTTTTTCCCCTTACATGCATGTGTGCTGGACAGATTTATTTGAGCAGCTATTTTGTATCACTTTTCTATTGTAGCTAGCATTTTACTTTTTTATCAATTTGTGCTACATAATGTAGCTCTTTTGTGGGACAATACAGTTTTCTTTCCCCACGCACATCAATGAGCCTTGGTGCCCATGTCCCTGATGCTGGTTGACTTGCTGTCTTTTCTTGAACCATTTGTTAGGTGCTAACCACTGCATAAATAGAACACCTCACAAAACCTGCCATTTTAGAGATGCTCTGAACCAGTGGTCTAGCCATCCTAAAATTTTGCCCTGGTCAGTCTCAGATTGTTGAGCTTGCCCATTTTTCGTGCTTCCAACACCAACTTCCAGAGCAAAGTGTTCACTTGTTGCTTAATATCCTATTGTAAAGAGGTGTTCACTTGACCTGTCGGTTGTTCTTAATGTTATGACTGAAGGTGCATGTCTGCAGCTGTAGCCAGTCTATTTAAGGTATGATCTGATTGTTCAAAGATGTTCTTCATATACCTTTTGTACTTCATGGTTATTTTGGTTAGTCTGGTCAGCTAGAACCAATCTGGCAATTTTGCTATAATCTCTGACAATTTAGTCACTGGATATTTTTTTTTTTTTCTGTACTTGTCAAAACTCTGGAGACTGGTGCATGGAAATGCCTTGATATCTGTTTACAATACGTAAACTACTTCATCTGATAGTCATTCCACAGTCCCAGTAGGTCACAATCTCTCACAGTGGACCTCCTCCCCCTCCCATGTGAATGGGAGCTCACTGGATTTTGTTTTTCTCATTGCTGTTCTTTGATTTCTCCAACTCCCTGTTCCCTCTCTGACCATCACCTGCTCACTTTTAAACCTCTCTCCTCCATCTCTACTTCCTAAGACTACCATCACTAAGCGTAACATTGAGGTTATTGACACTACTTCCCTGTCCTCTGTCTGTCTCGCTACTCTCCTATTCTCTCTCCTGCCCTATACAATACTTACCTCTGCTCTTGACTGTCGCCCCACCGACCACTATTCACCTTTGCATATTGACACCTGAACCATGGCATGCCAAATGCACCAGATAGCTACAATAATACGTACCGCTGAGTGACAGTGGAGGAAATTGCGCTCTAAGGCTGACTTCCTCCACTACAAATTTATGCTTATCCTACTTTGCTGCCCTTTCCCTCTCTAAACAATCATACTTCAAAAACCTCCTCTCCTCCTAATTCTCAAACCCCGGCGCCTCTTTGCTACTGTTAACTTGCTCGTCTGTCCACCCTCGCCTCGACTCCCCTCTTCACACTCTGCTCTTGACTTTGCCACCTACTTCACATCCAAAATTTACTCCATTCGTCAGAACATAACGTCCCACTAGAACCTGAGAAACCCCCCTCCATCCCCTGAACCACCCTCTCCTTCCTTCCCAACTCTGAAATCTATCTTTCCTGTATCTGGAGAGGAAGTCATGGTCCTCACCCCCCTCCTCCTCCCCACTTGACCCTATTCACTCTCACCACCTAGGCTTCCCCTCTGCCTGTTCCCATCTTGCCCATCTACTCAGTCTCACTCTTGGGCACTGTCCCCTCTGCCTTCAAGTATATAATTGTCTCTCCTATTCTTAAAAGCCTACCCTTGATCCATCCACTCCAACTACCAACCCATCTCTCTCCTCCCTTTTTGCCTACAAACTCTGAGCGTATTGTCTACAACTGCCTCATTGTCTTGCTTTCCTCCCACTCACTGCTTGACCCACTCCACTGAAACTGCCCTCACAAAAGTCTGCGGGGTGTCCTTACTGCTAAATCCAAGGGCCACTACTCTCTGCTTATTCTCCTTGACCTCTCTGCTGCTTTTGACACCTGGACTACCCGCTCCTCCTGAAAATTCTTTACTCCCTTGGTCTGCGTGATACTGCTCTCTCCTGGCTGTCCTACCTTTCTGACAGTTTCTTCTGTTTCCTCTCATGACTCCACCTCCCCCCACTTCCTGTACCAGTAGATGTCCCCCAAGGTTCTGTTCTTGGGCATCTCCTTTTCTTTTTCATCCACTAGGGGTCACTGGAGTACTCTTGGGATATGGACGGGCTTCCGTAGGAACACAGCACTGAATATTTAAATTTAGTAACACTCCACCCCTCCATATCCCTGAGCACTTACTCAGTGTTTTTTCTGTGCTGAACGTGGCAACACATGCTTAGCTGAAGTCACGGTTTTGTTGAAGAAACTTTTATTTTTATTTTTTCTACTGTTTGACCACATCCCTGTCCCCCTTCCAAAAGGCAGGGTCAGGGATAGTGCAGCTGCTGATTGCAGCACGGGCGTGTCGGGCCTCTCTGAAAGAGCTCCCTCACAGCCCTCACATCCTCCTGCACTGGCTGGCCGGCGCTTACTGAAAAGCCCCGTCGGAGCCTCCGCACGTCTGCAGGAGTGAGGTATGTGAAACGGGGCGGTCAGCTCCCGCTGCCGCCCCGACGTGTGGAGACATAGTGCTGGGTGACGGCAAGGAGCGGCTCTCCCCTCTCAGCCTCCGGCATCTTCCCGCTCAGGCGCCCGCCCATTCCACCCCGCTCAGGCGGCCGCACGTTCGTCCACAGACCTCCGTGCAGGCACCGCGGCTCTCTCCACTCAGGCGCCCGCACGTTCGGCCACAGACCTCCGTGCAGGCGCAGCGGCTCTCTCCACTCAGGCGCCCGCACGTTCGGCCACAGACCTCCGTGCAGGCGCCGCGGCTCTCCCCGCTCAGGTACCCGCCCGTTAGGCCACAGCCTCCGGCCAGGCACCTCGGAACGACCCTCACTTCGCCGCAGCGCTACCTTGGTAGCTGACGCGCTATTATACAGGAGCCCACCGCTGGGACACACGAGGCACATAGCGCTCTACGATACCCGCTGGGGGCCCACACGCTGCGCTGCCGCTGTAATAAGATAAACAGCCATTACAGGGGGGACATATCAGTGAAATACTGCAGCAGCAGAGGGATTATTACAGTATAATCAGTGAATGCAGCACTGTGATTATATGTATAAGTATAGCAGGGCAGCCATTTTTAACATGCTTCCTGTGTCTTCCTCTGTGATTCCAGAACGTTCCTGTCCTACATCTCTTCTCCACCGGAGGCGCAGGGGTGTTCGTGGGAATTTGGGATCAAATTTTATAGTACTGGCCACGTGTATTGCACTGGGCCAGATATATATACAGAGCCACCTTATTGCTATTTTACTGAGTCGTGCAGGTGTCTGTGTTTGTGTATTGTATTGTCTGTCGCCATAATGAGTAAGGCACCAGCAAAAACTAAAAAGCATATTTGCAAAGTATGTGGCAGTGTGTTACCGGATGGATCTACCACATGTAACGTATGTTTTGTGGATTCCGTTCAGAATACCATTTCTGCTCCGGTTTTGCAACCAATTTCATCACCGGATCCTCCGTGGGGTATGTTAGTAAATGTACTGGAGAAATTTCAGACAGAAATGACCGCTGCTCGTCTGGAGCGAGAAACGCTAAGATCTGAGTCTAGGGTGAGACCGCCAGAACTACCGGAGGCGTCTCAGCCTTGCGTAGGGTCCAAATCCATTTTGGGCAAACGGGATAATTTTCATATGTCTTATGATTTTCCAGTGTCTGCTATGTTGCAGTCTGACGATTCCATCCCAGACCTCACGGTACACGATGAGGGGGAGGAGGGCGAAGTGGAGTCAGACGGCGAGGATGTTAACAGTTCCGGCATTGATGATCTCATCAGAGCGGTACGGCAGTCGCTAAGGTTTCCTGAAGCTGAGCAGCCTCTCACCAATGATCAGGTCATATTTACTAAACGACGGAAGACGCCAGTAAGTTTTCCTGTGTCGGATTCTCTAAATCAGATGTTAGTAGAATCCAGACAGAATCCAGATAAACGGTTTTCTATACCTCGCAGATTTAAGTCTAGTTATCCGTTTCCAGAATCGGTAACGGGTACATGGGAGAATCCACCAATAGTTGATTCTTCAGTGTCAAAGCTTACCAAGAAATTAACCATACCAGTGCCATCAGCTACTACGCTTAAAGATCCGTCAGATCGTAAGATAGAAACTATGCTTAAATCCATGTATGTAGCAGCAGGTGTGATGCTAAGACCTGGATTGGTTGGCATTTGGGTCACTAAGGCGCTCATAATATGGCTTACAGAACTCAAATCGGCTTTACATGACGAAAACCTGATAATTCAGGTGAATCAAATGATTGAGGCTGTAGAGTATCTCTGTACAGCGTCTACTGACGTCTGTCAGCTCACTTCTCGTATTTCATCTTCGCTAGTTACGGCACGAAGAGCACTCTACCTGCGTACTTATCAAGCGGAGGCAGAGGTCAAACGAAGTATAGAGGCGTTGCCTTACGATGGCAAGAAGTTGTTTGGTCCAGAATTGGACGCATGGATTAAGGAGGCTACGGGAGGTAAGTCTGTGTTCTTACCATTGCCTCCACCTGCGCCAAGAAGAAGGTACGCTGGACCTTCGTTCAAATCCTTTAGACCTCAGCCCTTTCGAGGACGTGGCAGAGGATCAGCCACGCCTGCTAGACGTGGTCGAGGACGTGGTTTCCATCAAACCAACACAACTCGCCAAGACGCTAAGGTTACCGACAAGCCAGTGGCATGACGGGTTACCAGCCCATCTCGGATCTCCAATTGTGGGAGCACGCCTTCACACGTTCCATGGGGCGTGGTTCCACACGTCCGCGGAGGGCTGGATTCGCAATTTAGTGTTAAAAGGTTACAAAATAGAGTTCGACTGTCTTCCGCCTCTGCGGTTTTTCAAGACAGGTTTGCCTCTGTCGGACGACAAGAGGACAGTTTTGCAAATTGCCATTCAGTCCTTACTGGATTCGGCAGTGTTGATTCCGGTCCCTGTACACCAACAGGGTCAGGGTTATTATTCAAGTTATGATTGCGCTAGACCTCAAGGATGCGTACTTACACATTCCAATTTGGCAGCCTCATCAGAAATTCTTACGATTTGCAATACGCCAGAACCATTACCAGTTTCAGGCTCTGCCGTTTGGCCTGTCATCAGCGCCTCGGGTATTCACCAAAGTAATGTCTGTGATGATAGCTCACCTCAGATCCCTGGGAGTGACGATAGTTCCGTATTTAGACGATCTGCTCATCAAAGCTCCGTCTCAACAGATACTTACCCAACATGCGCTGCTAACTTACAATGTACTGGTTCACCACGGTTGGATTGTCAATTTCAAGAAATCACATCTGATTCCGTCTCAACGCCTTCAGTTCCTAGGTATGATTCTCGATACGGTCAATCAAAGGATTTACCTACCACAACAGAAAGTACAAATGCTACGCCATCTAGTACAATTAGTACTCAAACCACGCACAGTGTCGGTACACTTGTGCATTCGCCTGTTAGGCACAATGGTGGCAGCTTTCGAGGCGCTTCAGTTCGGGAGATTTCACTCTCGTCCATTTCAGCTGAACGTGCTTGCCCAGTGGTCGGGCTCGCATCTGCAGATTCACCACAGAGTGAGGTTGTCACCAATAGCAAGAGTTTCTCTGCTATGGTGGCTCAAGGAACACAATTTAACCGCAGGAAGACGGTTCGGAGTTTGCAATTGGATAATTCTAACTACGGACGCCAGTCTCAGAGGTTGGGGAGCGGTAATTCAAAATTGTCAGCTCCAGGGTCTCTGGGCGGATCACGAAAAATTGCTGTCAATAAATGTTCTAGAACTCCGCGCGATTTTCAATGCGCTACGACAAGCGGTGCACATGGTTCGCTCTCAGCCTGTCCAAGTGCAGTCGGACAATGCGACAGCGGTCGCATACATCAACAAACAAGGAGGAACGAGAAGCCGCATGGCAATGCGGGAAGTAGCTCGAATCCTCAATTGGGCAGAATACCACCAGGTGATATTGTCGGCCGTGTTCATTCCGGGAGTGGACAACTGGGAAGCGGATTATCTCAGTCGTCGGGATCTTCACCCAGGCGAATGGTCATTAAATCCAGAAGTGTTTCACATGTTGGTTCAGCGATGGGGTTATCCTCAGGTGGACCTGATGGCATCTCGACACAATCATCAAACGCCCCAGTATGTGTCCAGAACAAGAGATCCAAAGGCAGTCGCGGTGGATGCTCTCACTGTCGCGTGGCCGTACAGTCTGGTGTATCTGTTTCCACCGTTTCCGCTGCTCCCTCTGGTGCTAAAACGGATCAAAAGAGAGTCGCTCACAGTCATGCTAGTGGCGCCTCATTGGCCTCGGAGAGCTTGGTTCTCGGATCTTCGAGGATTACTCGCAGACGATCCGTGGCCACTCCCGATACGTCCAGACCTGTTACAACAGGGTCCTTTTCTTTACCCCGATTTAGCGCGGCTGCGTTTGACGGGGTGGCTGTTGAGACCGCCCTCTTAAAAAGAGAGGGCATTCCAGATTCAGTTATACCAACCATGTTACGGGCTAGAAAGCCGGTTACAGCAGCTCATTATTACAGAATATGGCGTGCCTATATAGGTTGGTGTGAAGCTCGGAAATTTCCGACATCAGCTTTCAAGTTATGCCGCCTTTTGTTGTTTCTACAATCAGGCTTAGATGGAGGATTGCGTTTATCTACACTAAAGGTGCAGGTATCTGCTTTGTCAATTTACTTTCAAAGACGATTGGCTCTATTGCCGTCTATACGCACCTTTCTCCAAGGTGTAATCAGGGTACAGCCTCCTTTCATTCCACCTACAGCGCCATGGGACTTGAATCTGGTTTTGGAGTTCTTACAGTCTTCATATTTTGAACCCTTACAACAAGTGGATATAAAGTTTCTCACTTGGAAAACAATTTTTCTCTTAGCCTTAGCTTCGGCAAGGCGTGTTTCGGATTTGGGTGCCTTGTCATGCAAGCCACCGTATTTGGTGTTTCATGATGACAGAGCGGAACTTCGGACGAATCCCGCCTTCTTACCAAAGGTAGTGTCATCTTTTCACATCAATCAACCAATAGTAGTTCCTGTGTTGACAGCACATTCTGGAACTCTGGATGTGGTTCGTGCGTTACGCGTTTATGTAACCCGAACGTCTTCAGTTCGTAAGACGGATACGTTATTTGTTCTCTATGATGCTGCCAAGATGGGTTGGCCAGCATCTAAACAAACTTTATCCAGATGGATAAAACTGACCATACGCCAGGCTTACCTTCATGCTAGGTTACAACCGCCTACGTCAGTAACCGCTCATTCCACACGTTCTGTGGGAACTTCATGGGCAGCTGGTCGTGGGGCTTCTGCGACGCAGCTTTGCCGGGCGGCTACATGGTCTTCAGTGCACACGTTTGTGCGCTTTTACAAGTTTGATACTTTTGCGGCATCAGCATCTAGCTTTGGCCGCCTAGTGTTACAAGTGCCAAACTGCTCTCCCGCCCACGGGGGAAGCTTTGGTACGTCCCAAGAGTACTCCAGTGACCCCTAGTGGATGAAAAAGAAAATAGGATTTTGGTACTTACCAGGTAAATCCTTTTCTTTGAATCCATAGGGGTCACTGGACGCCCACCCAGAGCAGTTTACTTACTTGGGGTTAGTTCTGAGGATCTTATGGTAACACATTTTCACCGACTGGTTCAAGTTACAAGTGCTGGTTAGGGTGTCAACTGTTAGTTGTCAGTAACGTTATGGGTTAACTTCGTTATTGTCAGTTATGTTATATGTAATACTCCATTATTAACCTCTCTTAATTCCTGTTCGGCTCAGTAAAAAACACTGAGTAAGTGCTCAGGGATATGGAGGGGTGGAGTGTTACTAAATTTAAATATTCAGTGCTGTGTTCCTACGGAAGCCCGTCCATATCCCAAGAGTACTCCAGTGACCCCTATGGATTCAAAGAAAAGGATTTACCTGGTAAGTACCAAAATCCTATTTTCTCTCTACACATCCTCATTAGGTGAGCTCATTAGCTCTTATGACTTACAATATCTCTATGCTGGTGATGCTCAAATATACCTTTCCTCCCTTGCTCTCTCCCCCGCTCTCCTCACTCGTATCTCCAACTGTCTCTGCTATCTTTTCCTGGATGTCCCAGTGCTTTCTTAAACTTAACATGTTTAAAACTGAGCTGATCATCTTCCCC
Organism: Pseudophryne corroboree; assembly: GCF_028390025.1. NCBI lineage: Eukaryota > Metazoa > Chordata > Amphibia > Anura > Myobatrachidae > Pseudophryne > Pseudophryne corroboree. The sequence goes on from NC_086449.1 coordinate 364,941,775, forward strand.
CCTCTCCCTCCCGCATAACCTCACATCCCACAATTTATTTATCTATTAACAGCACTACTATCTCCTCTAGCTCCCAAGTGTGCTGTCGAGGAGTAATCCTCAACTCCTCCCTTTCCTCCAAACCTCACATTCAGTACCTCACAAACCTGCCGTTTCAATCTCAAAAATATCTCCAGGATAAGACCCTATCTCACCCAGGATGCTACTCAGATCCTCATCCACTCACTGGTCATCTCCAGATTGGACTACTGTAATCTCCTCCCATCTGGCCTCCCTGAAAAACAGCTCTCTCCACTCCAGTCTATTTTTCCTCGCCAAAAGTACGATATACTACATCCACCTCCCATCTCTTGCAGGACTTTCACTGGCTACCCTTTCAATTCAAGCTTCTCGCTCTCTTACACAGTCCTCACCCACTCTTCTCCCTCTCACATCTGACCTTCTCTCTTCACATTCCCACCTGTCCTCTAGCTCTGCTAATGCATGCCATCTCTCCTGCCAACTGATTACCTCCTCCCACTCCTACCTACAAGATTCTGCACGTTCTGCTCCCTGTCTCAAAAATTCTTTACCTCTCCCCATCTGACTCTCCACCTCTAAAAACTTCAAACGGGCTATCAAGACCCACTTATTCACCAAACCCAGCCAACTCTCCTCCTAACCCTCTTGTCTATGCTCACTGTCTACCCCTTCCGTGTCACCCTGGTCTGTCGGTTCTTCACTTTTTAGATTGTAAGCTTGCAAGAGCAGGTCCATCTTTCCATGTGTGCCTTTGCTTTTCTTACTTACACTATCTTATTCTCCATACTCCCTTTGATGGCACCTGACTCCTGGTTTTCCATACTTGTCCTATACTGTAAGTGCTGTTTTCATGTCTGCCCATTTATGTACTCTGTAATGGGTGCTGCGAATCCCTTTGTGGCGCCATATAAATAAAGGATAATAACGGAATTTCCTGACCATTTCTTTATGCTTTCATGCATTGCCCACTGATTAGATGTTTGCACTAATGAGCTGGTGTACTTAATAGTGGCCACGGAGTTAAGTTTTTCAGGTCTAAAGTTTGAGCGTAGCCTAGATGAGGGTGAAGGGAAGGTGGTCCTGCTGTTGTATTAATTGGTGTGCCTTCCTGCACATATAACTATATGTACACATTTAACCATACACTACACTATGGTCTTTTTTTATCTTTTAAACTATCAAAGTTCTGGGTTTCTTATGAAAATATAAATTAGTGGTTGTAAATTTGCAGTAACACAGTATAATCATGCTACTGTAGTAATTGCTTAATTTGACATGACAGTTTAGAGGTTACCCTGTGCTAATGATTTTCATGATTCTAGTGCAAGCGGCTTTATAGGCAGTATGGAGTTAACAGGTTCATGAGTTGACAATTTTTTTTTTGTTTTTAAACTGCATGATGAATCATAGCCAGCACACTGATATCACAGCTCATTCCTTGCTCCTGATGACCTATTCTACACTTGAGTCCTATAATGAAATTCAGATTCATAAGCATGGGATGAATTTTCCAATAACCAGTCTTGCCTTAATGGAATGTCATAATTTGCAGATGCTTGAAGAATTGACTGTCCTTGGTATAAGTATTGCTTGCTGGCGTAAATGTCCCTGCTGGCACTGCCGGTATATCACCACCTATACTACAACTCTTTGCATCAGGATTGGGAATATCGGATAATATTGGTACTGTTTCAGGTAGCCGAGGTGTACTGATAACAAACCGCTACTAATGATGGTATTCTGAGTAGTCATTGACTAAACTACTAGGTTTTAGGTTCGTATGCGATTATTTTGAGATGCGTGTTTGCATGGACTATATTAACTCTGGTGTACAGTTTGGGACCATGTAATTTTAAAACTGTTACTCCCTTGGAAAGCAGACAAATTGTTTAGTACATAGCTACACATGGCCACGTTTTTCAGCTTCTGGTTACTGCTATTTTCCACCCATTTATTAAATTTTGGGATTTGATGGTCACGTCTGGCTTTAAGTACTAGTCTCCATTTTGGTAGTGTGAAAACGGGTGAATTGTGATATTCGTATGCAGAGAGGCTGGAAGTCTGGATGGCTAATGCAATCATCCATGCTGCTTTGTGCATTTAACCGCATCACCAATCTCACCTCTCCCCCCCCCCCCCCCCCCCCCCCCTAGTTTTCACGGACTGAGATGCAGCAGTGGTCTGTTTGACTCAGAATTGCACAAAGATGTACAAATGTGCATGAAACGGTTCAGTGGCAAACGCTGGATTTCTAGAGTGGGGGATTCCAAATGCAATCCACAATCTCCCACTCTGCAGAACATTGGAGCAAGTGTGGGAGTCTGAAAGTAGTATAATGGTGTGTACACACGGGGAGATATTTTGTTACGATTTTGACTATATAGTCAAAATCGTAAGAAAAGTTAGTGCAGATCGTAAGGTGAAAGTCACCTTGCGATCCCGATTCGATGCCAATGCACGGTCCTGCGCAAGCATAGACTGTGCAGGCAAGTCCATTTTGACACTCTATAGAAAGAGTCAAAATTTACAGCCAAAATCTCACATAATCAGTATCGCAAGCACACTCATGTGTTTACGATGCCGATCTAGCCCCTGTCGCATAGTGAGAATCAGGCATAGCCCGAATCTCACCGTGTGTATGGGCCTTAAGGAACTACTACTGACCCTGGAGAATATATATGTGCACATTAGTCTTTTAAACACTAGTGTAATACAGTATTAATAATTAACACTAATGGTCTATAGTATACTGTATCAGACATAGTTAACTAATATAAAATGAAACATCCCATAATAAATAAATTCACAAACGTAAACGTAGCGGTAGAGACAGAACTGCACACATTATTCTACCTCATGGTAAAGATCCTGTTTCTACTTCCTGGCAGCTACTTTCTAGTCCAGTGCAGTGAGCACTCGGCTCTATACACCTCAATCTTGATAACAGAAGCTTCTACCAATGGGCAAATGCAGCAGCCCTGCTCAATACCTTATACTGCATGTTATGGCGGCAACTCTAGTAATCTTATAAGCTATTATCATTTGACCTGCTAGCAAATAGGATAGGTGTTTCCGGGAAACCAGAAACCCCCCCATGTGCCTATGCAGCTTAGTAATATTCACTGGAAGTGACCACATACGGAGCTGTGTAAATCAGGCCTAATATATGGATCTCTGAGATGACCTATTGCTCATCACACATTTCACAGCGCAACTTCTCCACATATATTGCACTTGAAATGGAATATCAAATACAAGTTTTAACTGCAATAAAGTGACTTTTTCATATGCAATGAGTAAGAAGAATAATTGGATTCTATCTCAAGTAAAGCAATAGTTTACTAATAATTCAAGCTTTGGTGGTACTACAAATAAGGATGCAACATGTTTGTAAACAGGGCTACTTTCTTAGGAATGGAATTTACAGTATAGGTATAGTTACTGACAGCAATAGAAGCCCAGGCAATATGAATCTGTGAGCAATTGGGTAATTTATTGCTCACCAGTTGTGTCCAAAATCATCCTTTTCCACATATTGCAGAGATTTCTTGTTAGTCTTTATTGCGACAATAAGATTGCTGGTAGTAGAAGTGTGGGCATTCTGATCTTTCCTTGCAGAAAACTGTGTTGGTCAGTATGCTCTCTGGTCCGACCTTTCTCTGCTGAAGTTTGGATGTTGTTGTGCGTCCCACTGTCGGGCTGCAAAAGGATTACGGCAAGAAGAATATCCAAGCAAGTGCCTGGTCTTAGTCTCCTTTATCCAGTGGAGAATGAGAAGTCTGTTAAGGTGCAGAATGAGTGATAGCTTACACATTTCTCCATTATAACGATTGTTTTATCAGAAATAGTGATGTTGGTCAGCAGACCCTCCAACATGACCCGCCCCACTAGGTACGAAATGCTCTGTTTCTGGACTTCCCTCTTAATTTATGATTTCCATCACCTGTGTTGAACTAGCTAAATGATAAGAAAGCGGTTTCTTCACAGGTGATGGAAATCATAAATTAAGAGGGAAGCCCAGAAACAGAGCATTTTGTACCTAGTGGGGCAGGTCATGTTGGAGGGTATGGGTCAGTGGTAGTTTGAATTTTTCTACCATATCTAAACTAGTACACTAGCACTCCTTAACGTTTTGTTTCACTTACATCTACCCTCTCTGCATGCTGAACAGTCCCTAGTCACATTGTGGTGTGACTTGATAGTGCAGAGCGTCTCTTCGTGTGGCTTTTTTTGATTAAAATTAATCTTAGTCGCAAAATGATGCAAACAGGATGCACAAGCTGCTTTTGCTGATTAAAATGATATAGCCACACAGAAAATAGGCATGCTGCAGGTCTGCATACGAAATGCTACGTTACTGTATGCGACATGCCTATATTCTGTGTGCGGCTGAATCTACATATGAAATTCTATGCTGCACTGAAATCTAGCGTTTCAGTACAACCACAGTTGCACACAGATTATAGGCATGCTGCATATCATTTTAATCAGCATAAGCGGTGTGTCTTATTTACGCAGTAATGCTAATAAGATGCAATTTTGCCAAGAAAATGTGCTTGATGCTGATGGAATCTCCTGCTGTGTGGCGTATAGAGGCATGATGTAGGGGCACACATCTTTACAGTAACACAAATTATCAGTATACCAGAAACCATCTGAAAACTAATATGCATGTTAAGTATTTGGCCACACTTGTTAATTATTGAATTCAGGTGTTTTTTTTTTTTTTTAATCAAACCTGTTGACACGGGTGTATAAAATCAAGCACCTAGCTATGCAGTCTCCATTTGCAAATGCCTGATACAAAGTGGGTTGTTTTGAAGAGCTCAGACTTCAAGTGTGGTACTGTGATAGGATGCCACCTTTGCAATAAGACTGTTCGTGAAATTTCATCCCTGCTGGATATTCCACGGTCAACTGTAAGTGATCTTATTAGAAAGTGGAAGCATTTAGGAACAACGGCAGCTCGGCCATGAAGCGAAAGACCCTGTACAATCAGAGCAGGGTCAATGACTGATGTGTAGATACTGGGTTCCAAATCACTTAGGCATGGTGGTAGATGAAAAACCAACAGTGATTTATTGAATAGAATGGATCATAAACAGCTCAGCACACTTCTTTAATCTAATTCCACACGACAATTCCCACTACAAACTCCTGACAGAACGTTACTACTTAGTCAAGGAGCAGAGAATCTCTTCCAGCAACACAGAATCCCAGATAAATGCAATATATTGGATTCCACAGCAGATCCCTGGCAGAACATTACTACTTAGCCTAAGGACAAAGAATCTCTCTTCAGTTCTCTGGGTAGCTCTACTTATACCCCCAGAAGCTTCATATTACAGGGGTGTGTGTTACTTTCTTCGTTTTAGGAGCTTAAGGCATTGGAATACAATACATATTCTAATCAAGGTGATTAGATCAGCCAGAGAGCCACCCTGTCTCGTCAGCTCACTGTTGGACAATAGGGCGTAAACAAGAAGGGACAATGGTACCTTATATGACTCGCCCTTTGAGTGTCCACTGTGGTGTTAACAATAGGAAACCAGGTCTAACATGAAGACATTAACTAAAGTGTAACAGATAACAACACAACTGCCGATATTAACAATATTAAGGTTGATTTAAGCACAATATGGGGTGAGCAGGGACATGCTGTGGGGATAAAAAGTACATATTTGACAAGGGAAATGAGGCATAAATATATTGTCACCGACCTCTCATTTCTTCATAACTAAGGCACATGGTGTGTAAAAGTAGCCAGCGCTCTACTGATTCCATAGCTGAAGAGTTCTGAACTTCCACTGGATTAAAGCACAAAAACAGCTGTGGAAGCTTAATGGAATAGGCTTCCATAGCTGTGCAGCTGCATGCAAACCTCACATCACCAAGTACAATGCCAAGCGTCTGGAGTGGTGTAAAGCACACCATCACTGTGGTGGAAATGTGTTCTGTGGAGTGACGAATCACGCTTCTGTTTGGCAGTCCAATGGGCGAGTGTTGGTTTGGCATATGCTGGGAGAATGTTCCCTTTTCCAGTTTTATAATGTACTCATTTTAATATGTACAGCAAGAATTAGGGCTTATTTGCTAGTGTAACATTCTTAGCAGTCCATATATATTTTGCATGAAACGGGCTGTTTCCGGGGATTTTAGGTGAATCAAAATCCCTGATAACTGCAGTGACCTGCAGTGTCCCATGCCTGCTGCAACAGCAGCAGGCTGGGACTGCAGGGAGGGTGCCACTAAACGCTGTGACCCCCGCGGGGAAACCAGGGCTGTCTTAACAGCAGTGTAGGCTCCTGGGCAAAGCAATGCATTGGGACCCCTACCCATCCTCCAGCAGTAGGGGGTGCTATCAGCGGCAGCTCTGATGTACCGCAGGCGGAGTTCTATCTTCCACTCAGCATGTAGGACCTGGAGCAGTAATTTCTGTTAAATTACTGCACATATGGTGGGAGAGAACACTAAACTGTAGAAGGAGGCATTGAGCTGCATGATGGGTCCTGGGTGGTAGGGATGTTTAATACGTAGGGGAGGGGTGGGTAGTGGAGTGTGCTTAATATTCATCACTTTCCAGTAGGAGGACAGCTTGCTGGACTGCAGATATCTCCCAGTTCCTGGAAATAGATTTCTTAGCTTTCAATGTGATAAAAAGCTAGCGAGTCCCATCTTTCAGGCCGTACTGGGGACTTGAAGATCAGATTTCAGGATCCAGAGCAATCTACCAATAAAAATCTAAAACTGTATACCAGGCGTGAGGAGCTGGAGCAGGGACCAGTGACTAGAAGGCTATCTCTGGTTCTTGGCATAGTGGAGACAAGCTGCCAATGTCCACTGAAAGAGGAAAGTCACAACTTTTGGAATATACTCTCAGAAAAACTTAAGTCGGACAACCTGAAATATCTGGCTGGGAAGAGCCATTAATAGGCTCGGATGGGGACCACCGCTTTGAAGTCGGATATGTCTGGTTCCCCAAGACCGATTTTTCAAAAATCTGGTACCCCCGTAAAGAGGGGACCCTCAACTATCAGCCTAGAGCCCATAAACTCATGGGGCCCTTGTGCAAGTGCCGATAGGGCCCATATGAAAAGACGGCCCTAGGGGCAGCGCTGTGACCTACATCTCCCCTCCCACCAGCGGTCACATGAAGGGGGAGCACTGCACCAGTAGCTGTCAGGAGCCAGCACCCAGTGCAGTATGCAAGCTCCGATTAGCTGCAGCTCATGGCAGTTTATCGGGGCTAATAGGATAGCCCTAGGCGATATCATAAGGATACCGCCCTAAAAGGGACTGCTCTACAGAGAAACCTCATTGAGGCAGAGATTTTAGTAGTATATGGTGCTGGTAAGACACTGCCGTGTGTACCCCATATCCCCAAATATTTTCCTTTTCAATTCAAATTGCAAACGCTCAGGGCTGCAGGCGTAGGTCTCAGGACCAGCTACTTCTCCCATAAGCAGCTTTACTCACGAGTTAGTAGCCCCAAGCATCTCTTGTGTTTAATCCCTGAAGGAAAAACTGCAAATGCGGTTTACAAAGAAATTGTGATCAATGTGTACAACATAAAATATCACAATATTAGATGGAATTATTGTCTCTGTAAAATTGGTTCCGCTGAGAAATAACAGACATCCAGCCATGGGCAAACTCTAGTCATGGAATGTTGATGGGACTGTATGTAGCAGAAAATTAACAGATCTATATGAAAGCTGCCCACTCGTGACTGCTCAATCAGTGGGGGTGATTCAGACCTGATCGTAGATGTGCACATCTACGATCAGCTTCCCTGACATGCGGGGCGACGCCCAGCACAGGACTAGTCCGCCCCTCATGTCAGGCCCTACCATGTTGTACAAGTACAAAAGCATCACACAGCGGCGATGCTTTTGTGCTATAGGAGTAGCTCCCAGCCAGCGCAGCTCCTGCGTGCTGGCAGGGAGCTACTCGTCGCTGCCCAGGTTGCAGCGGCTGTGCTGCCTGGACCGCACCCCCTAAACGGTCCCCCCAGTGACCGCCTCTGCCTGTAAATCAGGCAGAGGTGATCGCAGGGCTAAGACGGCTGTCTGCCATGTGACGACTCATGCGCAGTTCAGACCTGATCGCTGCTGTGCGAACACGCACATTAGTGATCAGGTCTGAATTTGCCCCAAAATGCTTTGAACTTGAATTTTTGAGCATGTACTAAGTTTGTTTATACAATGTATATAAAAAAAAGTATTTTCTTTGTATTGGTCATATTCTATTAAATAGTTTTTATACAAGGACTTTTGCAGAATGATAGGGAGAAGCTTTAAAATGGAGAATTCCAATAATTTAGGGTATGTCTAACACTAATGTAGTGAAAGCTCTGCAGTAGATACTTAGACATTCCACAGCTGGTGGACCCTAGGCAAGAGGTGGTGTGCTGTGCCAGTTACATTCCAGTAACAATTTCTATGCTTGGCTATATTGTAAAATGTGCTTAGAAAATTAACTGTCATCAGTTCATAGGTGTAATACATCTGCTTAGACTAATGGAGAACAAGAAAAAAATTGTGTACATTTAAGAATTGCATTAAAGCCATATCCTTATTTCAACTAAATTGTTGATGGCTAGTCCATAACGCACACTGTTGGTTCCTACTGTAGATGCAATTGAAAACGCGGACCACTCCCATTGAGTTTGAAACATTCAGGGGCCATATAATACTATTCAGCTTCCTGCCAACTTTGCGCTGGCTTCCTGGAGCCAACTATAGGCATCTACGTTCTCTCGAGACAAATGACAGAATCCACTCACTGAATTTGGACACTTGCATGTTTAGGATTTTGTCTGATATCGAGATTATCTGCCTACATCTCCCTATGTACGTGTACAAGCCTGTAACTTAACAATTTTTCTTTTATTGAACCATTGTGGACCTTTATTTATTTTTTTTGGGTGGAATGAACACATGTTCAATTGTCTGTACCCACTGCCTCTCCCCTATCTTTCCTGTATTTTTGTACTCCTTTACTTCCCTTTTAATACATTTGTAAAACTTCAATAAAAATGTAGTTAAAAAACTGCGTTAATGTTGCTATTATGTCAGTTATGGCTCAAAGGGTCGACAGTGAAAGTTGACCTAGTCTAGGTTAACCCTAAATGGTCGACATGGTCAAAAGGTCGACATTAGTTTTTGGTGTCAATTTCCCTTTCAGCATGTGGTCCACCAATTAGTGCACCGTGTCCCCTTGCATGGCTATGTTTCAGGCAAGGTGCTTTGCTTCGCTTGGCACAGGTTACCTTTCTTAATTGTAGTCCACGTGGATAGTTAAGTATGAAAGTCTTAAATTAAAAAAAAAAAAAAAAACTCACTTATGTTGACCTTTTCTTGTGTCGACCATTGTCATTTGCACCTGTCGACCATATGCATGACGACCATTTGGTGTTGGCCTATTGCTTGTCGATCTTTTTTACTGTTGACCTATCGTCCAGATACCTTTTTTTTATGTCACTCTAACAACCTACAGAGAAGTATTTGGGTATATGATAAATTATTTGAGATGTCTGTACAAGGTTGTATAGTGGCATACCACCTAATTTACACTAATTATTGCCTTACAGGTTGTGCAGGTGTTAAATGCTGATGCAATGGTGGTGAAGCTGAACTCTGGAGAATACAAGACCATTCACCTTGCCAGTATCAGGCCACCTAGGCTGGAAGGAGAAGGCTCTCAGGTAAGGATCTGTAACAGTAATGTCATGGCTTGTCCCTCCTAAGCTGGGCAATACAATCAAACATTCAGAATTTGAGAAATTTTAATTTTTTCATGTATAAGGACTATTTATAATGACACATTTGTTTGTAGATCTATATCCACAAGTGCTGTTATAGAGAATTTGTTTTATTTTTTTTGTATTTTGTGTATACTTATGAGCTGTAATTTTTGCGTAGATATCAGCTGCACACTATAATAACCACCTTGTCCAATTAACATATTTGTATGTGCTCCACAAAATCATTACCTTTTTGTGCTATACGGTTTTTCACACTTGTTCCATTTAGCATGTGTTTGCCACACACACCATCAGTAATGCTAAGGATTATTCACGTACATAGAAATAACCACATAAAATTGCTTTCCATATACTTCCTAGATTTAGTGATACCGTACCTTATTTTATATATCACTGTATATAATATATAAGTTGCTCAATGTGATACCTGCACTTATGAGGTTTAAATGCCTTCTGTGTGCGATGTTGCACCTTATCTGTATATGTGCTTAATGTTGCTACAGATGCCAAGTCTTACTGTATATGCAGAGGTATATGTACATCAGACTCTGGTCATCTTGTGATCACCTTTTACCATCTTATTTGTATCCTATTGTGTTTTTTGTGGACAAATGTGTCAATTGGTGACAGTATTGTGTTGGGTCAGGTTTTGTTATAAGCTGTCAAGTTTGGGTTTAGTAAAAGCCTGCAAAGGGGAATAAAAGTATATTGATAAGTCATAAAAAAAAATAAAAAAAAACCCCACACATGGGAATGCCCAAAGAATGCTGACTTGTTCATCTTGGAGGTTATGGGAAAAGGCAATTAATCTTCAGCTGCAGAAGGTCTTACAGTGAGGTAGGTCATGCATTGTTTCTGAATGATGAAATGCATTTCTGTATAATTGCATCCCTATACAATTTGAGGCAAATACGATAGTGGTAGGGGGTTAGATCACTTAATGTTTATTTGTAAGGCTTCACATTACTCTGCAGAGCTCGATGGAGATAACAGGATATATGAAACTGATATACAACGTAGACAAAATGAACACCGATTTCAAAACAAATGGTGGGATGGCTCTGCATTTTGAGGAAGTTGCGCCAGGGCTGGATTAAGGCTTGTGTGGGACCAGGGGCACTGATGATGTGGGGGCCACAGTAAAAAATAAATAAATTGCTCAAACACCCCCTTTCCCACCATGTACATGCACACGACTATCTGTTATGAAACTGCAGCTGACGTAGGACCAGCACGCCAGAGCAACACACGCTGCAGGCTGCTGACCACTGTCTCTCACAGTTTCACCACAACATCCCGCAAAACTCACTGGACATTGATTACCTCCTCGTTGGCAGTACAATTCTGCCACTGAAGGAGTACTACTCCCTTAATCTAGCCTTGAGTTGAACTCTAATTGGAAGAAGGCACGGGTGGGGTATGCGTTGCCGGCGCTGGGTTTCCTGGGAATAGTTGCTGCTAGTCGGCATGCCGACTGTCAGGATTTAGGGTGTTTGGGATGTAGCCGCCAGTATTGTGGGGACCGCCGGTCACATAGCTACATTCTGAAGGCACAGCTGTATAAAGGAGTCATTGTAGGGTAGAGTGGTGATTGACAGTTGTGAGCGTATATAGTGTCGTATGGTGGGAAATTTCATAAATGTCTATTTTGATTGCTTTTGGTACATTTTAGATCAATAAACATATTTTCTCCTACGTCCTAGAGGATGCTGGGGACTCCGTAAGGACCATGGGGTATAGACGGGCTCCGCAGGAGATAGGGCACCTAAAAAGAACTTTTACTATGGGTGTGCACTGGCTCCTCCCTCTATGCCCCTCCTCCAGACCTCAGTTAGATCTTGTGCCCAGAGGAGAATGGGTGCACTGCAGAGAGCTCTCCAGAGTTTTCTGTTGAAAAAGAATTTTGTTAGGTTTTTTATTTTCAGAGAGTCCTGTTGGCAACAGGCTCCCTGCATCGTGGGACGAAGGAGAGAGAAGCAGAGCTGGCTTGTCAAGTTGGGCACTGCTTCTAAGGCTACTGGACACCATTAGCTCCAGAGGGAGTCGGAACTCAGGTCTCACCTGGGGTTCGTCCCGGAGCCGCGCCGCTGTCCTCACAGATGCCGAAGATAGAAGCCGGGTGAGTATGAGAAGGCAGAAGATATCTTAGGCGGAAGAAGACATCAGATCTTCATGAGGTAAGGCGCGCAGCGGTAAGCTGCGCGCCATTGCTCCCAGTCTCACACACAGAGCAGCACTGGAGGGTGCAGGGCACAGGGGGGACCGCCCTGGGCAGCAATATTCCTCACTTTTGGGCAAATTCAGATAGATTAGGCTGCGGAGGCAGTAAATCTAAGATCCCCCGCCATTTTAATAGAAAAGTCACTGGGACCGAAGCCCGCCGTCGGGTGGGCGGGGCTTGATCCTCAGCACTAACCAGTGCCATTTTATCCACAGAAGCTGCATGCATGAACGCTGGCTCCCTGGTCTCTCCCCTGCTGAACTTCACAGGCTGGAAAAAAGAGGAGGGGGGCACATTAGCGACGCAGTGAGTGGGAATTGATATATATAATAAAGCGCTATCTGGTCATATTTTTTCCAGTGTTTTTAAGCGCTGGTGTGTGCTGGCATACTCTCTCTCCGTCTCTACTAAGGGCCTAGTTGGGGTTTTGTCCCCTTATAGGTTAATCCCTGTGTGTGTGGGGTGTCGGTACGTGTGTGTCGACATGTCTGAGGCGGAAGGCTTCTCCAAGGAGGTGGTGGAGCAAATGAGTGGTGTGTCCCCGTCGGTTATGCAGACTCCGGATTGGATGGACATGTGGCATATGTTGAATGCAAGTGTGGCATCTTTACATAAAAGGCTTGATAAGGCTGAATTAGGGGGTCATCAGGGGGTCAATCCTCGGATTGGACCGACTCACAGGGCCCGTCGGGGTCTCAAAAGCGTCCCTTAACACAATACACTACTACCGACACGGATTCTGACTCCAGTGTCGACTACGACGAAGTAAAATTGCACCCTAGGGTGACTAAAGCCATTCAGTGTATGATTGTGGCAATAAGGGATGTGTTGCATATTGAGGATGAACCCTCGGTCCCCGACACAAGGGTACACATGTTTAAGGGAAAGAAACAGATTATTAATTTTCCCACATCTCATGAATTAAATGATTTCTTTGAAAAAGCTTGGGAGACTCCGGAAAAGAGACCGCAGATATCCAAAAGAATTTATATGGCATACCCCTTCCCTAAGCAGGACAGGGAGATTTGGGAATCATCCCCCACTATGGACAAGTCCCTGACGCGCTTGTCCAAGAAGGTGGCCGTCTCCTGACACAGCGGCCCTTAAGGACCCTGCAGATCGCAGGCAAGAAACTACCTTGAAGTGTATTTATTCTCATACGGGTGCTGTGCTAAGACCGACAATTGCGTCGGCATGGGTGTGTAGCGCAATTGCAGCTTGGACAGATGAGCTGACATATCAATTTGATAATATGGATAAGGATACTATATTCTTAACTCTAGCCCATATAAAAGACGCAGTCTTATTTATGAGGGATGCTCAAAGGGACATTGGATTGTTAGCTTCTAGGGCCAATGCCATGTCTATTTCAGCGAGAAGATCCTTATGGACTCGCCAATGGACGGGTGATGCGGATTCCAAAAAACACATGGAAGTACTACCCTATAAGGGTGAGGTATTGTTTGGGGATGGGCTGACGGACCTGGTTTCCACAGCTACAGCAGGTAAATCAAATTTTTTACCATATATTCCCCAACAGCAAAAGAAAGTAACACCCTATCAGATGCAGTCCTCTCGGTCGCACAAGTCCAGAAGAGGTCGGGGATCCTCTTTCCTCGCCAGAGGTAAGGGCAGAGGCAAAAGAGCACCTGCTTCGGCAGGTGCCCAGGAGCAAAAGTCCTCCCCGGCTGCTCCAAAACCCACAGCATGCCGCTGGGGCTCCCCTGAGGGAGTCCGCACCTGTGGGGCACGTCTTCGACTTTTCAGTCAGGTTTGGGTCAGTTCAGACCTGAATCCCTGGGTGTTGGAAATAGTTTCCCAGGGTTACAAATTGGAATTCGAAGAGGTGCCCCCGCACCGATCTTTCAAATCGGCCCTACCAGCTTCCACATCGGAAATGGATATAGTGTTAGCTGCAATTCAAACGCTGTGTATACAGCAAGTGATAATCAAGGTTCCCCTGCACCAGCAGGGAAGAGGTTACTACTCAACCCTATTTGTGGTCCCGAAACCGGACGGTTCGGTCAGACCTATTTTGAATCTGAAATCCCTAAACCTGTACATAAAGATTCAAATTCAAAATGGAATCACTCAGAGCGATAATAGCCAACATGGAGGAGGGGGAGTTTATGGTGTCTCTGGACATAAACGATGCGTACCTTCATGTCCCCATATATGCCCCCCCATCAGGAATACCTGAGAGTCGCTGTACAGGATTGTCATTACCAATTTCAGACGTTGCCGTTTGGACTTTCCACGGCCCCGAGGATTTTCACCAAGATAATGGCGGAAATGATGGTGGTCCTGCGCAAGCATGGAGTCACAATTATCCCATACTTGGACGATCTCCTGATAAAAGCGAGATCAAGGGAGAAATTTCTGAGCAGTGTGGCGCTCTCTCTGAGAGTGCTCCAGCAACACGGTTGGATTCTAAATCTACAGAAGTCAGTTGATTCCGACAACTCGACTACCGTTCCTAGGTATTGTCAAAGTCGAAAAATATTGTAACACACATGCCCGCTGCGTGTGCATTTGTTCCGCCGTGCGTGCACATATCAGCAATTTGCGTATGATCACGCTCGCGGACCTGCGCGTGGTATGGGTATTTACGGCGGAGTTTGTGAGCGCATAGAGGGTTATCAGAACATTACATATTTAATCCAAATAGTGCACATTGTACACACAGCCCCCTGCACCACATCAGAAAGAAATAGCTGTTTAAAATGGTTACAGAACAAGGGGATTCACCTTTACAGGATAGGAGGGGACAGAACAAGGTAACAAGGTGGTGTTTGGTATCCAGCTGTAGGGTATTTTAAGGGAAACATTCTGGTGTTGGTTTGAGGAAGATCGCATGTTCCTGAGGATAGTTAGATGCAGAAGCAGAATATAGGTTTAAACTGTATTTACTGTATATTATGTATGCGGGGGGAATCCAGAGGATACCACCCACAAGAGCAGTTGAGAAAGACATCGCCCACCTTTTCAAATCAACCTAAGACCTCTCCTGTAATGTAAAGGTGGATCTCAGTGTCCAATAGACAAAGGGATTACAGTGACCATTGTATTGTATATGGAAATTGTGTATAAAAAGCCTGTTGTTGCCTGGCCGGGCAGAAGACTCTGAACGCTTTCTACCTGATAAGCGGAGGACCGGCCGGGTTGCGCAAGCGAACATTCTCACGTATGTACATTGACTGTAGCCATTATTCTGTTTAGATTTATCTTGTTAGCTATGTAGTTTATAACTTGTACTGTTACCCCCTTTCAAATAATCCACTGTGGTGTTAGAACCCAGCGGTTTACTACAAATCGGTGTTGCGTCCTCATTTTCCCTGCTAGGGTTTAAAGCGTATTACATTACCTAACTGTATAAGGTTTTAAAGTGTATTGATAAGGTGTGTACGCGCTGCGAGTACTTTGTACCGTCAGCGCTGCATAAAGGTTTAAGGTGTAACATCATTGCAGTGCTTAGCTGCATAAGGTTTAAAGTGTAATCATATAATTGCATTGTATTACTAATACGGTTTAAAGTATATTAAATTGTGTGCGTACGCGCTGCGTGTACTTTGTACCCACAGCGCGGCATTTGTACGCGAAGTACGTACACGATACGGGACTCTGTGCGTAAATAGCATACAAAGTACGTAGCGTGAGTATTAAGTCTAGCGCCCGCAGCGGCACCATGGTAAAGGGGTGTTTAAAAGGTATAGCTCTATAGTGTAAGATAATATCGACATTATCAGTATGATACTGGATACGGAACAAATGAAGGTCTTCCTCCCAATAGAGAGAGCCCAGGACATCCAGAACATGGTCAGAGAACTGCTAAAACCGAAAAGGGTGTCGGTTCACCAATGCACTCGAGTTCTGGGAAAAATGGTGGCGGCCTACGAGGCCATTCCCTTCGGAAGGTTCCATGCAAGGACTTTTCAATGGGACCTTCTGGACAAGTGGTCCTGGTCCCATCTGCACTTACATTGGAAAATAACTCTGTCCCCAGGGGCCAGAGTGTCTCTCCTGTGGTGGTTGCAAAGTTCTCACCTGCTGGAGGGTCACAGGTTCGGAATTCAGGATTGGATCCTGGTTACCACGGACGCGAGCCTCCGAGGATGGGGAGCGGTCACACAAGGAAAAAATTTTCAGGGTCTTTGGTCAGACTAGGAGTCCTGTCTACACATCAATGTGTTGGAACTCAGGGCCATTTACAACGGCCTTCGACAAGCGGAGAGTCTTCTTCGAAACCTACCGGTTCTGATTCAATCAGACAATGTCACAGCAGTGACTCATGTGAACCGCCAAGGCGGGACAAGAAGCAGAGTCGCGATGGCGGAAGTCACAAGGATTCTTCGCTGGGCGGAAAATCATGTAAGCGCTCTGTCGGCTGTCTTCATTCCGGGAGTGAACAACTGGGAAGCAGAATTCCTCAGCAGACACGATCTCCATCCAGGAGAGTGGGGACTTCATCAAGAAGTCTTTGCAGACGTAACACGTCTTTGGGGAACTCAAATAGACATGATGGCATCACGTCTCAACAAAAAGCTTCGGAGGTATTGTGCCAGGTCTCGGGACCCTCAGGCAGTGGCAGTAGATGCTCTGATAACACCGTGGCTGTTCAAATCGGTCTGTGTTTCCTCCTCTTCCTCTCATCACAAAAGTGTTGAGGATCATAAGGCGAAGAAACGTACAGACTATACTCGTTGTCCCTGACTGGCCTCGAAGGGCCTGGTACTCAGATCTACAAGAGACGCTCACAGGAGATCCCTGGCCTCTTCCTCTGAGGGAGGCCCTGTGTATTTCAAGACTTACCGCGGTTACGTTTGACGGCATGGCGGTTGAAAGCCGAATCCTAGCGAAAAAGGGGATTCCGGAAGAGGTCATCCCTACTTTAATAAAGGCTAGGAAGGAGGTGACGGTTAAGCATTATCACCGTATCTGGCGAAAGTATGTGTCTTGGTGTGATACCAAGAATGCACCTACGGAAGATTATCATCTGGGTCGTTTTCTCCACTACCTACAGACAGGAGTGGGTATGGGCCTGAAATTAGGCTCTGTTAAGGTACAGATTTCGACCCTCTCAATTTTCTTTCAGAAGGAATTGGTTTCTCTTCCAGAAGTCCAGACGTTTGTAAAGGGAGTGCTGCATATCCAGCCCCCTTTTGTGCCTTCAGTGGCACCATGGGACCTGAACGTGGTGTTGCAGTTCCTAAAATCACACTGGTTTGAACCGCTTAACAAGGTTGAGTTGAAATTACTTATCTGGAAGGTGGTCATGCTGTTGGCCTTGGCATCACCAAGGCGAGTGTCTGAATTGGCGGCTTTGTCACACAAGAGCCCCTACTTGATTTTTCATGTGGATCGAGCTGAATTGAGGACACGTCCGCAATTTTTGCCTAAAGTGGTTTCTTCATTCCATATGAATCAACCTATTGTGGTGCCTGTGGCTACAAGTGACCTGGAGGATTCCAGATCCCTGGATGTAGTCAGGGCCTTAAAAATGTATGTAGCCAGAACGGCTAAAATTAGGAAAACAGAGGCTCTGTTTGTCCTGTATGCTGCTAGTAAGATTGGCGCACCTGCTTCGAAGCAGACTATTGCTCGCTGGATCTGTAATACGATTCAGCAGGCTCATTCTACGGCTGGATTGCCGGTACCAAATTCGGTTAAAGCCCATTCCACTAGGAAGGTGGGCTCTTCTTGGGCGGCTGCCCGAGGCGTCTCGGCATTACAGCTTTGCCGAGCGGCGACTTGGTCGGGGTCAAACACTTTTGCAAAGTTCTACAAGTTTGATACCCTGGCTGATGAGGACCTAGCGTTTGCTCAGTCGGTGCTGCAGAGTCATACGCACTCTCCCGCCCGATTGGATGCTTTGGTATAAACCCCATGGTCCTTACGGAGTCCCCAGCATCCTCTAGGACGTAAGAGAAAATAAGATTTTAAACCTACCGGTAAATCTATTTCTCCTAGTCCGTAGAGGATGCTGGACGCCCGTCCCAGTGCGGAAACTCTGCAAGAATTGTATATAGTTGTTGCTTACATAAGGGTTATGTTACAGTTGGAATGGGTCTTGGACCGTTACTGTTTGTTCATGCTGTTAACTGGTTATGTATGTTCCAGGTTACATGGTATGATTGGTGTGGGCTGGTATGAATCTTGCCCTTGGATTGCTAAATCCTGCCTTGTATTGTCCATCTCCTCTGGGCACAGTTCTCTAACTGAGGTCTGGAGGAGGGGCATAGAGGGAGGAGCCAGTGCACACCCATAGTCAAAGTTCTTTTTAGGTGCCCAATCTCCTGCGGAGCCCGTCTATACCCCATGGTCCTTACGGAGTCCCCAGCATCCTCTACGGACTAGGAGAAATAGATTTACCGGTAGGTTTAAAATCTTATTTTTCAAAATCGAAGCAGTACTTTCAAGGCCAAAACACACATACAGTCAGGTCCATAAATATTGGGGCATCAACACAATTCTCATATTTTGGGCTCTATACACCACCACAATGGATTTGAAATGAAACAAACACGATGTGCTTTAACTGCAGCCTTTCCACTTTAATTTGAGGGTTTTTACATCCAAATCAGGTGAATGGTGTAGGAATTACAACGATATATATATATATATATATATATATATATATATATATATATATATATATATATATATATATACGCCTCCCACTTTTTAAGGGACCAAACGTAATGGGACAATCGATTCAAAAGCTATTTCATGGACAGGAGTGAGCTATTCCCTCGTTATTTCATCATCAATTAAGCAGGTAAAAGGTCTGGAGTAGAGTCCAGGTGTGACATTTGCATTTGGAATCTGTTGCTGTCGACTCTCAATATGAGATCCAAAGAGCTGCCACTATCAGTGAAGCAAGCCATCATTAGGCTGAAAAATCAAAACAAACCCATCAGAGAGATCGCAAATATATTAGGTGTGGCCAAATCAACTGTTTGGAACATTCTTAAAGAACGCATCGGAGAGCTCGGCAACACCAAAAGACCCGGAAGACCACAGAAAACAACTGTGGTGGATGACAGAATAATTATTTCCCTGGTGAAGAAAACCCCTTTCACAACAGTTGCCCAGATCAAGAACACTCTAGGAGGTAGGTGTATATGTGTCAGTCAACAATCAAGAGAGGACTTCATAAGAGTGAATATAGAGGGTTCACCACAAGATGTAAACAATTGGTGAGCCACAAAAACAGGAAGACCAGATTAGAGTTTGCCAAGCATCTAAAAAAGCCTTTACAGTTCTGGAACAACATCCTATGGACAGATGAGACCAAGATCAACTTGTACCACAGTGATGGGAAGAGAAGAGTATGGAGAAGGAAAGGAACTGCTCATGATCCAAAACATACCACCTCATCAGTGAAGCATGGTGGTGGTAGTGTCATGGCGTAGGCATGTATGGCTGCCAATGGAACTGGTTCCCTTGTATTTGATATTGTGACTGCTGACAAAAGCAGCAAGATGAATTCTGAAGTGTTTCAGGCAATATTATCTGCTCATATTCAGTCAAATGCTTCAGAACGCATTGGACGGCGCTTCACAGTGCAGATGGACGATGACCCGAAGTATATTGCGAAAGCAACCAAAAAGTTTAAGGCAAATAAGTGGAATGTTATGCAATGGCCAAGTCAATCACCTGACCTGAATGCGATTGAGCATGCATTTCACTTGATGAAGACAAAACTGAAGGGAAAATGCCCCAAGAACAAGCAGGAACTGAAGACATTTGCAGTAGAGGCCTGGCAGAGCATCACCAGGGATGAAACCCAGCGTCTGATGTCTATGCGTTCCAGACTTCAGGATGTAATTGACTGCAAGGATTTGCAACAAAGTATTAAAGTGAAAGTTTGATTTAGGATTATTTTTTTTTAAATTCAGTACTTTTTTATTAGTTTTCAGATTAACATTAAACACATTACAAAACAAAACAAAACAAAAAACACAAAAAAAACAACAGCACAACCCACAGTAGATCCCCAGCCCAGGGAATACGCAGATTCTCCTGTCCACTAGGGACCAATTATCATAGTTATCATAGAACACCGGTGCAGGCCTAACTTCCGAAACATAGGTTGTACTTTAGAATCAGTATTGCATGCTAACAAGGCGCATATAAATCAATGAAAGCTGTATATGGATATCTATGGCAGCACATCATAAATTTGAGCTGATTTCAGAGCTAAAGCAATGGCAGGGGAACGGGAACGGGAATGGCTGACCGCGGGCGCAGGGGATAACATAGAGAAAAGAGGCAGTGTACCCAGTGCAGATTAAAAGTCACACACCCACTCTAATCCCTTGCAGCATATCTAAACACCTCGGGTTCCAGAAAGCGGGGACTCAAGCCATCGACCCCACAGGTCCTGATATTTTTTCTCCGCTTTTCTAGCTAGGTATACATATTTCTCGTGAGAGGCCGTATCGTTTACAAGAGAGACCCATGATCGCAGTGTGGGTGCATCTCTGGCTAGCCAAAGCCTAGCGATACACACCTTGGCCAGGCCGCACAGATTAATTACATATCGTTTGGCAGGGGGGTCCAGGGCATCCTCCTCCACAGCAGATAACACACATGTCGTCGGGGAGCACACAGACGAGGGAATACCCGTTGACACCAGGGCGTCAGTAACACCCGTCCAGAATACGGCTATCTTGGGACACTGCCAGAGAATGTGCCAGAAGTCTGCATTCAGACTATCGCACCTAGGACATCTGGAGGAGTGGGTACCCCCTACATGTCTCAAGCGCACCGGCGTCATATATACTCTGTGTATTATAAACAGTTGAATTTGCTGATATCTAGTGGTGGTAGTGGATAATCGTGGAGAACATAAAGCACCCTCCCAGATCTCATCAGAGATGGCACCCAAGTCAGACTCCCACTTGTTTCTGAGAAGGGACAACGGGTCAGAATAGTGAGAGCGGAGCATGCTTGCATAAATGTTGGACACCAGATGTCCGCTTCCCAGGGACCGCAGGAGAGACTTGACCGGGGAGTCGGCAATCATTGGAGGAGTTTCGGGAAATTGTGCGTTAAGCGCGTGTCTCAGCTGCAGGTATCGGTAGAAATGAGAAGAGGGCACACTGTACTCCTGTTGAAGCTGCAGGAAGGACCTCAGTATACCATCATTATATAAGTGGCCCAGGGACGTCACACCCCACCTCCCCCACACCGCCCCAGTCCGCAGCGAAGCCAACTCTGGGAAGCCGAGGGCATTGTCCAGAGGGGTATCTGGGTCAATACCCTGGCCTAGTAGGATAACATGTACCTTTTTCCATATGAGGACGGCCTGTCTTATTATAGGGATCTTGGACAAGTTAGGGTTCCCACAAAGAAGCATCTGTAATGGAGAGCCGGCAGGGTATATCTGGAGAAGCAATTGGGAGTGCAAAGTGAGAGCATCCGTGGCGTTCACCCACTCCCATATATGTGCCAACTGTGCGGCATAGTAGTAAAATCGAAATAAAGGGAGAGCTAAGCCTCCCAACACTTTCGGCCTGGACAGAACGTCTAGTCTCAGCCTTGCTCTCCTGCTGGCCCATATCAAAGAGGAAAGCAAACCGTCAATCTGTCGAAATGTCTTCAGGTTAATATATATAGGGGATTGCTGGAGAACGTAAAGGAGTTTGGGCAAGTATACCATCTTTACCAAACTGACCCTGCCAGTAACAGTCAGGGGCAGAGACCCCCAAACCCTAACCTTCGAGCGGAGATACCCTATCAGCGGCATGACATTAAGGGAAACATAGGTACAAGGGTTATTCGATACCCATATCCCCAGGTATTTGAAGGAGTCTACCCATTTAAGGGGGGTTGGAATCACCGGGGCCTCCGAAACCGGGCCTCTAAGTGGAGTAATGGTGGATTTATCCCAGTTAATTTTGAGCCCGGAGAAACGTCCATAGTCAGTTATCAAGTCAAGAAGTTTAGGTAAGGAGGAAACAGAATCGTCCACAAAGAGCAACAGGTCATCAGCGTATAACGCTATCCTGTCTTCCCTTGCGCCAACCCTAATACCCTCAATATCTTGAGCTGCCCTAATCAAACACGCCAGTGGCTCAATAGCGATAGCAAACAGAGTCGGGGACAAAGGGCAGCCCTGCCTCGTTCCCCTGAATAGGGGGAAGGAGTCCGAGACAAACCCGTTCACCGAGACTCTGGCCATGGGCTGAAAATATAACAATTTAACATACTTGATAAAGTTGGGGCCCACACCAAACCTACTCATAGCCTCCCAGAGGAAGGCCCACTCCACCGAATCAAAGGCCTTTGCGGCATCTAAGGAGGCTATAACGGCAGAGCAGTCCTCCTCCCGAGAAGCCTGAAAATGAGTAAACAGGCGCCTCAAGTTCACAGCAGTAGACTTGCCAGGCATGAAGCCCGTTTGGTCCGGGTGGATAATTTGGGAGACAACCCGGCCAAGTCTGGAAGCCAGAACCTTGGCCAGGATTTTAATATCCGTGGGCAACAGGGAAATAGGACGATAGGATTCAACCCTCCTGGGGTCTTTATCCGGCTTGGGAATCACTATAATCAATGCCTCCGCCATAGACGGGGGAAGCGCACTTTGGGCAAGAATTTCACTGAACAACTCAAGCAACCGAGGGGCAAAGAATTTTATATATTTCTTATACAGTTCTGACGGGATGCCATCAAGGCCAGGGGCCTTACCATCGGGGGAGGCAGAGATCGCAGTCTCAATCTCCTCCACTGACAAAGGAGCATCTAGAAGGGCCCTGGCCTCACTGGAGATGGAGGGCAAATGGACCCCATCCAAGTATTCACATAGCTCCAGTGGGGAACAGGTCAACTGAGAACTATATAATGCCTGATAATATGAGACAAATTCCGCCACGATCTGGGGGGTGCGATCCAGCACCGACCCAGCCGAGTCCAAAATCTCCACTACAGTATGAGAGGAACGGTCACCCCTTGCAAGATTGGCCAAATAAGAACCTGGTCTATCGCCCGTAGCATACTGGACATGCGAGGAGAAGAGAAGTCTGTGCTGAGTTTTCCCCCACAGATAATCATTCCATTCACCCTGCGCATGAAGCCACACCAGCTTAGAAGCATCCGTGCCATCACGCACGTACGTCACTTCTGAAGCGGCCACCCGAGCCTCCAATTCAGACTCGTGTTTTCTAAAGGAGGATTTAAGACTCCCCACCCGTTTGATCAATGTACCTCTCAAGAAAGCCTTGAAAGTGTCCCATAGCAGAGACACATCCGAGGTGTCATCATGCATGACAAAGAATTCTAGCCAGCTAGCCTCCAAATCAGATCCCTCGCCCATATGCGTCAGCCAAAAGGGATTAAATTTCCACACTGCTTGGCCTCGCTGACAGTTTAAGTCAATATGTAACGATATAGGGGAGTGATCCGAGATACCCCTAGTTTCATATCTTACATTCTGAACTTTGGGCAAAAGCTCCCGGGACAGAAGAGCTAAATCTATCCTAGAGAAGGAAGAATGAGAGCGTGAAAAACATGAGTATTGCCTCAAATCAGGATTCTTCAATCTCCATGGGTCTATCAGACCCAACTCTGACACAGTGTCTGCAAACGGGGAGTTCCCGGGTCGCGGGTTGGAGGACACCCTGGACAACCTATCCAACTCATGATTTAAAACATTGTTAAAGTCCCCCATACAGATAACGGGTATGTCAGGGGAAGCAGCCATAAAGACAGATGCCTTTTTAAGGACATCGTGCGAGTATGGAGGGGGTACATACACAGCCAGCAATAACAAGGGGACGGAGTTAATTCTGCACTTAAGAAATACATATCTACCCCATTGATCCGTTTGCACAGAGTCAAGCACAAAGGGAACAGATTTCCTAATTAGAATCGACACTCCCCGGGACGCAGCTGTATGCATAGAATGGTAAGCCCATCCCACCCATGGTTTTTTAAGGGACATAATCTTAGTACCCAGTAGGTGGGTTTCCATCAAGCAAACAATATCCGACGCATAAGATTTAATCTGTCTAAGGATCAAGGAGCGCTTAACCTTGTCATTGATCCCCCGCACATTCCACGACAGAAACTTAACCGACGCCATAACAGGGCATTGTTGTGATTTCGCATAGCACCCGCGGCCAGCCACCGCCAGTGAATACCAAAGAGGATACGCCTGCAGTCAGCTGCAACATAAACACAGCGGAAATAAGCACATTGCACAGCAAAAAATAAGAACACCTGAATGTTAACAATCTAAAATAACCCCCATCCCCACCCCGTATACCACCTAAAACTAGCGGCATACCTGATTCCCTAACAACAAAACACCCTAAGGGCTAACAATCCCAACTATGGCGGAGAGCCCAATAACATACTCCACCAGTACCAACTAAGGTCAAATTCCTATATCCACTAAGGGGGCCAAGAATTTAATGACCATAAGACAGGAAAATCCCCCAGCTAGACTCAAAACAAAACCAATCCCCCCCTAGACCTTTACCCCCACCCCAACTGAGCACCCGTTAACCCCTTG
This sequence comes from Pseudophryne corroboree, assembly GCF_028390025.1. NCBI lineage: Eukaryota > Metazoa > Chordata > Amphibia > Anura > Myobatrachidae > Pseudophryne > Pseudophryne corroboree. The sequence goes on from NC_086449.1 coordinate 364,966,300, forward strand.
AGGACTGTATGGCAGAACAACCACCGAGATCATAAGGCCCAAAATAAGCATAAAGGCAACCTCTACCAATCGCCCGTCCACAAAGCCACCCCCTCCCAGTAAAGGCCCGTAAGGGCCGCAGATAGCCCTCCGTAAATCACATAGCAGCACATTACAAACAGTGGCGCACTGACTTAGCTGAGAAATCCGAGACAGGAGTGCAATCAGCAGCCATTGCTCCCCCATTTGAAAAGTGTCCCTCCAGCCAAACTGACATCTTGCAGGGAATCATACGGAACATAACCACAAACAACTATACATCCCTCCCAAGACAACATAACAATAACATATCGAGCATAAACTAAGCAGTATACTTGCAAGTAGGGAAATCAAACACATAAGTTCAATCAGCAGCAAGCGCTCGCCGTGCCGGAAAGCGTCCGTCCAGCCACATTGATGCTTCGCGAGGGGTCGTGAAGAATTTTGTTTCCCCATCCGAGACCACCCGCAGTTTAGACGGAAAGAGCATGGCATAGGGGATATTCAATTCACGCAGCCTGCGTTTCACAGGGACAAACTGCGCTCTATCCTTCTGGACATCGACAGCAAAATCCGGAAAGACTGACACTGGGGAACCTTTCCACTTAAGGGGACCCTTGGTGCGGGCCAGTCTCAGAATCACATCTCTATCCCGGTAGTGGAGGAGCTTGGCAATAAATGTACGGGGAGGTGCCCCTGGAGGTAATGGGCGCATCGGGACCCTATGGGCGCGTTCCACTGCGAAATGTGAAGTGAACTCCTCCGCTCCAAATACATCCAACAGCCAGCGTTCAAGAAATTTTTCAGGGGAAGCACCCTCTTCTTTCTCCGGGAGTCCGACGAAACGGACATTGTTTCGCCGCAATCTCCCCTCCATATCCGTCATCTTTCTATGTACATCCATCATCTGGGACTCCAGAGCAGAAGTGCGTCTACCGAGAGGCGTAACAGTGTCTTCCAGCGTGGAGGTGCGCGTCTCAACCTCACCAACCCTCTCTCGCACCCGCTGAAGGTCCTGGTGTATAATGGATAAATCCGACTGGACCTGACCGATCCTGTCGGCCAAGCGGGCTTCACTGGCCGTGACCGCATCCAGCACCCTCTGCAGAGCAGCATCGGCGGCATCCGCAGATGAGGAGCCAGCCGACGGGGAGGGCGGCGCTGAGGTCGACTGCACCTCCCCACCCTGTTGGGACCGCGTCGGCGGATTTCTGACATACTTTTCCAACTTCGCCGCGGCAGACTGATGCGGCTTGACCATTATGGCCGATCGGGCAGCAGGAGGCAAGAATATATGAAATAGTATATCAAGAACTGTCCAGGGACGGCCAAGGAATAACTGAATGTAGTATATCAGAATTATCCAGTCGCTGCTTACGGGTAAGTATAGTATACCAGAACTGTTCAGTGACCGTGTATAATACCGGGAGCCTCAGTTAGCACAGAATAAATATTTGCGGGAGGATATATAGAAATCTTTCCTTCCCTCTCAGCATATGAGGCACAATAAATTGAAGGGAAGTGTGTGCTGGGAGGCTGGGGTTGACCAGCGTGTTACAGGGTGTTACAGGATCTGCAGGGGTTAACTGCACTGCTCCCTATCCTGATGGAGCAAAGCTCAACTAGGCATCAGTATTAGTATTATGGGGAGGGCACAGGCACTTATAAATTCAGCCGTGCCGTGTACCTCCTCCCCAGCGGCAGAGCACAGTGCAGGAGCCGGAGGGCACAAGCCGGGGCCGCCGGAGCGAGCAGGGAGAGAGAGCGGCGGCGGGTCACGTGGTGCTGCAGCGGCCGGGGGAGAGTTCGCCCGCCGGAGCACAGCAGGAGAGGCGCCACAGAGGGGAAGCCGCGGACCCGGCGAGGACGGGAGCAGGTCTCGGTGCGGGATGACGGGAGCCGGATGCAGGTCTCTGTGGCGGCAGCAGGAAGCCGCGGACCCGGCAATCAGTGCCCAGGACGGGAGCCCGGTGGAGGTGACAGCAGGTCTCAGTAGGGAAGACGGGAGGCGGGTGCAGGTCTCTGTGCGGGCAGCAGGATGTCAGCTACCCACGTGTAGTAGCAGGCCCGGGGCCCCCCGCACACCGCAGTCACTCTAATTCAGAGGGTAGTTTGCTGGCAAGTCTCCAAGCGGGCCAGGGGTACCCCTACACTATAATGCTGATATTGGGGTGGATTGCAGGCCCAGGGGGGGACACAGGATATTGGTGCAGGAGTTTAATAGCTGGAGAGACACACAGTCTGTGTGCTACTCCATGTCCGTCGAAGCCACGCCCCTGATTTAGGATTATTTAGTTTGTCTCATTACTTTTGGTCCCTTAAAAAGTGGGAGGCACATATAGAAACCGTTGTAATTCCTACACCGTTCACCTGATTTGGATGTAAATACCCTCAAATTTAAAGCGGAAAGTCTGCAGTTAAAGCACATCTTGTTTGTTTCATTTAAAATCCATTGTGGGGGTATATAGAGCCCAAAATATGAATTGTCGATGTCCCAATATTTATGGACCTGACTATATATTAATTAAAAATCAATCTACAAATATTACCTTTTAGCAAATGTTTCAGCTTCTAAAACCCAACATCACATGAGGTTGATTTTAATGGATTAAAATCATCCTTTTTTGTACATTTCCCCCTAGGTGTGAGTAAGGCGAATCCTTATAAAGAGATGGGTTTTCAGAGACCATTAAAAGGTTGAAGGTTGTTTTAGGGGCTGATCAGACATTGTAACAAATGACTGCGTGGGTAAAGGCCTGTAGTTGGAAGAAAGGATGTAGGTCTGAGTATTTTTGAGAAGACTTGAAATGTATGCAGGGGTTGAGCCTTGGGTAGCATTGGATTGTCTGACAGAGGCTCTCAAAGGTGTGGTGCTCAAGGCACCCCAACAGTCCTGGTTTTATGTATATCCATTGCTCTGCACAGATGGCATAATCAAACTGACTGGGGTTCTAATTAAGTCACCTGTGGACAAGCATGGATAAACTTAAAACCTGGACCTTTGGGGTGCATTGAGGACTGCGTTTGAGAACCTCTGCTTTGTCATGATAGAGACAGTTAGCCACATGAATACAGAAGGGGGAAAAGTCTGGGGAAGAGTGATAAACTAAGTTTACCGGGATGCAGTAGATTTGCTGGCTCTCTGGTTCCCGCTGGTCAGGACACAGATGCCAGAATCCTTGCACACAGGCTATTCCCACTCGTGGGTGTACACGACACCCGTAGTGGGAATAAAACAGGGACGTGCAGGCAGGGGAGGCAGTGCCTCCCCTGTCATTGCTGATTAAAATAATATAAAGAAGATACTTATGACACATATTCTGTGTCATAAGTATTTGCTTTATATTCTCCTAATCAAGTCCTGTGTAAAATGTGTTTGGGAGGCACCGATCGTGGTGCCTTCCTGTCAGGGAAAGGTATGGGGGGCGGGCGCGGACGGGGCCTAGCAATGGGAATATAGACAATAGTGGGTCCTAGTGTGCGCAGATGTTGGCAGCCCACTGAGACAATGTACGAAGAGGCTATCCCCACAGCCCCCAATGTGACAATCTATGGGAAAAAAAGGAGTACAAAGCTTTGTAGGGCCTAGCAATGGGCATTAAAAGCCCATTGAAAAATCATGGGAAAGCGGCACCATTAGAGGTGCCGCTTTCACACAGGGACGTGCTTTCAACCTATGAAAGCACGTCCCCCGTCAGTCAGGACACAGTGATTGGCCAGCGGATCCGTCACTGGATCCTCTGTCCAACACTGTTGTGGGCGCGGCGGAGGTGCGGGTGCTGGCGGCGGGGGTGCGGGCGGCGTAGGTGCTGGCGGCGGTGCAGAGTTTGAGCAGCGGAGCGGTACCAATTTCAAAAATGGCGCCTCAGCGTCATTTTTGAAATTCAAGATGGCCGCCGCGAGCCAATCACGGCTCGCTGCGTCATCGCCCCGCCCCCTCCGGCTGACTTATATAAGTCAGCGCGAGGGAGCGGCTGTCAGTCCGACGGCGGAGGAGGAGCAGAGAAGAGCTCCTGAATGCAGAAGACGCCGTGGAAGTCCTGGATGGGCGGCGGCTATGCAAAAGAGCTTAGCCGCCGCCCACCAGGTGAAGACGCTAGAAGTCCTGGGAAGGCGGCGGCCATGCAAAAGAGCTTTAAGGCCACCGCCTCCCAGGTGAAGACGTCTGAGGAAGACGCTGGAAGCCCTGGGGAGGGGGCGACCCCCCCAGGTGAAGACGCCAAAAGCCCTGGGGAAGCGGCGGCCATGCAAAAGAGCGTAAAGGCCGCCGCCCCCAGGTGAAGACCCTGTGCAATAAAACTTATTTTTTAAGACTGTGTGGTGTTTTTATTTTAATAATTTCTTTACAGGTGGACAACAGGTGCCAGCAGGCCATTTATGTCCGTGCATGCTGGCACTTGTGGTTCTCCAAGTGCCAGCATGCTGGGGCAGGCTTGCTGGGACCTGTAGGCCACCTGTAAAGAACAATTTTAACAATGAACCCCGCACCCACCGCCACCAGGGGTGCGGGGCATAGCACTGGGCCATAAGCCCAGTGCTGGTTATTGCTCGGGAGGGGGACCCCATTTTTATTTTTTGGGGTCCCCACTTCCGAGGAATTCCACCCTGGGCTGACTAGTTTGGGGGGGTAGATTAATGCTATGGCAGGGGGACCCCACACTGAGTGTCTCCCCTGCTATGGCATTACCCCCCCCCCCTGGCTGGTTCTGCCTGGTGCTGGTTTTACGTATATAGGGGGGGGGGGGGGGGCTACGCTTATTTTTTCCCTTCATGGGGGAGGGGGGGGGGGGGGATGTTCGCTGCTTGTGCCTCCCCAGCCACTGACCTCACCGCACGCCACTGGAATAGAACCTGTGGCGAGCATGCAATGGGGACTCTTTGTGCTGCCGGCATTCTGGCAGACGGGATGCCGCTGTCAGGATATTGACAGCCGGCATCCTGTTCGCTGGGTATATGTATGTATTCCAGTTTACCATGTAGATGTGATACTGTAGACCAAATAATGAATTTGATGGTGGGTAACAGAGCATGGAGCTGTTTGGATACATGTTCCCATTGCCTGACTGCTGATTTTTCTACACTTAAACCAGTTTTCTCTATCGTCCTAAGTGGATGCTGGGGTTCCTGAAAGGACCATGGGGAATAGCGGCTCCGCAGGAGACAGGGCACAAAAGTAAAGCTTTTACAGGTCAGGTGGTGTGTACTGGCTCCTCCCCCTATGACCCTCCTCCAGACTCCAGTTAGATTTTTGTGCCCGGCCGAGAAGGGTGCAATTCTAGGTGGCTCTCATAAAGAGCTGCTTAGAGAGTTTAGCTTAGGTTTTTTATTTTACAGTGATTCCTGCTGGCAACAGGATCACTGCAACGAGGGACAGAGGGGAGAAGAAGTGAACTCACCTGCGTGCAGGATGGATTGGCTTCTTGGCTACTGGACATGAAGCTCCAGAGGGACGATCACAGGTACAGCCTGGATGGTCACCGGAGCCACGCCGCCGGCCCCCTCACAGATGCTGAAGCAAGAAGAGGTCCAGAATCGGCGGCTGAAGACTCCTGCAGTCTTCTTAAGGTAGCGCACAGCACTGCAGCTGTGCGCCATTTTCCTCTCAGCACACTTCACACGGCAGTCACTGAGGGTGCAGGGCGCTGGGGGGGGGGCGCCCTGGGAGGCAAATGAAAACCTTTAAAAAGGCTAAAAATACCTCACATATAGCCCCAGAGGCTATATGGAGATATTTACCCCTGCCTAAATGTACTAAATAGCGGGAGACGAGCCCGCCGAAAAAGGGGCGGGGCCTATCTCCTCAGCACACGGCGCCATTTTCTGTCACAGCTCCGCTGGTCAGGAAGGCTCCCAGGTCTCTCCCCTGCACTGCACTACAGAAACAGGGTATAACAGAGAGGGGGGGCAAAATAAATGGCAATATATTAATATAAAAGCAGCTATAAGGGAGCACTTAATCATAAGGCTATCCCTGTCATATATAGCGCTTTTTGGTGTGTGCTGGCAGACTCTCCCTCTGTCTCCCCAAAGGGCTAGTGGGTCCTGTCTTCGTATAGAGCATTCCCTGTGTGTCTGCTGTGTGTCGGTACGTGTGTCGACATGTATGAGGACGTTATTGGTGTGGAGGCGGAGCAATTGCCAAATATGAGGATGTCACCTCCTAGGGGGTCGACACCAGAATGGATGCCTTTATTTGTGGAATTACGGGATAGCGTCAACTCGCTTAAGCAGTCGTTTGCCGACATGAGGCGGCCGGACACTCAATTAGTGCCTGTCCAGGCGCCTCAAACACCGTCAGGGGCTGTAAAACGCCCCTTGCCTCAGTCGGTCGACACAGACCCAGACACAGGCACTGATTCCGGTGGTGAAGGTGACGAATCAACCGTATTTTCCAGTAGGGCCACACGTTATATGATTTTGGCAATAAAGGAGATGTTACATTTAGATGATACTACAGGTACCACTAAACAGGGTATTATGTGGGGTGTGAAAAAACTACCAGTAGTTTTTACCGAATCAGAAGAATTAAATGACGTGTGTGATGAAGCGTGGGGTGCCCCGATAAAAAACTGCTAATTTCAAAGAAGTTATTGGCTTTATACCCTTTCCCGCCAGAGGTTAGGGAGCGCTGGGAAACACCTCCTAGGGTGGACAAAGCGCTAACACGCTTATAAAAACAAGTGGCGTTACCCTCTCCTGAGACGGCCGCACTTAAAGATCCATCAGATAGGAGGATGGAAAATATCCAAAAAGGTATATACACACATGCAGGTGTTATACTACGACCAGCTATTGCGACTGCCTGGATGTGCAGTGCTGGGGTAGTTTGGTCAGAGTCCCTGATCGAAAATATTGATACCCTGGACAGGGACAATATTTTACTGTCGTTAGAACAAATAAAGGATGCATTTCTTTATATGCGTGATGCACAGAGAGATATCTGCACACTGGCATCACGGGTAAGTGCTATGTCCATTTCGGCCAGAAGAGCTTTATGGACACGACAGTGGACAGGCGATGCGTAGAGGAGTTATTTGGGGTCGGTCTATCGGATTTGGTGGCCACGGCTACGGCCGGGAAATCCACCTTTCTACCTCAAGTCACTCCCCAACAGAAAAAGGCACCGACCTTTCAACCGCAGCCCTTTCGTTCCTTTAAAAATAAGAGAGCAAAGGGCTATTCATATCTGCCACGAGGCAGAGGACGAGGGAAGAGACAGCAACAGGCAGCTCCTTCCCAGGAACAGAAGCCCTCCCCGGCTTCTACAAAAGCCTCAGCATGACGCTGGGGCTTCGCAAGCGGACTCGGGGGCGGTAGGCGGTCGTCTCAAGAATTACAGCGCGCAGTGGGCTCACTCGCAGGTAAATCCCTGGATCCTGCAGATAATATCTCAGGGGTACAGGTTGAAATTAGAGACAGAGCCACCTCGCCGTTTCCTGAAGTCTGCTTTACCAACGTCCCCCTCAGAAAGGGAGACGGTTTTGGAAGCCATTCACAAGCTGTATTCTCAGCAGGTGATAGTCAAGGTACCTCTTCTACAACAAGGGAAGGGGTATTATTCCACTCTTTTTGTGGTACCGAAGCCGGATGGCTCGGTAAGGCCTATTCTAAATCTGAAGTCCTTGAACCTGTACATAAAGAAGTTCAAGATGGAGTCACTCAGAGCAGTGATAGCGAACCTGGAAGAAGGGGACTTTATGGTATCCTTGGACATCAAGGATGCGTATCTCCACGTTCCAATTACCCCTCACACCAGGGGTACCTCAGGTTCGTTGTACAAAACTGTCACTATCCGTTTCAGACGCTGCCGTTTGGTTTGTCCACGGCACCTCGGGTCTTTACAAAGGTAATGGCCGAGATAATATTTCTTCTTCGAAGAAAAGGCGTATTAATTATCCCATACTTGGACGATCTCCTAATAAGGGCAAGGTCCAGAGAACAGCTAGAGATGGGTTTAGCACTATCTCAAGAGGTGCTAAAGCAGCACGGATGGATTCTGAATATTCCAAAATCCCAATTAATGCCGACAACTCGTCTGCTGTTCCTGGGGATGATTCTGGACACAGTTCAGAAAAAGGTTTTTCTTCCCGAAGAAAAAGCAAAGGAGTTATCTGACCTGGTCAGGAACCTCCTAAAACCAGGAAAGGTGTCTGTACATCAATGCACAAGAGTCCTGGGAAAAAATGGTAGCTTCTTACGAAGCAATCCCTTTCGGCAGATTCCATGCAAAGGGATCTGTTGGACAAATGGTCAGGGTCGCATCTTCAGATGCACCTGCGGATAACCCTGTCGCCGAGGACAAGGGTATCCCTTCTGTGGTGGTTGCAGGAGGCTCATCTATTGGAGGGCCGCAGATTCGGCATGCAGGATTGGATCCTGGTGACCACGGATGCCAGCCTGAGAGGCTGGGGAGCAGTCACACAGGGAAGAAATTTCCAGGGAGTGTGGTCGAGCCTGAAAAAGTCTCTTCACATAAGCATTCTGGAACTAAGAGCAATCTACAATGCTCTAAGCCAGGCGGAACCTCTGCTTCAAGGAAGACCGGTGTTGATCCAGTCGGACAACATCACGGCAGTCGCCCATGTAAACAGACAGGGCGGCACAAGAAGCAGGAGGGCAATGGCAGAAGCTGCCAGGATCCTTCGCTGGGCGGAGAATCACGTGATAGCACTGTCAGCAGTATTCATCCCGGGCGTGGACAACTGGGAAGCAGACTTCCTCAGCAGACACGACCTTCACCCGGGAGAGTGGGGACTTCATCCAGAAGTTTCCCACATGCTATTAAACCGTTGGGTAAAACCAATGGTGGACATGATGGCGTCTCGCCTCAACAAAACACTGGACAGGTATTGCGCCAGGTCAAGAGATCCGCAGGCAATAGCTGTGGACGCGCTGGTAACACCTTGGGTGTACCAGTCGGTATATGTGTTTCCTCCTCTGCCTCTCATACCAAAGGTATTGAGGATTATACGGCAAAGAGGAGTAAGACTAGTGGCTCCGGATTGGCCAAGAAGGACTTGGTACCCGGAACTTCAAGAGATGGTCACGGACGATCCGTGGCCTCTACTTCTGAGAAGGGACCTGCTTCAGCAGGGTCCTTGTCTTTTTCAAGACTTACCGCGGCTGCATTTGACGGCATGGCGTTTGAATGCCAGATCCTAAAAGGAAAAGGCATTCCAGAAGAAGTCATTCCTACCTTGATAAAGGCAAGGAAGGAAGTCACCGCGAAGCATTATCGCCGTATTTGGCGAAAATATGTTGCGTGGTGCGAGCAGCGGAGTGCTCCGATGGAGGAATTTCAACTGGGTCGTTTTCCTACATTTCCTGCAATCAGGATTGTCTATGGGTCTCAAATTGGGATCTATTAAGGTTCAAATTTCGGCCCTATCAATATTCTTCCAAAAAGAATTGGCCTCAGTCCCTGAGGTCCAGATTTTTATCAAAGGAGTACTGCATATACAGCCTCCTGTGGTGCCTAAGGTGGCACCGTGGGATCTAAATGTAGTTTTAGATTTCCTCAAATCCAATTGGTTTGAACCACTAAAGAATGTGGATTTGAAATATCTCACATGGAAAGTGACTATGTTACTGGCCCTGGCTTCGGCCGGGAGAGTATCTGAACTGGCGGCTTTGTTTTATAAAAGCCCTTATTTAATTTTCCATTCGACATAGGGCAGAGCTGCGGACGCGTCCGCATTTTCTCCCTAAGGTGGTATCAGCGTTTCACCTGAACCAGCCTATTGTAGTGCCTGCGGCTACAGACGACTTGAAGGACTCCAAGTTGTTGGACGTTGTCAGAGCCTTAAAAATATACATTTAAAGGACGGCTGGAGTCAGAAAATCTGACTCGCTGTTTATACTGTATGCACCCAACAAGTTGGGTGCACCTGCTTCTAAGCAGTCGATTGCTCGTTGGATTTGTAACAAAATTCAACTTGTACATTCTGTGGCAGGCCTGCCACAGCCTAAATCTGTTAAGGCCCATTCCGCAAGGAAGGTGGGCTCATCTTGGGCGGCTGCCCGAGGGGTCTCGGCATTACAACTCTGCCGAGCAGCTACGTGGTCCGGGGAGAACACGTTTGTAAATTTTTACAAATTTGATACCCTGGCAAAGGAGGACCTGGAGTTCTCTCATTCGGTGCTGCAGAGTCATCCGCACTCTCCCGCCCGTTTGGGAGCTTTGGTATAATCCCCATGGTCCTTTCAGGAACCCCAGCATCCACTTAGGACGATAGAGAAAATAAGAATTTACTTACCGATAATTCTATTTCTCGGAGTCCGTAGTGGATGCAGGGCGCCCATCCCAAGTGCGGATTATCTGCAATACTTGTACATAGTTATTGTTAACTAATTCGGGTTATTGTTTAGGAAGCCATCTTTCAGAGGCTCCTCTGTTATACTGTTAACTGGGTTTAGATCACAAGTTGTACGGTGTGATTGGTGTGGCTGGTATGAGTCTTACCCGGGATTCAAAATCCTCCCTTATTGTGTACGCTCGTCCGGGCACAGTACCTAACTGGAGTCTGGAGGAGGGTCATAGGGGGAGGAGCCAGTACACACCACCTGACCTGTAAAAGCTTTACTTTTGTGCCCTGTCTCCTGCGGAGCCGCTATTCCCCATGGTCCTTTCAGGAACCCCAGCATCCACTACGGACTCCGAGAAATAGAATTATCGGTAAGTAAATTCTTATTATAAGAAACTAGAGGTGCAGCTGGCCAACTCTTACTATCAATTACAAAGTCCAAAATATCCAGGCATTAGCAGTCCAGCCCTTCCTGGCTGTCAAATGCTGGGATTGACTAATCTGCTAGGATGGGGTTAAGGACTCAATGACAGTTTAGATAATACGTTGATTACCCAGATATGAAATGAACTTAAGTAAATACCTAAAAATGTTCGGTACATATCTATTTTTCATATTCCCTTTTTATAGTGCTTTCTGCCCTCTTTGTGCCCAGCAGAGACTGGTGCATGCATGGTCATGCAGAGCCTTACATTCACTATACAAATGTCCACATATTGCATTAAGATTTACAATAATTTTGCCAACAAATGCTGACTCAATACAAGTGCCCATCAATACTCACATTAAATGCTCCACATACATTGTTATCACACACTGCATCCAATGCATGGTGAAAACATGTATGGTAAATCAGCTGTTTTTAAGGTAGCCTGTTCTGTATTGCTGCTTAATTATGATATATTGGGGTAAATTTACTAAGGTGGGAGTTTTATAGAACTGGTGATGTTGCCCATAGCAACCAATCAAATTCTATCTATTATCTTCTAGAACCAACTTAATGTTAAGTGGAATCTGATTGGTTGCCATGAGCAACATCACCAGTTCTAAAAAAAAACTCCCACCTTAGTAAATTTACCCCATTGTCTGTTACTCTGATTTGTATGGTCAGTGACCACGTATATTTATGGGACTCTGAAGCTTGAACTGTTATGGGGGCCCCTTTGAAACCAGCAATAATAGGGTAACATCAAACAAGGTCCAAGGGGCCTTGCTGCCCTTACAAGGACAGAACACGCCATTCAATGGCAGCAGAATAACCTTTATTCGATTTTTCTAGTCCCAGGCTTTCTCACCTTTCATTGCTCAGTCTCCTTCCTAGGACGGGCACTCTCATGCTCTTCCATTCCAGGAAATGTTATGCAGGCCTTCGAGAATTGTAGTCTAAAACGGATACATGTATCATGCTATTTACAGAGCGCAAAGCAGAGCTAGACTACAACTCCCAACAATTTCTGCGGTGCTAAGTGATGCACATCCAAGCTGTAATAGCAGCTATGCTGAACTAGAAGCCAGGTTGTCATGGTCTAGAGTACATAAGAACAAGAGGTGAATAAAGTTGTTTCGGGGCACCTGTGGGATTAGGGGCCCTGAAGCTTAAACTTCATTAGTTTCTGCTGCGGGGTACACTGGGCTCCACAAGGATAGACATTGGGGTGTAGAGTAGGATCTTGATCCGAGGCACCAACAGGCTCAAAGCTTTGACTGTTCCCAGAATGCACAGCGCCGCCTCCTCTATAACCCCGCCTCCCTGCACAGGAGCTCAGTTTTGTAGTTGATGCTGCAGTAAGCAGGCACTTAACAGCGGTTTTGCTCCAGACAGCCCTAAGAAGAGTTTTTTTTGAAGAAAAAAGTGAAGACTACAAGGGCAGCAGCGGTGGTAAATGTCAGGAGACATTCACTGCTGCAGCTCCAGCTCTCCCCAGTGGCGCTGTACACTCCCGAGCCCTGGTTGCCGGGTAACTACAGCAGGAGGCTCCGGTTTTCTTCTCAGTCAGGCACACACGACGGGGGCTCTCCGGGATCGTGTGGCCACGCTTCGGGAGGTGGTGAGTGGGTCCCGCTTGCGGGACCCGGTCTTTATCGTGATCCGGCGCGGTCAGTGGGAGGCGGGCCACGCGCGCTGGCGGTGGACACTGTGGCAGTACATTCGATCCCATTAGATCACCAGGGCATGGGTGCAGGTCAGGTTTTCTCTCTAATTTTCAGTAGCCCACAGTACCCGGTGGTTTTGCCAGCAGGGGGATAATGCTTAGACCTGAAGCCCCTCTCCCAGCCCCAGGGCGCCATTTCCCGCAAATGTTCCCGCCCTGGAGCTGCATATCTGTCTCTCCCTCACTCCCTGTCAGTGTCTGGGCGCCATTATCTCTCAGCTTCACTGTTCCTGGGACTGCTTGGGCAAATCCTCCTGTGTAAAGCCGCCTGGTTGTCAGTGCTGTGACTTTACATGACACTTAAGTGTTCTACCTGCCTTTTTAGACAGTGCTAGTTAAGAAAGAGTACATTTAGTCAGGGTTTTCTAGTACAATTACCCTGTGATATACATCCAGTTCTTACTGTGCAGTGCTATATCTGTTGACTACACAGCTATATATATATATATATATATATAAAATCTCTATCTATCTAACGTCCTAGTGGATGCTAGGGACTCCGTAAGGACCATGGGGAATAGACGGGCTCCGCAGGAGACATGGGCACTTTAAGAAAGAATTTGGATTCTGGTGTGCTATGGCTCCTCCCTCTATGTCCCTCCTCCAGACCTCAGTTTGAATCTGTGCCCGGACGAGCTGGGTGCTGTTTAGTGAGCTCTCCTGAGCTTGCTATAAGAAAGTATTTTGTTAGGTTTTTTTATTTTCAGGGAGAACTGCTGGCAACAGGCTCCCTGCATCGTGGGACTGAGGGGAGAGAAGCAGCCCTACTCTCTGAAGCTAGGTCCTGCTTCTTAGGCTACTGGACACCATTAGCTCCAGAGGGATCGTACACAGGATCTCACCCTTTGTCGTCCGATCCCGGAGCAGCGCCGTCGTCCCCCTCGCAGAGGCGGACGACAGAAGCCGGGAAGAAGCAAGAAGACTTCGAAATCGGCGGCAGAAGACTCCAGTCTTCACTGAGGTAGCGCACAGCACTGCAGCTGTGCGCCATTGCTCCCACACTACACCCACATACTCCAGTCACTGTAGGGTGCAGGGCGCAGGGGGGGGGCGCCCTGGGCAGCAATTAGGACCTCTTGGCAAAAGTTAGACATAAATACAGTTGGGCACTGTATATATGTATGAGCCCCCGCCATAATTTTGTACAGAAACGCGGGACAGAAGCCCGCCGCTGAGGGGGCGGGGCTTCTTCCTCAGCACTCACCAGCGCCATTTTCTCTCCACAGCTCCGCTGAGAGGTAGCTCCCCAGGCTCTCCCCTGCAGATTCACGGTAGAAGAGGGTAAAAAAAGAGGGGGGGGGGGGCACTTAAATTAGGCGCAAAAACATAATATACAGCAGCTACTGGGTTAACACTAAGTTACTGTGTGATTCCTGGGACATGTAGCGCTGGGGTGTGTGCTGGCATACTCTCTCTGTCTCTCCAAAGGGCCTTGTGGGGGAACTGTCTTCAAAAAGAGCATCCCCTGTGTGTGTGGTGTCGGTACACTTGTGTCGACATGTTTGACGAGGAAGGCTATGTGGAAGCAGAGCGGGAGCAAATGAATGTTGTGTCTCCGCCGACGGCGCCGACACCTGATTGGATGGATATGTGGAAGGTTTTAAATTATAATGTTAATAACTTGCATAAAAGGTTGGATAAAGCTGAAACCTTAGGACAGTCAGGGTCTCAGCCCATGCCTGATCCGATGTCGCAGAGGCCGTCAGGGTCTCAGAAGCGCCCACTATCCCAAATTGTTGACACAGATACCGACATGGATTCTGACTCCAGTGTCGATTACGATGATGCAAAGTTACAGCCTAAATTGGCTAAAGCCATCCGTTATATGATTATAGCAATGAAGGATGTGTTGCACATCACAGAGGAAACCCCAGTCCCGGACAAGAGGGTTCATATGTATGGGGAAAAAAAGGCAGGAGGTGACCTTTTCCCCTTCACATGAGCTAAATGAGTTATGTGAAAAGGCTTGGGAATCTCCAGATAAAAAACTGCAGATTTCCAAGAGGATGCTTATGGCGTATCCCTTCCCGCCAACGGACAGGTTACGCTGGGAATCCTCCCCTAGGGTGGACAAAGCTCTAACACGCTTATCCAAGAGGGTAGCCCTGCCGTCACAGGATACGGCCACCCTAAAAGATGCTGCGGATAGAAAGCAAGAGGGTACCTAGAAAGCAAGAGGGTACCCTGAAGTCCATTTATACACATTCAGGTACCTTACTGAGGCCGGCAATTGCGTCGGCCTGGGTGTGTAGTGCTGTAGCAGCATGGACGGATACCTTATCTGAGGAACTTGATACCTTAGACAAGGATACTATATTAATGACCCTGGGGCATATAAAAGACGCTGTCCTATATATGAGAGATGCTCAAAGAGACATTAGCCTACTGGGCTCTAGAATAAATGCAATGTCGATTTCTGCCAGAAGGGTCCTGTGGACTCGGCAATGGACAGGCGATGCCGACTCACAAAGGCACATGGAGGTTTTACCTTACAAGGGTGAGGAATTGTTTGGGGAGGGTCTGTCGGACCTGGTCTCCACAGCTACTGCTGGAAAGTCAAATTTTTTGCCATGTTCCCTCACAACCTAAGAAAGCACCGTATTACCAAATACAGTCCTTTCGATCACAAAAAGGCAAGAAAGTCCGAGGTGCGTCCTTTCTTGCCAGAGGCAGGGGCAGAGGAAGGAAGCTGCACAACACAGCTAGTTCCCAGGAACATAAGTCCTCCCCGGCTTCCACTAAATCCACCGCATGACGCTGGGGCTCCACAAGGCGGAGCTAGGCCCGGTGGGGGCGCATCTCCGAAATTTCAGCCACAAGTGGGTTCACTCCCAGGTGGATCCCTGGGCAATAGAGATTGTGTCTCAGGGATACAAGCTGGAATTCGAAGAGATGCCCCCTCACCGATACCTCAAATCGGCCCTGCCAGCTTCCCCATTAGAGAGGAAAATAGTGTTAGCTGCAATTCACAAATTGTATCTTCAGCAGGTGGTGGTCAAGGTTCCCCTCCTTCAATAAGGGAAGGGTTATTATTAGACCATGTTTGTGGTACCGAAACCGGACGGTTCGGTCAGACCCATATTGAATTTAAAATCTCTGAAAATATACCTGAAAAGGTTCAAGTTCAAGATGGAATCGCTCAGAGCGGTCATTGCAAGCCTGGAAGAGGGGGATTTTATGGTGTCTCTGGACATAAAGGATGCGTACCTTCATGTCCCCATTTGTCCACCTCATCAGGCGTACCTCAGATTTGTGGTACAGGATTGTCATTACCAATTTCAGACGTTGCCGTTTGGTCTCTCCACGGCACCGAGAATATTTACCAAGGTGATGGCAGAAATGATGGTACTCCTGCAGAAGCAAGGGGTCACAATTATCCCATACTTGGACAATCTCCTCATAAAAGCGAGGTCAAGAGAGCAGTTACTGATCAGCGTAGCACGCTCTCTGGAAGTGTTAGGACAGCACGGCTGGATTCTGAATATTCCAAAGTCGCAGTTTATTCCTACGACTCGTCTGCCCTTCCTGGGCATGATTCTGGACACAGACCAGAAGAGGGTTTATCTCCCGATGGAGAAGGCTCAGGAACTCACGACACTGGTCAGAGACCTATTAAAACAAAAAAAGGTGTCGGTGCATCACTGCACACGAGTCCTGGGAAAGATGGTGGCATCATACGAGGCCATTCTCTGCGGCAGGTTCCATGCGAGGACCTTTCAATGGGATCTCCTGGACAAATGGTCCGGATCACATCTTCAGATGCATCGGTTAATCACCCTGTCCCCCAGGGCCAGGGTGTCTCTCCTGTGGTGGCTGCAGAGTGCTCACCTTCTGGAGGGCCGCAGATTCGGCATTCAGGACTGGGTCCTGGTGACCACGGATGCAAGCCTCCGGGGATGGGGGGCAGTCACACAGGGAAGAAATTTCCAGGGCCTGTGGTCAAGTCAGGAGACTTGCCTTCACATCAACATCCTGGAACTAAGGGCCATATACAACGCCCTACGTCAAGCGGAGTCCCTACTTCGCGACCAACCGGTTCTGATTCAGTCAGACAACATAACCGCAGTGGCTCATGTAAACCGCCAAGGCGGCACAAGGAGCAGAGTGGCGATGGCGGAAGCCACCAGGATTCTTAGCTGGGCGGAGAATCGCGTAAGCGCACTGTCAGCAGTGTTCATCCCGGGAGTGGACAACTGGGAAGCAGACTTCCTCAGCAGGCACGACCTCCACCCGGGAGAGTGGGGACTTCATCAAGAAGTCTTCACACAGATTACAAGTCGGTGGGAACTACCACAGATAGACATGATGGCGTCATGCCTCAAGAAGAAGCTACAGAGCTATTGCGCCAGGTCAAGGGACCCTCAGGCGGTAGCTGTAGACGCCCTGGTGACACCGTGGGTGTTCCAGTCGGTCTGTGTTTCCTCCTCTTCCTCTCATACCCAAGGTACTGAGGATAATAAGAAAGAGTAAGAACAATTCTCATTGTTCCAGATTGGCCATGAAGGACTTTGTATCCAGATCTGCAAGAATTGCTCACAGAGGATCCGTGGCCTCTTCCTCTAAGACAGGACCTGTTGCAACAGGGACCCTGTCTCTTCCAAGACTTACCGCGGCTGCGTTTGACGGCATGGCAGTTGAACGCCGGATCCTAGCAGAAAAGGGTATTCCAGAGGAGGTCATTCCTACGCTGATAAAGGCTAGGAAGGATGTAACAGCTAAACATTATCACCGGATATGGCGAAAATATGTTTCTTGGTGTGAGGCCAGCTATGCTCCTACAGAGGAGTTTCAGCTGGGCCGTTTCCTTCACTTCCTTCAGTCAGGAGTGGATTTGGGCCAGAAGTTAGGCTCAATTAAAGTCCAGATTTCGGCCCTTTCCATTTTCTTTCAAAAGGAGTTAGCTTCTCTGCCAGAAGTTCAGACGTTTGTGAAAGGAGTGCTGCATATTCAGCCTCCTTTTGTGCCTCCAGTGGCACCTTGGGATCTTAACGTGGTGGTGAGTTTCCTGAAATCACATTGGTTTGAACAGTGGAGTTGAAATATCTCACGTGGAAGGTGGTCATGCTATTAGCCTTGGCTTCGGCTAAGCGCGTGTCAGAATTAGCGGCTTTGTCTCATAAAAGCCCATATCTGGTTTTCCATATGGATAGAGCGGAATTGAGGACACGTCCACAATTTCTGCCAAAAGTGGTCTCATCCTTTCATATGAACCAACCTATTGTGGTGCCTGTGGCTACTCATGACTTGGAGGATTCCGAGTTACTAGATGTAGTCAGGGCTTTAAAAGTTTATGTAGCCAGAACGGCTAGAGTCAGGAAAACTGAGTCACTGTTTATCCTGTATGCATCCAACAAGCTTGGTGCTCCTGCTTCAAAGCAGACTATTGCTCGCTGGATCTGTAACACGATTCAGCAGGCTCATTCTGTGGCTGGATTGCCGCAGCCAAAATCAGTGAAAGCCCATTCCACTAGGAAGGTGGGCTCTTCTTGGGCGGCTGCCCGAGGGGTCTCTGCATTACAGCTATGCCGAGCTGCTACTTGGTCAGGTTCAAATACGTTTGCAAAGTTCTACAAGTTTGATACCCTGGCTGAGGAGGACCTATCGTTTGCTCAATTGGTGCTGCAGAGTCATCCGCACTCTCCCGCCTGTTTGGGAGCTTTGGTATAATCCCCATGGTCCTTACGGAGTCCCCAGCATCCACTAGGACGTTAGAGAAAATAAGATTTTACTTACCGGTAAATCTATTGCTCGTAGTCCGTAGTGGATGCTGGGCGCCCGTCCCAAGTGCGGACTTTTTCTGCAATGCTTGTATATAGTTATTGCTTAAATAAGGGTTATGTTATAGTTGCATCAGGGTTTATCTGATGCTCTGTTATTGTTCATACTGTTAACTGGGTAAAGTTATCACAAGTTATACGGTGTGGCTGGTATGAGTCTTAACCTGGATTCCCAAAATCCTTTCCTTGTACTGTCCGCTCTTCCGGGCACAGTTTCTTTAACTGAGGTCTGGAGGAGGGACATAGAGGGAAGAGCCAGAGCACACCAGAATCCAAATTCTTTCTTAAAGTGCCCATGTCTCCTGCGGAGCCCGTCTATTCCCCATGGTCCTTACGGAGTACCCAGCATCCACTACGGACTGCGAGAAATAGATTTACTGGTAAGTAAAATTATATATATATATATATATATATATATATATATATATATATATATATATATATATATATATATATTGCTAGTCCAGTGCAGTATTATTGTTAGTAATGACCTCTGCATTGTACAAACTGTGACTATCTGTGTGTGCATTAGCTAGCTGAGTGGTGTCCATTTCATATCTTTCACTCAACTTACTATCCCTATATTCTATACCCTGAGGGGGCTTGGTGCGTCAGGTTTATATTGATATAGGATTTTCACAAAGATATATACTTTAATACGTATTTTTCTCTGTGATTTAGTCACCATATCTCTCCTTTATCTCTGCTAGTGCTGACTACACTGCGCAGGGGTTTAGGTAAGAGGTATTGTGCTGCTGCCAATTGTACTGTTACCTGATACTGCAAGTTATATCATGTCTGCTTCTGAGGGTAACGGTTCTGGGGCTGAACACACTGCCGGTGTTGCTGAAGCCACAGATCCCTATGAGGAAAATATAGCAGCTGTGGGCTCTTGTTCTGGGGGCTCCTTGCCCCCCAGTGGGACTGTGGCAACGGAGGTACATAATGACCCACCGTGGGCCGCTTTTTCCTTGCTTCTGCATACGCTAGTTAATAAACACCCCTATGGGACCCCCTATGCCGGTACAACTGTATGTGGTCCCTGCAGCTAACCCGCCGTGGGCGGACGATTTATCTGCTCAATTGAAGAAGTTGAACCAGTCCCTGACTACTAAAAAGTCTGACCATCGCTCGCCTAAGTCCAAGGGGTCCTCTAAGCGTGCTCTGGTCTCCTCACAATCCACTGCTGTCACTGACACTTCGTCTGATGAAGACGGCACTTACACTGACCCCACAGGTTCTGACTCAAATACGGCTGATGGGGAGGGTAGTTCACATATGGATGTTCCTGATCTTTTGGAGGCTATTAAGTTAATTCTACAGATTACGGATGATCCCGAGCCATCGTCCCTCCTAAGAAACCAGATAGGTTCAAGCGTCAGAAGGTGATTAAACAAGTTTTACCTCATTCTGTCCGACAACTGGATATACGTCAGGAACCCTGGGAAAACCGGGTACGAAGTTTGTGCATCAAAAGAAGATGCTGGCTCGCTATCCCCTCGCACCAGAGCTGTCTAAGAATTGGGAAACGCCTCCTCCAGTAGACTCACATGTGGCTAGGATGGTGGTTTCCTCAGCTCTACCTGTCACTACCGTCACGTCTCTAAAAGAGCCTACGGATAAACGTGTGGAGGGTTGTCTGAAAGCGATTTACACCCTCACAGGGGCTGCACAAAGGCCCACTATTGCAGCTACATGGGCTGCAGAGGCTATTGAAGCATGGGCCTTAGAGTTAGAAGCTGAAATCTCTTCTGACCATGCTAGACCATGCTTGTCATATATTGTCACAGCTTCTCGCTATATTAAAGAGGTGGCTTCTGATGCTGGTATTCTGGCAGCCAAGGCCTCGACTACGTCAGTTCTGGCTCGCCGGATATTGTGGCTGAGATCCTGGTCTGTGGATCTGGACTCTAGAAAAACCCTGGAGGTACTCCCTTTCAAGGGAGATATTCTGTTTGGGGAGGACTTAAATAAGATAGTGGATGACTTGGCTACTGCCAAAACTGCCTGTCTGCCAAGTACCGCTCCTTCTGTGTCGAAGGCTAAAGGTACTTCCTTTCGCCCCTTTCGTCCTTCAGGTAAAGCAAAAGGTCAGGCTTACGACAAGCAGGCCCACACTTCCAAACCTGGTAAGCCAAAGCCCAAAAGAGCCTGGACGGCCCGTCAGCCAGCTTCCAAGGCTGATAAGCCTGCCACATGACAGGACAGGCCTCCCCCTGGGGGATCCCAGGGTGGGGAGCCGGCTTGTAGGGTATACCCAGGAATGGTTGAAGACCACTTCAGATGCTGGGTACGGGAAGTAGTCACTCGAGGTTACGCCGTAGCCTTCAAAAACCGACCCCCTCATCGATTTTGCCGGACAGATGTCCCGTTGGACCAGACAAAGGCAAACACTACATTCGGTGGTACAGACCCTCCTGGATACAGGAGTCGTAGTACAGGTGCCTCTTGCGCAGAAGGGCCGTGGGTACTATTCTCCGCTGTTTCTAGTCCTGAAACCGAATAGGTCCTCCCGGCCCATTCTCAACCTCAAGGCATTGAACAGGTTTGTGAAGGTCTCCAAGTTCCGTATGGAAACCCTTCGCTCTATAGTTCTGGCCTTGGAACCTGGGGACTACATGGTCTCCCTGGATATACAGGATGCTTACCTGCATATTCCTATAGCAGCGTCACATCAGCAATACCTGAGGTTTGCTATTGTCATCCTCCATTACCAGTTTCGGGAGTTACCTTTTGGTTTAACAACGGCTCCGCGAGTCTTCACCAAAGTCATGGCGGTGATGACGGTGGTACTCCGCCGTCAAGGGGTCAAGATACTGCCGTATCTGGACGACTTGTTAATCCTGGCAAATTCCCCAGAACTTCGCCTACATCATCTAGATATGACGGTCCGGTTTCTACAAGCCCACGGGTGGCTCATCAACTGGAAGAAATCCTGCCTAGTCCCTGCTCAGAGCATGGTGCATCTGGGAGCGCTATTGGACAATCACAACCAGAGGTGGTTCTTGTGTCAGATGAAAGTCCTGAAGCTTCAGCACAGGATTCGTTGCTTCCTTTCTCGTCCGCAAGTGTCGATACATTCGGCGATGCAGGTGCTGGGCCTCATGGTGTCAGCATTCGACATGGTGGAGTATGCTCAATTCCATTCTCGCCCCCTCCAGAGGCTGATTCTAGCCAAGTGGGATAGCCTGCCTCACCGGATCAGGTCTCAAATGATCTCTTTAACTTCGGAGGTCCGTCTGTCGCTGCTCTGGTGGCTCCAGGACCAACAATTGTGCAGAGGCCGTACCTTCTGGATATCCAACTGGGTCCTGTTGATGACCGATGCCAGTCTATTAGGTTGGGGTGCGGTGCTGGAGCAACACTCCCTTCAGGGTCGGTGGACCAAGGCGGAGTCCCTCCTCTCAATCAACATTCTGGAATTGTGGGCGGTCTTCAATGCATTGAACCTAGCCCAGCATTTAATTCAGAATCGTCCTGTTCAGGTGCAGTCGGACAACGCCACCACAGTGGCTTACATAAATCATCAAGGCGGCACTCGAAGCCGTCTGGCAATGAAGTAAGTCTTACGGATTCTACATTGGGCGGAACGCCATCTACCGGCCATATCTGCAATCGTGGATGCGCTGGCGGTGCCGTGGAGGTTTCGGCTGCCGTACGTGTTCCCTCCGGTGTCACTCCTGCCCAGGGTAATTCGGAAGTTCAAGCAAGAAAAAGGAATTCTGCTTCTCATAGCTCCTGCGTGGCCCAGACGCCACTGGTCCTCAGACCTGCAAAGTCTATCGTCAGAGCGTCCAATGTTACTTCCACAACGTCCAGACCTCCTCGTTCAGGGCCCCTGTGTCTACCAGGACCTAGCCCGGCTGTCTTTGACGGCGTGGCTCTTGAAGCTTGAGGGCTAAAGGGTTCTCTGAGGCGGTCATTCAAACTATGTTGCGGGCCTGGAAACCGGCTTCTGCTCAGATTTACTATAGGGTCTGGCATTCTTACTTTGTTTGGTGCGCATCTAAACAATTATGACGCTTCCAAGTTTAGTACGGCCAAGTTGTTTGCTTTTCTTCAGCAGGGCCTGGACTTAGGCCCGCGTCTGGCCTTCCTCAAGGTTCATATTTCTGCCTTGTCGGTGTGGTTTCAGAGAAAAATTGCGTCCTTACCTGATGTGCATACCTTTACTCAGGGTGTGTTGCGTATCCAACCTCCCTATGTCCAGCCTGTGGCTCCTTGGGACTTGTCGGTGGTTTTGGAGGCGTTACAAGAGTCTCCGTTTGAACCTCTTGGTTCATCTGATCTTAAGTGGCTTTCCCTTAAGGTGGTGTTTCTGCTGGCTATTGCTTCAGCTAGAAGAGTGTCGGATTTGGGTGCCTTGTCCTGTAGTTCCCCATATCTGATATTTCACCGTGACCGGGCGGTTCTTAGGACTCGTCCCGGATATTTACCTAAGGTGGTTTCCTCGTTCCACCTTAACCAGGAGATTGTGGTTCCGGTACTTGTTTCTCCTGATCTGTCTCCCAAAGAGAGGTCTTTGGATGTGGTACGGGCTCTCCGTATCTATGTGAAGAGAACGGCTTCTATTAAGAAATCTGTTTCTCTTTGTACTGTTTGGATTTCACAAACATGGCTGGCCTGCTCACAAGCCATCTTTGGCCAGATGGATTAGAATGGTGATTGCACATGCTTATGTGAAGGCTGGTCTGTCAGCTCCTGCTCACATTACAGCCCATTCTACTCGGTCTGTTGGACCTTCTCGGGCGGCCCACCGTGCTGCGACCCTTGAACAATTGTGCAAGGAGACTACGTGGTCCTCAGTGAACACGTTCATAAGGTTCTATGCCTTCGATACTGCCGCTTCCCAGGATGCTTCCTTTGGACGTTCTTCCTTTATGCGTTCTTGTGCCCGCTACAGTGCGTCCCCTCCCATAAGGAACTGCTTTAGGACATCCCCAATGTCTATCCTTGTGGAGCCCAGTGTACCCCGCAGCAGAAAACGAGATTTATGGTAAGAACTTACCTTTGTTAAATCTTTCTGCGAGGTACACTGGGCTCCACAAGGCGCCCACCCTGACGCACTTAGCTTCTTTGGGTTGGTATGGCATTAGCCGCTGACACTTCTCTTGTCGTGAGACTGTGGTGTATGTGGCTACTAACCGTTGTCGTCTCTTTTCCTGCTACTGCATTGGGCTGGTTAACTAAAAACTGAGCTCCTGTGCAGGGAGGCGGGGTTATAAAGGAGGCGGCGCTGTGCATTCTGAGAACAGTAAAAGCTTTGAGCCTGTTGGTGCCTCGGATCAAGATCCTATTCTGCACCCCAATGTCTATCCTTGTGGAGCCCAGTGTACCGCGCAGAAAGATTTAACAAAGTTAAGTTCTTACCATAATTCTCGTTTTCACAGTAGATCTGCCACTGCATTATGTTGGTTTTTTACAAAATATTTCTAAAGGCTGTTTACAACCACATTTGTTTTTGTTGGTTTTTTAATGTTATACAGTCAGTGGAAAATGCTCCTCAGTTGCCATCCTACCTGTTTAGTGACCATTCAAACTTATGACAGGTTTTCTGACCAGCTGGTACATAATTTTTTTTTTAATAATTTTCACTAATTGTATGTTTATGTTCTATAATACTGTGCAGTAAGTAAGAGTTAGGGGGATATTCAGTTTACCCCGAAGAGACATCAGGAATAAAAACCCCTGATGTTTCTTTGGGCGCTGCCGTCGAGCTGTTTGATTAGCTCGGCCGGTAACAAGTGCATTTACACCCGTAAACACACAGGCTCAGTGAAACCTGTGTGTTTTTGGGTGAAATGGCCCCGTTTTCGGGGCTCTTACCAGGGATTTTGCTTTGCCTGCCGGAGGTACGCAACGGCTTACCGGGTCTAATTAGATAGCCTCCGGCGGCGATACATTACACCCGATTTGCTGTCAGGGTAATTGAATATTCCCCACATTATTTATTTAGAGTTTCTTATATAGCGTAGCGTATTCCTTTGCGCTTTCAAATATGAAACGGTGATAAGACAAACTGGGTAATAACAGTCAGAGGTAGGAAGGCCCTGCTTGCAAACTTTAAAATCTATATCGAATTAGGAAGGATACCCAAAGATAGACAGTCTATAGCATAGTGTTCCCACCAGATTGCAAAGACAGTCCTGATGGGATGTAATTAGATGTGAATGCTTCTGAAGGTCATGTGGGAGGTTCAGGAATTTGATAGGGTTACTTGAAGAGGTGAGTTTTCAGAGAACGCTTGAAAGTTTGAAGGCTAGAGGAGTCGTATCGTGTATGGGATGGCATTCCATAGAGTGCATGCTGACCGATGAAAGTCCTTCAAAGTTATCAAGTTGGTGTTTCCTTTAGGCCTTTTCTTCAGAATAAATAAAAATTACATGTATTAAGTATGTGGCTATTCGTTTAATGACGGTCATAGGAACTGAACTCTCGTTATGTGAGGAGCATCTGTAGTACAAAATAGTTTAAGTGCAAACTTGTGTAAGTTATCCTTGATCAGCCTACTTTTGTAAAGGAAACACCATCAATGAGACTGGTTGGGTGTACACAATTGATAATTGAAGTTTCCAGAATGAACTCTGAACTCTAAGAGGGAGATTCAGATGCATTGCTGTCAATGTGTACCCTCTAGTGGTGGCTGGCCAAATATATGAATTGCCACCTGCATTTTCAAAATTTTATTGCAAGATTGGAATTTACTGGGGATAAATCCTAACTTTGGTAATCTGGGCACACTTTTTTTTTTAAATAAAGAGAAACGCCATGCTGTGGTAACAGATTTGCCAAATGGGTAATAAGCATGATGATAAACTTTAATACAAACCTGAATTTTAAGGTAATATCTCAATCTGAATATTTTTTCCATTACTGAATCACCTTTAGTATTGTACGGTTTAAGTTAACCATAGCACAGAGAGAATTCTTTATGGCTGTAGAATTACCCTGTGGGGTATATTCAATAACGGTCGGAAGCTGCCGTCTTGTCGGGAACAGTTTTAGGTCGGAAGGGGTTCCGACCTGTTCATTACAGCCCCATTTATTCAGACAAGTCAGGAAACCGCCGAATTCAGCCGCCGATCAGCGTGCATTGTCGGAAACTGGGCCAAGCCCGACAGGTTTTAGCCCCGTTTACGACAATCTCAATCCGACTTTAAAAAATAGTCGAATTGAGATGAGGGAGCTGAGACCAGGAGATGGGGGGAAGGGGGGGAAACAGCGCTGCAGTGGGGAGAGCAGGAACCCAGCGCCGCCGTGAGCCTCCGTTGCTGCCGCCGCTGCTCCCCCATCTCCTCCTCTCCCCGTCCGCTCCATCTCCTCCACTGCTCCCCCCACCGCTGACAGCTCCCCCCTCACACCCGGCGCCGCTGACAGCTCCCTCTGCCGCTGCTGTCAGTGCACCCGCAGCCCTGACAGCAGTAGGTCAGGAAATGAGGAACGGCCAAATCAGACAGTCTGATTTGGCCGCTCTTTTGGAATAGGGGTTGTCTGGTCCATTCTGACAACTGCATGTCTGAATGGACCAGACTCTTATTGCATATACCCCTGTGTCTACTAAACCTGATATTGATATGTGATAAATTAATAAAATATTTTTTTATTGCTTTACATGCAAATTTAATGAAATCCTGCCCAGAATATTTTCATTCAGTGAGCACTGATAGTTTAAAGAGCCCTAATATGAAGTACTAGATCACAAATCAATTTTTTCCCCTCTATTTGCAAAATAGAGCACTTCAACTGATAATGCCATCATTATGTACCTGTGACTTATGTTTTATGCTCTCTGGGAAGAGGGGTTTGGTTTGGGGAAGGTTTCAATTGTTTTTCTTTTTCCCCTGCACCTCTAGATAGTGCCTGACTGATCAATTCAATTGTTGGTGAGCCGAAATGTGCAAAGAATTCACTGTTTGGACATCCAAACAGCACGATTGGTGTTGCTCTCATTAGTTTAGATGGGTTTAGCCAGTTTACGCAGGTTAATCTGCTGTTTGGTAATGATATGCATGGAAAAAATTAAACATTTGAATACTGCCCCCTAATCTCCCGTCAAATTAGAATTTTTTTTTGAATTACTCCCCATGTCCATATTTTTATAGAATTGCCCCATTGTGGTTCTTTCATGGCCACATGGTGTGATGGTGTGGCCAGCCATTGTAATAGCATATTCGGGCAATTAGTATAGACGTATAGCTTTGGAGATTTTCATTTAGTCCAATCAAAGGCGGCTGATATTTCACTGTATTGTTTAATTCAGTGATATTGCTGACCCCTTAGTGTTGTCTGAAGGGTTTAATTTATGGGATGTGCTTTGTCCTTGGTAACAGTGATCACATGTATGGTATGCAGAATCTTACTGCATATATGCTTTAGAAAGCGTTTTTATTTTTATGTATTCTCATAATGAAGATCCTCGTTTGAAATGTTTGCTTTAACTTTTTTTTTACTTGGTGCTTTTTCCAATCTGTTCTATATGTGACCATTCATGTGTACATCTACTCATTTATTGTGTTCTGTCATAAATTGTAGACACAGATGGCCGGTGGCAAGAGTAGGTAGATGGTACAGACCTTTCACACTCCTTGTTTATTTTCCAAGTGCATCCACTTCAGCATCCAGTAACATTGCAATACTAATTGCCATTTAATAGCTCTGGACTGCCGTTTGGCTTCTAGCTGCATACCCAGCTATAATTATAATTGGCTTTGGTTGAATACCCTTCATTTTACCTATTCCAAGCTGAACTGTTGTAAGGCTGCATTATGCTGGGCTGGAAGTCTATACACTGCTATTCTTTGGCTCTTACCCACCCGTGCTGCTGTACACTTTGAAAACACTTACACATTTTATTCAATTTCTTGTTCAGTATGGTGCCCCATTTCTCAGCTCTAAACCTAGTAACATACTAAACTTATGTAGGCTTAAATGAGCATCTAATCAAAGCTATTTTGCAGTTAGACTACGCTTTTAATAATGTTTATCAGAAAATGGCATAATATATTTTAGTTCAAATTGTAAGTTTATACATGCAGTTATGAATCAAGCCCCATTAAAATACTTCAAGGTCTTCGCATTAAAAACATTAAACGGCAGGATGTTGTGCCAGATGAATTTCTTTTTTAGTCCTCATCTAGAAATGCTGCATGTGCTTCATTATCAGAGGTATTTATACAGTAGTGGCCAAGCCACAGTGCACTTATTTTTGGTCTTTTAAACCAATAATATGCAATGCCTTTGTGTACTTGGATGCATTTACTTTGGCACCAGAGGTTACATTGTATCATAGCCTACAATGGTTAGCCCTGTGATGTTACATCCATCTGGACTTACACTGGTAGCATATGCGTGTTTACCTGTCCTTCTTGGGATCACTAGAATTGTCTTTAAAATGGATTAAGAAACATAGTATTTTTCAGTTGTAGGCTCTACTCGGTAGGGAGATGAGGTAAGGGATATGAGCCAAATGTGACAGATGTGACAGATGTTGGGTCAGGTTGGGTAGGGGAGACGGTGGGCAGGATCCTGGTCTCCAGCATACTAGCACCGGGATCCCACCTGCGGGGTAAAGGGGGGGTGCGAGCACAACAAAGCCCCTTGT
Organism: Pseudophryne corroboree; assembly: GCF_028390025.1. Lineage (NCBI taxonomy): Eukaryota > Metazoa > Chordata > Amphibia > Anura > Myobatrachidae > Pseudophryne > Pseudophryne corroboree. The sequence continues at coordinate 364,994,153 of NC_086449.1, forward strand.
GGGCTCATTGCACTCGCAATGCGGCGGGCTCGGTGGCTCGATGCGCTTGCCACAGGTTTGTCATTGCGGCTGGCGGCATTTAGAGTGAGCAGGATTCCGGCATTGGCATGCTGACTGCCGGGATCCAGCTCTGCGGTATAATCGCATACTGTTGGGTCTATGCTACAGCATTTTGTTAGTAATACAGCTGAACACCTAATTTACTTACTGTGGTGTTAAATTGGCTCTGGGTTAAACAGAGTTAAACAGTCTGTTTGCCGTCAGTGTGAGAATATTGGATTCCTTAACCCTTCCATTACAGTCTTCAGTTACTCAACCGATTCAGTCATCCCTTTTTTCATCAGTGTATTTTCAAAAGTGCAATTCTCATCTAGAGCATTAGTTTGTAGCTCAGGGTGAATTTAATGATTGAAGTGAATGTGTTTGCTCTGGGATTCCGCTGATATATATGTGCTCAATCCTTACCATTCATTGTTCTCTTGCTGCAAGGCTTAGTTAAGCGTTTTGGTTTTTGTTGTGTGGAATGTCATACTTGAATTTTGTCTCCATATTTTAAGGCCAAATAATTTCACTGAAGCCCCATCCTTGCAATAACATAATGGGGAGATGTATCAAGCCATGAACCAGTTGCCGAAAGTAACCAATCAGCTGCTAGCTGTCATTTAGCTAGTACAATCCTTGAAATGACTGAGGCTCTCCAAGGTTTGCATCTCTCCGTAGTACTCCTGCTGCATTTGTTTTTAGTGTATGCAGTAACCAAATCACTTCCAAATTTTTCAGTTTTAATGTTCTCTTTCATATGGACAAATTCCCTTTGCATCAAATGTCCTGATAAACACTTGCTTCCGATATTGAGAGGTCATGTAGTAATTTCAAATCGTGCATCTGGAGCACAGGCCTAGTAGGGGATGCATTTGTCAAGTCAATTCGTGTTTAGAGAACTCATTGCTTGTGTTAAAGGAAAGAATGATCTATAAAGGAATAATCTGCTTCCAATAACAATGTAAAATCTGCCAGCTTTAATTCACCACGTTACACTTGTTTAATAATGAAGAATCCCTGTAAGGGTAAATATTTATGGAGGAACTGCCATAAATGTAACAAGTGATGAAAGCGAATCTTGATTGTGTTCTCCTTGTCATGCATAGACTGACTGGCAGGACTGCAGCAACAGCAGCGAAATATGGTTCCTTTCTAAATCCCAAGCTGCAGTCTCTTGCTGTCAGTGTGGTAAATGCAGATCTGTGTTTCTCTCCTATTTGTTTTGTGATTTGTTTCTTCCCTATAGTTTAGAAATCAGTTTTTACAATAATAAACTGTGCAAACAGTAGCCAGGCTTAATTTTATTAGGTACTGATCTTTACTTTACAGACTCATAATAAAACCAGATTCTCTGCATACTGAAGACAGAAGTTTTCTGGCTCACAGATTTAGTAACCAGGTCATGAATAATGTAAATATGGAACTTTTCTGATAAAGGCTTAAACACCTTTTCTGATGCAGTGTGAAGATGCGATTTCTGCTCTGCCATTGACAAGTAGATTGCCAAATGTTTGGCAAGATAAAAGGCCCATACTGTACACACTGGGTGATTTTGAGTTCAAAATAGCTCACTTTTGGCATTTTGAGCACAAACTCTGCCAGCCAGATGGACAGCGGCGGGCGATGATGCGAGAGTGCGCATCAGCGCTCACCGCCGCTGTCATCTGTCGGGCTGTTAGAACGGGTTCACTACGGTATGCCGGCGGTCGGGCTCCCGTCGACCAGCATACCGGCACCGGGAGCCCGACCGCCGGCTTACCGACAGTGTGGCAAGCGCAAATGAGCCCCTTGCGGGCTCGCTGCGCTCGCCACACTACGGGCACGGTGGAGCGCTACGCGCTCCACGCTATTTTATTCTCCCTCCAGGGGGGTCGTGGACCCCCACGAGGGAGAATAAGTGTCTGTATGCCAGCTGTCGGGATCCCGGCGCCGGGATCCCGTCAGTCTGCATACTGAAAACCACCCGTTTGAACAGCCGAGTGAAGCACTTTCCAGTGTCTCCTACTGTGGAAAGTGCTTCACCCCCCCCCCCTTGAACATCGCTGGGCACAGAGAAAATAGCTGTGTATGCACGGAGCTCTTTTCCTGCCACGATCATCGCTGTGCATACACGCTGGGCAAAAACATCCAGTGTGTATACACCTAAAGACAGACTTTCTTGAAACAGTCTGAAATTGGTTTTATTTATGCTGTGTACTTGCAAGCGATAAGTCAATAATTTGATAATATGCAGTATTACATTTCCTGGTATTGTCCTTAATTTGTTAGGCCTACTCATAAATCAATGGCTTTACTTTGGTGCACATAAACGTTCCAACCAGTATTGCACCAATGGATTATGTGACTTGTTTGTGTGCGGAGTCAGTCCAGCACAAACTATCCTTTGCTATAAATACGGAATATACATATACACTTACAGAGAAAGTAAACAACGTTGCTCATTTTTCTCATACGTCCTAGAGGATGCTGGGGACACTTCAAGAACCATGGGGTATAGACGGGATCCACAGGAGACATGGGCACTTTAAGACTTTCAAAGGGGTGTGAACTGGCTCCTCCCTCTATGCCCCTCCTCCAGACTCCAGTTTAGAATCTGTGCCTAGGCAGACTGGATGCACACTGAAGAGCTCTACTGAGTTTCTCTGAAAAGACTTTGTTAGGTTTTTTATGTTCAGGGAGCACGGCTGGCAACAGTCTCCCTGCTTCGTGGGACTTAGGGGAGAGAAGTCAGACCTACTTCTGAGAGTTTAAAGGCTCAGCTTCTTTGGCTATAGGACACCATTCGCTCTGATGGTCTGATCGCTAGGTATGCCTAGATGCTCGTTCCCAGAGCCCGCCGTCACCCCCCTTGCAGAGCCAGAATTCAGAAGACCGGTTAGTAGAAGATGATCAGAAGACTTCAGTGACTGCTTTGAGGCACCGCACAGCGGCCGCGCTGCGCGCCATGCTCCCACATTCAGCGGCACTACAGGGTGCGCTCGCCCGCCCGCCCGGGGCAGCATATAAACCTCAAATATCTGACTGGCGAGAGAGCGGACTAAGTGCCAGGGCACTGTCCGGACCCCCGCCAGTATAAGAAAGTTTAAAAAAAGAGCGGGTCTTAAGCGCGCCAGTACGGGGGCGGGGCTTAGCCCTCACAGCACACAGCCCGGTGCCATTTTCTCTACACAAGGCTGCAGAGACACTGGTCCTTCCTCAGCACTGCTGTACAAGTAACGGGGAGAAAAACGGGGGGGCACAGTGATTTTGGTGCATTAAATTATAAAAGCGCTGCAGGTCTGGGACATTGTCTGTAGTGTTTTCAGACTGGGATTAGGTGCTGGGGTGTGAGCTGGCAATATCGTCCTCTGTGTCTCTCTGACAGGCTTTACTGTAGGTCTGTCCCCTATAGGCCCAGTGCATCTGCGTGTGGTGGTTGCACGTGTCGGCATGTCTGAGGCGGAGTGCTCTTTCCAGGAGGAGACTGTTAGGGACACAAAACGCTGTGGGAGTGACCCTGTCTGCACCGCCGACACCGGATTAGGTGAATGTTTTGAGTGCTTTGAATGCAAATGTGGCTCTGATTAATAAAAGATTGGATAAATCTGAGTCTCAGAACCAGTCTTGGAAGAAATCCGTAGAGGATGTGTTTCAAGTCCAGACCCCCTCGGGGTCACAAAAACGTTAATTTGCCCAGCTGGCAGACACTGATACCGACACGGACACTGACTCAAGTGTCGACTATAGTGATGCCAGGTTAGATCCAAAACTGGCAAAGAGCATTTAGTATATGATTGTGGCTATAAAAGATGTATTACATATCACGAAGGACCCTACTGTTCCTGATAAGGTTTGGGAAAATCCTGACAAAAAATTTCAGATTCCCAAAAGGATTGTAGTGGCATATCCGTTTCCCTCTGGGGATAGGGAAAAATGTGAGTCACCCCCCATTGTGGACAAACCTTCATCACGGCTGTCCAAAAAGGTGGCTCTTCCGTCCCCTGACACGGCAGCCCTAAAGGATCCTAGGCAGTAAAGTACATTGAAATCCATTTATATCACCACGGGTACGCTACTCAGACCAGCCATTGCATCTGCGTGGGTGAGTAGTGCTATCGAAAAATGGGCAGATAACTTGTCATCTGATATGGATACCCTGGATAGGGATAGCATTCTTTTGACACTAGGTCATATCAGGGACGCTGCAGTCTACCTAAAGGAAGCTGCGAGAGATATTGGCCTCTTGGGATCACGGGCCAATGCAATGGCAATCTCAGCCAGGAGAGCATTGTGGATTCATCAATGGAATGCTGATGCTGACTCTAAGAAAGCTATGGAGTCTCTACCGTACAAAGGTGGTGTATTGTTTGGTGATGGCCTCGCTGAGTTGGTATCTACGGCTACCGTGGGTAAGTCAAAATTTTTACCTTATGTACCTGCACCACAAAAGAAAGCACACTATCAGATGCAGTCCTTTCGGCCCAGTAAATACAGAAAAGGCCCAAGGGTCTTCCTTCCTTGCTACTAGAGGAAAGGGAAAGGGTAAGCGATCACCGGCCGTGGCCGGTACCCAGGAGCAGAAGTCCTCCTCGGCTTCTGCCAAGTCCACCGCATGACGCTGGGGCTCCTCTGCAGGAGTCCGCATCGGTGGGGGCACGTCTCAGACTCTTCAGTCAGTTCTGGGCTCATTCGTGCCTGGACCCATGGGTTTTAGAAATAGTGTCCCAAGGGTACAAACTGGAGTTTCAAGACGTCCCCCCTCACTGATTTTGCAAATCTTCCTTCCCTGTCTGGAAGAGAAGCTGGTAAGTGGTATGCGCTGCAATACAAAAATTGTGTCGCAATCAGGTCATTATCAGGGTTCCCCCATCGCAACAGGGAGAAGGCTTTTATTCGAGCCTGTCCGTGGTCCCGAAGCCGGACGGCTCAGTCAGACCAATCCTGAACCTTAAATCACTCAATTTCTACCTGAGAAAATTCAAGATCGAATCGCTCCGGGCTGTGATCTCGTCTGGAGGAGGGGGATTTTATGGTGTCGGTAGACATAAAGGATGCCTACTTACATGTTCCCATTTATCCTCCACATCAGGCTTACCTGAGGTTTGCTGTTCAGGATTGTCATTACCAATTTCAGACGTTGCTGTTTGGTCTGTCCACGGCTCCGAGGGTTTTCACCAAAGTAATGGCCGAATTGATGGTTCTCCTGCGCAAACAAGAAGTCACAATTATCCCGTACTTGGACGATCTCCTGATAAAGTTGAGATCCAGGGACCAATTACTGCAGAACATTACGCGCGCTCTGACAATTCTGCAGCAACATGGTTGCTTGCCAAAATCGCAGTTGGTTTCCGACGAGACGGCTGTCGTTTTGGGGAATGATTCTGGAATTAGAGTTTTTCTTCCAGTGGAAAAGGCTCTGGAAATTCAGAACTTGGTCAGACAAATTCTGAAACCAGCAAGAGTATCGATCTATCAATGCACTCGGTTGCTGGGGAAGATGGTGGCGGCCTACGTGGCCATTCAGTTTGGCAGATTCCATGCCAGAGTGTTTCAGTGGGACCTATTGGACAAGTGGTCCGGGTCCCATCTGCATATGCACCGAAGGATAACCCTGTCCTCCAAGACCAGAATCTCACTCCTGTGGTGGCTGCACAGCTCTCACCTCCTAGAGGGATGCAGGTTCGGGGTCCAGGACTGGATCGTAGTGACCACGGATGCAAGTCTCCGAGGCTGGGGAGCAGTCACGCAAGGGGAAAGCTTCCAGGGAAAATGGTCAAGCCAGGAAATGTCTACACATAAACGTTCTGGAGTTAAGGGCCATTCACAACGGCCTTCTGCAAGCGGTACATCTTTGCAATCGGCTCGTCTTGATTCAGTCGGGCAACATAACAGCAGTGGCATACATAAACCGCCAGGGCGGAACAAGGAGCAGAGCGGCAATGGCAGAGGCCACAAAGGTGCTCCGTTGGGCGGAAAGACATACAAGCGCTCTGTCGGCAATCTTCATTCCAGGAGTGGACAACTGGGAAGCAGACATCCTCAGCAGACACTATCTCCATCCAGGAGGGTGGGGTCTTCATCAAGAGGTCTTTGCAGAAGTGACAAGTCTTTGGGGAATTCCTCAAATAGACATGATGGCGTCTCGCCTCAACAAGAAACTTCAGAGATATTATTCCAGGTCGAGAGACCCTCAAGCAATAGCAGTGGACGCCCTACTGACACCGTGGGTGTTTCGGTCGGTGTACGCGTTCCTCCGCTTCCACTCATTCCAAAAGTGATAAAAGATCATAAGAACAACAAAGGTTCAAGCGATCCTCATTGTTCCAGTTTGGCCAAGGAGGGCTTGGTATCCAGATCTTCAGGAATTACTCATAGGAGATCCCTGGCCTCTTCCTCTGAGGGAGGATCTATTACGGCTGGGGCCGTGCGTGTTCCAAGACTTACTGCAACTTTGTTTGACGGCTTGGAGGTTGAACGCCGGATCCTAGCCCGAAAGGGTATTCCCGAGGAAGTCATCCCCACTCTTGTTACTCCTTTCCTGGCCTGAATGTCTAAACATTACCACCGTATTTGGAGAAAATACGTGTCTTGGTGTGAATCCCAGAAAGCTCCTACGGAAGAATTTTCAGTTCGAACGTTTTCTCCATTTTCTACAAGCCGGTGTGGATGCGGGCCTAAGTTGGGCTCAATTAAAGTTCAAGTTTCGGCTTTATCTGTTTTCTTCCAAAAACAATTGGCCTCCTTTCCAGAAGTTCAGACCTTCGTGAAAGGCGTATTGCACATCCAACCTCCGTTTGTGCCCCCTGTGGCACCTTGGGATCTTAACGTGGTGTTGCAGTTCCTTCAATCTCATTGGTTTGAACCTTTACAGGAGGTAGTTGAAATTCTTTACTTGGAAAGTGGTCATGCTGTTGGCCTTGGCATCCGCAAGGCGGGTGTCTGTATTGGCGGCTTTGTCTCAAAAGAGCCCTTATTTGTTCTTCCATGAAGATAGAGCAGAATTGAGGACTCGTCAGCAGTTTCTGCCGAAAGTGGTTTCATCGTTCCACTTGAACCAGCCTATTGTGGTGCCAGTGGCTACGGACGCTTTGCTGGAATCGAATCTTCTCGATGTAGTTAGAGTTTTGAAAATGTATGTCGCCAGAACGGCTCAGTTTAGGAAAACAGAGGATCTGTTTGTCCTGTATTGTCACAATCCCTGAGAAGCGCCCGTGAATTGGTGTGGTTATCTTTTCTATTTGTTTGCACTTTTGAAGTGTGGGTGACACTTTTTACCACTATATCCAGGCTGCTTGTTTTGGCGCATGAGTGTGTGATCAAAATTATTGTTATATAGATTGTTGCTGATGATCATGCCGTTGACTTGCGTTGTTGAATGCAATGTTGTACGGCGTGCTTGAGGTGTGAGCTGGTATGGATCTCACCTTAGTTTAACAATAAATCCTTTTCCCCTAAAATGTCCGTCTCCCTGGGCACAGTTCCTATAACTGGAGTCTGAAAAAGGGGCATAGAGGGAGGAGCCAGTTCACACCCCTTTGAAAGTCTTAAAGTGCCCATGTCTCCTGTGGATCCCATCTATACCCCATGGTTCTTGAAGTGTCCCCAGCATCCTCTAGGACGTATGAGAAAAGGATTTACCGGTAGGTATTAAAATCCTATTTTCACCCTTCCTGAGCCACGCCGTTTACTATATTGGCCAATGTGTATGACGAGTGATATGTGGCCCCGTGGGTTAAGGACCCTTGCTGTCGGCCGTGCATGCAGCTCAGTTTGAACTGATGTCCAATAGTTGCATGGCCGCGGCGTGATGTCACTGAGCGATATGGTCGCCAAATTGCTCAGTGTGCACTCACTGCCGCCAACTGGCCTGGGAGGGGAAACACTAGGCGACGTCGCTCTTAGAGCACATCGCCTAGTGTGTACCCACCTTAAGGAGCATGCAGCTAGAACGATAAGTCCAGTCACACTATGTATCTATGCCTACAGGGAACAATATATGACCACTTGCATATTTGTTAGAACTCTTAAAAGCCTCAAAGATTTCGTCCAACTACATTTTGATATTGGGAGTGTTTAGAACACAATGCCAGTCACCTGTTAGTGCAGCTTATTGTAAGTAGTTGGCTTGTGTTTTTGTTAGCTTTTTGCTGCCTTTTAAAACAACTTAAAACCAATTAAGTAAAGCAGTGAAAGTCAGCAGTGCAAGCTGAACGTGACTATAGAGTGTTCAAAGTAATGCTAATATTGGGCTTCCAGGGATTAAGAGACTTGATCTGTGCATCTGTACCAACCGGGGTGATCAGTGTCCGCTAAATAGAGCTAGATTTTGGGGGGGGGGGGTGGAGTTAATTTATTTATTTTTATGAAATTTTGTCATCGCTAAGTTACTCTAGCATTAAAAGGTTTAAGAATTGAGTGCACTTTAGTATGGGATATGTGTAGACCTGTGCTTTGCTTCATGTTGTCATTATGCATTCAGGCTACATTTAACCAGAAGTCACTGCTGCGCATAGCAGAGAGGTTCCCTTAAAACTGAATTTTCAAACATTGTTAGAAGTTGCATCAGTTTCCCTTTGAGCTTCTTGAAATGCTGTACAGTATTTTATTTCTGCAGCAACAAATACTTTGTTTTCAAAAGGTTTGTAAATTTACTTCTCACATTACAATGCCAAACATATATAAACATATAGTGTAGGATTATGAAAGCAGGATGATTTAGGGGGGTATTTATCAAAGCTCAGATAAAATTGTGACCGTACCAGCCAATCTGCTTCACCTTTCGTTTTACAGGCCGTTTAAAAAAGACAGGAGCTGATTGGTTGGTACTTTCTTTGATAATGTTCTCTCTCCAAACTTGGATAAATACCCCTCTTAGTGCTTAGAACAAATGATGTATGCTCTTTAAATGGTCATTTTATTAGTAAAATGACTGCTGCTCACGTTGGTGTCACTCAGATGTCAGTCTCCAGTGTTCGAATACTAAAATGGTGACGCACATACACGCATACTGTTGTGTTTAGTCTAATGTTTTTGTTTCAAAGGAAGATTGATGCAGTAATCTGACTTCTGTGCTTTGCTTTAAGACCTTGAGTCTTTCAGAGGTGGTGGAAAATATATAATATATGAAGCAGACATAATCTGCATGAAAACCTTGCCATTGTACTTGTTCTGACTACTGCAAACACCAGACTTAAGGTGCCCATACACTAGACAACCTGTAAACGATGGATTCTCGTTAACGATTTCCCTTGAACTCCCCTGGTAGCTCCCCGGCAGTACTGGGCAAACAAAATCGTACAATACACATGATATATCTTAAGATCTGGGCGTGGCTACATCCAGGAACATGCTGTCGTTTGACAATAGCTTCAGATCTTACCTTCAGCATCGGCAATGGCCAAATTGCTCATAATATCGTCTAGTATATGGGCACCTTAAAGTACAGGTTTATTTTTTTGGGCCGGGCCGACAATCTGATGATTTTTCAGGAAATTGCAGGCACCAATATTTGAGCTGCACATTTTTTTTTTAGTTACCAATTTTCTTCCACATCACACTGCATTTGCATATGTCCACCCACAGGGAGGATGGCGTAGTAACAGGAAAACATAGGAAATATGCGCAGATTATTGAGAATTCATACACTGCTCGATATCAGGAGATTGTGGCTTAGATTTTTGCTTTGGAACGATAGAGCGTAGAATCGAATGTGTTTGTGGGCAACATTTTCCCTATTTATCATTGAAACGATCATTCGTACACATTATACGATACATCAGGCCGATGTCTCAATTATTGGCAAATCGGACCAGTAATTTAATAGTGTATACTTATCTTAGACTACAGTATTTCTAATAGTTCTGTTTATTCTCTGGGACAATATTTCAGCTAATAGACTGGTAAAACAAGCAAGCCCTTATAGTGGCTGCCAGTGCACATAATAGACGCAGTGATGGTGGCACACACTGTACATGGGGATGGTCAGACTAATCCTGCTTCCTATCTCTTTACATTATCAGAAGCATTATGAGTTTTACTTGGCCTTCAATGTACAGTGTATAGGTAGATCATGGGGTGTATTCAATAAGAGTCGGATCCATTTGTCGGAATGGATCTGACAACCCCTATTCAACGTCGGATTTGGCCCGGCTTCCGTGCAGCTGCTGTGTCAAGACTATTATTGATTTTAGACAAAGACATTCTTAAATAAGCCCTAACATATACCTCACACCAACCGGCTTCCTTTGCTCCTGCCGCCCTGTGTGATACATCCTTTGCAGCAGCAGCTGCCTCGCTGAGAGCCGCCCGGCGCCGCTGACGCTGACAGTGGGGGTATACCGTCCGCCTCACTCTCGCCACAGGTCTCGCCGGTCCTGACAGTGTCAATCCGACTTTTTTAAAAGTCGGATTGACATTGTTGGAAACGGGGCTAAAACCTGTTGGATTTGGTCCCCTTTCCGACAGAAGCACGCAGATCGGCGGCTATTTTGCCGAGCCACGTGCTTTCTGACAAGCCGGATTTCCCAACTTGTCGGAAAAAATTAAGCTGGATTGAATAGGTCGGAACCCCTTCTGACCTATTCTAGTCGGAAGCTGTCGTCTTTCCGACAAGACGGCAGTTTGAGACTAATTGAATTATACCCCTATGTGTGTAATTTTATCTCCTCACAATTTGTGCTAAGCACGTATTGGACACTTAACAGTACATTTTTATTTATTTTTTTTTTTTAAGTTGTTGCAAGAGTAAAAGAACTTAAACATGGTTGCCTTAGGCACCTTGTGTAATATGTTGCATTGTCGGGATACTTACACCTAGTAAGTGAAATGCTGTGCTTTCTAGTGTTAATATTAGGGCATCCCTGAATGATCGGCACATCTGTGAAAGTTGGCTAAAATGCAATGTGTGCCTTGCATCACTTGGTGGCAGGATAAACTGGAAAACAAAAACCTGTTTTCCCTGACAGATTTTCAGTGGGTTACCTGTAATTCGCATGATTCATTAGTTTGAATGAGGACTTGCTGTTTTTCTCCTTTTTTCCTTTGTGTTTGTTACTCAGATCTGACAGGTGGGAGAGATTCTGAACACTGTTCTGTCAAAGCAAATATTCATGTTTACATTAACCATCCACTGCAGCTGGGAGGAAGGCCTATAGAAAGCTGTATGTTACCATTTATTATAGGCTCTGGTAGAGGCCACCTCCTGTTGTCTAAGGAGGATCTGCAGTTTTCTTTAGTAGTTTTAAGACTAAACAACTAATTTCTGTGGACAGTTTTGGCAATTCTGCAAATGTAAGCTTGCAAGCAGAACCCTCTTACCACCTTTACTACCCAGGCTAGCTTTATTTTTCCCCCCTGGTTGTGAAGTATAACGGAATATGCGGTTATATAATTTCACTAAATTTTAGTGTTGCCGGGGAGTGCTTACTGATTTGCAGGAGTTCTTAAAATGCAGTTACATAAAGTTCTGGACGCATCCATTTTTTCTGTATTATAGACTAACCTGATCATAAACAGCAAGCTTTGATATACTATATATTGTTTTTATTTGCTAGATTATGTGGCCTATTTCCTATTGTGAGAAGCTCCCACTTGAGTCATGGATGTTCTTCCCTGATGTTATCTGGTGAAGAAAATTTCACATATGTAGGTGGATCGGGGTTTAATTATTTTTCCTTTAAGTCTTCAGGTGTTTTGACACTACTGCATTTATCCTTACTGTCACAGCTGTTTCTGTATTGTTGTGCAGGAGTGTACATAGCAAGATGACAAATATCAAATTCCCTAATAGAATGAGTCTCTGCCTGTAGAGATGTTCCGGCTTTGTCATAGTGTAAGTTCATGATACTGGACAGACACTCTATGCCCGTAGAATGTCATATTAGAGCAGGCATTGCCAACCTCTGTTCTCAAGACACACTAACTGCAAGTTTTAGTGATGTACTGACTAAATCACCTGTGCTTAACCATTGCATCACTAAAAGCTGGACTGAAAATGTGTTTTGAGGACTGATGTTGGGAATGCCTGTAGAGCATGGAAACATTTTTGTATTGAGCTGACAATTCCCTGTAAAATTTTGGCTGCACCGCTGCATTATCAGTAGTTCGATAAGGCTTTTCTAACTGTTGATCAGCCAGTCACGGATCAAGTTGTGGCATCACATGACTGGATCACGGAGTGGCGTTATTTGTTAAGATGACTGTACTTTGGCAGATCATTTGCCAGCTGTGTTACTGCAGTCCTGATTGACCCATTTTCCCAATTGAATATTTAACAAGATGGCTGGTGGTTTTGTGCCCAATTAGTGTTTTGATGCAAAATTGGTCTCAAATTACCAGTAGGGCCATAAAATAGCTGCATGTATGAGAAACTGAGAAAGTTTGGTTGAGGGCTAAATTATTGCTGCACAATATGGGTATTGTCGAAAAGTGGCGTGAAACTGAAAATTGCTATACATTTTTTTCTTCCTGCATTATAATGTTTCTATAGACTACATGTATTTGTAGATGGTATTTCCTAAATGACTTGTTTGTTGGACAGAACCTAGCAGCTTATGGGATCTGGTCAGCATACTGGCATTCGGAATGCTGACGCCAGGATCCCGACATGGATCAAAATGCTGACACTGGAACTCTGACTGCCGGCATCTCAAATGAAAGTATGCCGGGGCTCACTAGGGCCAAGCTGTGTGTGTGGGGAGGGGGGGGGGGGGGTTAGGTTTAGGCTGTGGGGAGGGGGGATGGGTTAACCACTAAGTGGGAGGTTGAGGGTTGGACTGCAGTGGTCGTGGTTTGGATCAGGCTGCTGGGAGGGTGAGGGTTGGGGGGGGGGGGAGGGGGGAAGAGATTATTGTTCTGGCTTCCTAAATGCTGATTCAGCTACCATCCAGCAGCTATAGTTTCAAGAAAAGGCTTTGTTGTGAAATGTATAATTTTAAGTAAGTTTGTACATTGTTACAATATATATTATCAGTGCTAATGTGTCCATTTATCTAGAATATATGTATGTTTTAGGCAAATAGTAACACATGATTACAATGTTGCTTGATAAAGCACTATTTCCTCGCCGATACTAGACTTTATAAAAGGTGTTTTTTCTTGTTACAAAGTTTGTTAAGCTATGGACTTGGCAGGGATCCAACTTGCCATTTGGAACGTGTCCGATTTGTTCCTTCTGCTCCTCTGAGCTTGTAAATTGCTACAGCCCAGCCACGGTGAAGCCTAACACTGGTCTCCCACTATTAGAATGTGGATATTGGTTTCCGGTGCTGGTCATATGCAAGTGTGCTCTGCATTGAGGATGCAGTTGGGTTTTCCTTGTGAATACTTGGATCGGGCTCTCAAGCATGCCACTTCATTTGTTATTTATGTGCATATGTACTCTGTAATTGGGCGCTGCGGAACCCTTGTGGCGCCATATAAATAAAGGATGATGATAATAATAATAAAAAATATCTGTAATGGAACCAACGTGGCACCTAAAGCTCCTTGGATGTCGGCTAAACCCATGTATGAGGTTTGCCTTTTGGGAAAGAGTGAACCCCAAATAGTGTGGTCATAGTAGCAGGGCATGTAGCAGAACTTGCCTGGTTTGCTGCCATGCCCCAATCCATGATAATTTAGCTCATTTTCTCACTATCTCAACGACAGGGCCAATAAATACTGATTTGTTATTTTTATTTGCTAGATTTCTCCATTTACTGCTTCCACTATGAGTAGATATTAAGTTTTCAGTTACTCTTAAATCATTAAGGGTTCACATAGCAAATTGCTAACGTAGATTGTGCTTTTTGGATGCCTAAAGTGCACCACTTTGGTAGAGTGTTGCTCCTTTGAGTGTTCCAGTACCAAATCTTTACAAAAATAGCATTATGCATAGTGGAGATGATGTATTAAACTTGGAGAAGGGATAAGGCGATAACGCACCAGCCAATCAGCTCATAACGCTGAACTTACAGGCTGGTTTAAAAAGTTAGCAGCTAATTGGCTGGTGCTTTATCACCTTATCACGTCTCCAAGCTTAAAACATCTGCCCCAGTATTTCAAATGGACTGCTATATTCTGACAGTGGGAGCCTGATGCACATATTTCCTTGTTTAAGTATGTGTATGCATGCTGTCATTCATCTCTGTACAATGGAAATGAGTGAACACTGCTTGACTGTTTTATTACTTTGCTTGATGTATTTTTTATAATGGTCTATTCAGCTGTATTCCTGGAGACGTACGTACGTTTCCAAGTAACTGGCTGTGTAACAGCTTATGCTGCCATTTCTCTGAAGGTTGTAAGGCCCAGAGTCTGCTGTCATGTTGTATGCTGGTCAATTTTTTCAACTAACAGCCGGTTGCAGTAGTTGTCATTTATCCATTGGCTCAGTGTTTAAAGCAGTCTACTGTTTGTTTTGATAGTAAAGAGTACACCAGCAAACACGGTCTAATCTTATCAGCTAAAGAAATGCAGGCAAGCGGTTATTCTGCTCAGTCTATTTAGTAATTCTTTAAGAACTGCTAATTAAGGCAACAGCTTGCAGTTCACTTCTAATGCTTAACATTGATTGGACAACTTCCTGACAGTCTTGTATGACTAGTGCTGGCGGTGTGATACTTGTAGTAAAATATATTGCACTTCAATGTCCTTTTGAGTTTGGCAATGTGCTGCATATGCTAATTGAGCAGCATTGGCTTACAAGATACCTATGGGGAGCGTGATCTTGCTTTATCAAAATGCCTTAATTCAGAGATTTTCAGCCTTTTACAACTTGCGGCACACTGAACAAATTTAAATATTGCCAAGGCACACTCAAATATAATGGTGATGCATGGTGCAGTTGCGTGTCCTAGGATGTCATGTCGCAGCTTCTCCATAGGTAACGCCTGAGCCACATTTGAAAATTCCAGAAGAGTCCAACACTGCCCGGGCCCAAAATTAGAGCTGGCTCTGCAACCACTAAATCTACCAGTATTGACTGTTCCAGGGCCTCAGTAGCGACAAAACACTGATGGGCCTGGCTCTGCTTCTATGGCGGCACACCTGGAGACTGCTCAGGGCACACTAGTGTGACATGGCACAGTGGTTGAAAAACACTGCCTTAATTCCTCACATTTCTTCTGCAGGTATGATTTGATGGCAGTGACTATTGGTAAAAAAATAATGCTTTTTTATTTTAATATCTGAATTCCTCTTAAGTCAGGTTAAACGTTGATTAAATATTGGTCAATAAACTTGAGACAGTGTATCACTTTAGCCATACTAACAAGGGTACCTGGGTCCCCACATTGTCTGCTTTTGCAGTTTCTCCAAGTGTGTGTTGTATAGGTGGGTACAAACTTTAATACCATACTTGCCTAGTTTTGAAAAAGCATTTCAGGGAGGGTGTGAAAGTAACACCTATCAGCGTGGATATGTAGTGCTACATCTGAGAGGCGTGTCAAAAATGACTTTAGGCCAGTGCTAACTGTGGAGATGTTTGCTGAGCGAGGGGTGATGACGACGGGGGTCACTCGCTTCACACAGCGCAGAAGTGAGCGACCTGCTAGATTGAGCCTGCATGCAGGCCATTCTAGCACTAACGATAGCCCCGCGCATCGCTATCGCTGGGGGGCATATACACGGGAGATCCGTGCTTAAAATCTAAGCAATCTAGTCAGATTTTTTAGATTTTAAACACTGATCTCTCCGTGTGTGTACCCCCCTTTACAGTACATCCAAATGTAAATGATCCTCAAAGTTAGTAAAATCTACTTGTTGAAGACTGATATTTTTCGGGGTTTGTTTGTGTATTGTTTTACAAGAAGTTCCATATACTGTAAGAGGCCATGAGCAACCTTATTTAATATGCACGTAGCCATAGGGATCATTGGGGTAGATGTATGATGCGTCGCTATGTGCAATTTGCACATAGCGCATGCTAACTGGTGCTGTTACCGCATCACCGGAGTGTATGACGCTTCTCACTGCGGGATTCCAACGATTGCGCTTTGCGCCTGCTGCCTGTTCATCGGTGGCGCTGTGCCTATGTCTAGCTGATGCACTCCTAAAATATGACGGCTGGGACAGTGGCACCGATCGTTATGTCCCTTCTGCCAGTTTGTCAGGGCTGGCGCTGCCATGGTGCTGCTGCATCAGTATGTGCTTTTGTTTTTTAGTAATTGTATGGAGCAACAATTTTTTTTTTTTTTTTTATTTATTTCAAATTCCCTTCTGACAGGAGAAAGATGTGCGCAGCCACGGGTCTCACAAGAGGTGCGCATGTGCAAGGAGACAGGCTGCGGAAAGTGGCTAGTGCGCATGCGCACCAACAACAAACGGCGATAGGCAGCACAAATACACATCACCAAAGGCTGACATAGTGCATCGCTATGACACCAGCCCAGGGGGGGTCTTACATTCCATTCATATGTACAGGCTGATCACAGCGAAAAAGTGATGAAGAAATGCAGCAGGTATAACGATCTTTAAGGAAGCGATAATACATCTGCCCCAGAGTGCCTTATAACCAATGCAGGAGAATGGTACTGATGAACCCATTTGAATGTATATATCGGATTTATTCCCCCCCCCCCAAATAACAGCTACATAATGGGGATCAGGGGCAATCGGAAAGATTGCTGGTCTATTCAGGGAGCCAGGGAGATTGCTACTGTTTTAGGGAGTCTCCTGCAGAAAACGGGAGGGTAGGCAACTAAGCTTAAGACCCATGCACTGTATTAAGACTCTTGAAACCGGTTCATTATGAATCTAATGGACTAGTGCAGTTTGAGAATTTTTATTTTAGCAAAACTTAATCACTTAAAAATAAAGAATATTGTTAAAATGCCAGTTGGTGGAACATGAAGATGACCAAGTATGCAGGCAGTCTTGGAAAACAGGAATGAGTGATATTTTGTTGTGTATTATTATAATCACTAAAAATAAAATAAAAAAAAATGTTGTCTTTAAAATTAAACTGCTTGTTCAAGGCCAGTACTTCACCCCCCCCCCCCCCCCCCCCTCTTCTGGGCTTTAATGTTGCATTTTCCCAGGCAGCAGTACTTCCTCTAGATCAAAGGGTTGCTTAGTAGCTACATTTGCAGCTTTTACTGCTTTTTGAGGTTTAGAGATGTATAAACTGTGGTTGACCATTTTTAAATACCCTACTGTCAATGTTTCGGGGGGAAGGTGGATCCAGTAGTCAGAAGCACTGTTGTACACTGCAGCAGTCTGGCGTTTATGTTCTAGTACAGCAAGGTGTAAATGGTTAAGCAGCCTTTCACACCTCACACTGAATCTGAAATAGGTTCTCATTTAGCCTCAGGTTTTTTTAAACTAATCTTTTAATGCTTATTTAATACAATAAGCTGTTCATAAGCACTATAGTAGATCAGCAAATCCATGCAATATTGTGAAAAATATTGCTCAGCATTTTGAAATCAATTCGGCAATTGCAACAAAATTGGTTTGAGGCCAAGGCAAGCTGCATGTGTTTTTTTTTTTTTCCAATGAATTACCATAGCCAAGTAATTCCAAATAGTTACGTTGAGGAATATATTTGAGGTGTGTAATGCAGATGTAAAAATCATTTACTGTAAATGAGACTTTTTAGTACAAAATGGTATGCTAACGTTTATTTACTTTATTGTATTTCAAATCACTAATGCAGATTTCCTGTGTCTAGAATTTAGTTTGTTATAATTCTCAAACTTTTAGCTTTAAATGGCTTTATATATACAGTTTATTCATACAGCTGAGATGTTTGGGTGAATTATTTTTCATATTCAGGGCTGTTGAGAGATCAGTAGGGTCCAGATACTAGAGGGCACATGGCCATATCAAGAATGCATGGCTTCGCTTCCAAAAAATTGTGTGCATACATTTGTACCCCTCAGCAGCTTGCCTGGTCTCCCATTGGTTAGTGGGTACCAGGAAATCGGTACCCTCCCACCCCTCTCTTGGCGCACCTGTTCATACTGGTGTTTTTTGTCTGTTTTCATATTAAAGCTCTGTTCTATACACCTCAATGTCAGGTGTCTAACCTTCTCATGGTAAACTTTCTGTAATGTTTTACACACTGTAGTTTGGTGTTAACAGGCCTGGCATCAAACTGCTACACAAACCCTAGTCTGTGAACTTGATCTATAGACAACTATTTCTAGACAATTTCAATAAGGAAGACCAATACACTCTTTATAATAATGAACACCTGATTAGCTATTATAAATGTCCATTTTTACCGCAGTTGATGTTGCCAGAATCATTCTGCGCCCAGTTTATAGAGCTCGCTACTAAATTTTGAACACACGTACAGTACAGCCTGCTGAAGTAAACAGAAGATTAATGCCCACCCATGTTAATAAGCAAAGTGTAGTTTTCTTTCCCCTTTAAAACACAGAAGAACAATAGAGATCAGAGAGACTTGTATATTTAGCATTTTAGAAGCATACGAATTGGTGGTCTTACAAATTCTTAGGGGTATATGCAATTGCGGTCGAATTCCGGCTGGTATTTGACCGTTTTTTAATTCAACACAATTCGACAGTCAGACACCCTCCTGCCGGGACCCGAATTCGACATATTCAATAAAAAACGGATTCGACAGTCCCGCTGTCGAAAAATGGACCAATTGACGATATAGTGTGCATCCTGGATTCGACTTCATAGACGGCACAAAAGTGTTTAAAAAACCCTGAAAAAAAATGCGTGGTGTCCCCCCTCCTAAGCATAACCAGCGCGGGCTCTTTGAGCTGGTCCTGGTTGTAAAAGTACGGGGGGAAAAATGACAAGGGATCCCCCGTATTTTAACAGCCAGCACCGGGCTCTGCGTCTGGTCCTGGTGCCAAAAATACAGGGGACAAAAGACGTAGGGGTCCCCCGTATTTTTAACACCAGGACCGGGCTCCACTAGCCAGAGAGATAATGCCACAGCTGGGGGACACTTTTATACCGGTCCCTGCGGCCGTGGCATTAAATCCCCAACTAGTCACCCCTGGCCGGGGTTCCCTGGAGGAGTGGGGACCCCTTCAATCAAGGTGTCCCCCCCTCCAGCCACCCAAGGGCCAGGGGTGAAGCCCGAGGCTGTCTCTCCCCCCCCCCCCCCCCCCCCCCATATCCAAGGGTGGCGGATGGGAGGCTGATAGCCAAGTGTCAAAATAAACAATATTGTTTTTAGTAGCAGAACTAAAAGTCCCAGCAAGCCTCCCCCGCAAGCTAGTACTTGTAGAACCACAAGTACCAGCATGCGGTGGAAAAACAGGCCCGCTGGTACCTGTAGTTCTACTGCAAAAAAAATACCCAAATAAAAACCGTACACACACACACCGTGACAGTAAAACTTTTTCTCTATCGTCCTAGTGGATGCTGGGGTTCCTGAAAGGACCATGGGGAATAGCGGCTCCGCAGGAGACAGGGCACAAAAAGTAAAGCTTTAGGATCAGGTGGTGTGCACTGGCTCCTCCCCCTATGATCCTCCTCCAAGCCTCAGTTAGATTTTTGTGCCCGGCCGAGAAGGGTGCAATCTAGGTGGCTCTCCTAAAGAGCTGCTTAGAAAAGTTTAGCTTAGGTTTTTTATTTTACAGTGAGTCCTGCTGGCAACAGGATCACTGCAACGAGGGACTTAGGGGAGAAGAAGTGAACTCACCTGCGTGCAGGATGGATTGGCTTCTTGGCTACTGGACATTAGCTCCAGAGGGACGATCACAGGTACAGCCTGGACAGTCACCGGAGCCTCGCCGCCGGCCCTCTTGCAGATGCTGAAACGAGAAGAGGTCCAGAATCGGCGGCAGAAGACTCCTCAGTCTTCTTAAGGTAGCGCACAGCACTGCAGCTGTGCGCCATTTTCCTCTCAGCACACTTCACACGGCAGTCACTGAGGGTGCAGGGCGCTGGGAGGGGGGCGCCCTGGGAGGCAAATGAAAACCTTTTTTGGCTAAAAATACCTCACATATAGCCTCCGGGGGCTATATGGAGATATTTAACCCCTGCCAGAATCCGTTAAGAGCGGGAGACGAGGCCGCCGAAAAAGGGGCGGGGCCTATCTCCTCAGCACACAGCGCCATTTTCCCTCACAGATAGGCTGGAGGGAAGGCTCCCAGGCTCTCCCCTGCACTGCACTACAGAAACAGGGTTAAAACAGAGAGGGGGGGCACTAATTTGGCGTTAGAAATATATAAAAAAGATGCTATAAGGGAAAACACTTATATAAGGTTGTCCCTATATAATTATAGCGTTTTTGGTGTGTGCTGGCAAACTCTCCCTCTGTCTCTCCAAAGGGCTAGTGGGTCCTGTCCTCTATCAGAGCATTCCCTGTGTGTGTGCTGTGTGTCGGTACGTGTGTGTCGACATGTATGAGGACGATGTTGGTGAGGAGGCGGAGCAATTGCCTGTAATGGTGATGTCACTCTCTAGGGAGTCGACACCGGAATGGATGGCTTATTTAGGGAATTACGTGATAATGTCAACACGCGCCAAGGTCGGTTGACGACATGAGACGGCCGACAAACAATTAGTACCGGTCCAGACGTCTCAAAAACACCGTCAGGGGTTTTAAAACGCCCGTTTACTTTAGTCGGTCGACACAGACACAGACAGGGACACTGAATCCAGTGTCGACGGTGAATAAACAAACGTATTCCTTATTAGGGCCACACGTTAAGGGCAATGAAGGAGGTGTTACATATTTCTGATACTACAAGTACCACAAAAGAGGGTATTATGTGGGATGTGAAAAAACTACCGTAGTTTTTCCTGAATCAGATAAATTAAATGAAGTGTGTGATGATGCGTGGGTTCCCCCCGATAGAAAATATGGGCGGTATACCCTTTCCCGCCAGAAGTTAGGGCGCGTTGGGAAACACCCCTTAGGGTGGATAAGGCGCTCACACGCTTATCAGAACAAGTGGCGGTACCGTCTATAGATAGGGCCGTCCTCAAGGAGCCAGCTGACAGGAGGCTGGAAAAATATCATAAAAAGTATATACACACATACTGGTGTTATACTGCGACCAGCGATCGCCTCAGCCTGGATGTGCAGAGCTGGGGTGGCTTGGTCGGATTCCCTGACTAAAAATATTGATACCCTTGACAGGGACAGTATTTTATTGATTATAGAGCATTTAAAGGATGTATTTCTATATTGCACTCTGGCATCAAGAGTAAGTGCGATGTCCATATCTGCCAGAAGATGTTTATGGACACGACAGTGGTCAGGTGATGCAGATTCCAAACGGCACAAAGGTGTATTGCCGTATAAAGGAAGAGGAGTTATTTGGGGTCGGTCCATCGGACCTGGTGGCCACGGCAACTGCTGGAAAATCCACCGTTTTTACCCTAAGTCACATCTCTGCAGAAAAAGACACCGTCTTTTCAGCTTCAGTCCTTTCGTCCCTATAAGAGTCATATCTGCCCAGGGATAGAGGAAAGGGAAGAAGACTGCAGCAGGCAGCCCATTCCCAGGAACAGAAGCGTTCCACCGCTTCTGACAAGCTCTCAGCATGACGCTGAGACCGTACAGGACCCCTGGATCCTACAAGTAGTATCCCAGGGGTACAGTTTGGAATGTTGGAATGTTTCCCCTGCGCAGGCTCCTGAAGTCTGCTTTACCAAGGTCTCCCTCCGACAAGGAGGCAGTATGGGAAAAAATTCACGAGCTGTATTCCCAGCAGGTGATAATTAAATTACCCCTCCTACAACAAGAAAAGGGGTATTATTCCACACTATATTGTGGTACTGAAGCCAGAAGGCTAGGTGAGACCTATTCTAAATCTAAAAAAATTTGAACACTTACAAAGGTTCAAATCAAGATGGAGTCACTCAGAGCAGTGATAACGAACCGGGAAGAAGGGGACTATCTGGTGTCCCGAGACATCAGGGATGCTTACCTCCATGTCCCAAATTTGCCCTAATCACTAAGGGTACCTCAGGTTCGTGGTACAGAACTGTCACTATCAGTTTCAGATGCTGCCGTTTGGATTGTCTACGGCACCCCGGGTCTTTACCAAGGTAATGGCCGAAATGATGGTTCTTCTTCGAAGAAAAGGCGTCTTAATTATCCCTTACTTGGACGATCTCCTGATAAGGGCAAAGTCCAGGGAACAGTTGGAGGTCGGAGTAGCACTATCTCGGATACTGTTACAACAGCAGGGGTGGATTCTAAATATTCCAAAATCGCAGCTGATCCCGACAACAAGTCTCCTGTGCTTAGGGATGATTCTGGACACAGTCCAGAAAAAGGTGTTTCTCCCGGAAGAGAAAGCCAGGGAGTTATCCGAGCTAGTCAGGAACCTCCTAAAATCAGTGCATCATTGCACAAGGGCCATGGTAAAAAAAATGGTGACTTCCTTCGAAGCAATTCCAGTCGGCAGATTTCATGCAAGAACTTTTCAGTGGGATCTGCTGGACAAATGGTCCGGATCGCATCTTCAGATGCATCAGCGGATAACCCTATATCCAAGGACAAGGGTGTCTCTCCTGTGGTGGTTACAGAGTGCTCATCTTCTAGAGGGCCGCAGATTCGGCATTCAGTTTTGGATGTTGGTGACCACGGAGGCCAGCCCGAGAGGCTGGGGAGCAGTCACACAAGGAAAAAATTTCCAGGGAGTGTGATCAAGTCTGGAGATTTTTCTCCACATAAATATAGCTAAGGGTAAATTTATAATGCTCTAAGCTTAGCAAGACCTCTGCTTCAAGGTCAGCCGGTATTGATCCAGTGGGATAAAACATCACGGCAGTCGCCCACGTAAATAGACAGGGCGGCACAAGAAGCAGGAGGGCAGTGGCAAAAACTGCAAGGACTTTTCGCTGGGCGGAAAATCATGTGATAGCACTGTCAGCAGTGTTTCATTCCGGGAATGGAAACTGGGAAGCAGACTTCCTCAGTAGGCACGACCTCCACCCGGCAGAGTGGGAACTTCATGGGGAAGTTTTCCACATAATTGTAAACCGTTGGGAATTACCAAAGGTGGACATGATGGCGTCCCGTCTGAACAAAAAACGGGACAGGTATTGCGCCAGGTTAAGAGACCCTCAGGCAATAGCTGTGGACGTTCTGGTAACACCGTGGGTGTACCAGTCGGTGTATGTGTTCCATCCTCTGCTTTTCATACCTAAGGTACTGAGAATTATAAGACGTAGAGGAGTAAGAACTATACTCATGGCTCCGGATTGGCCAAGAAGGACTTGGTACCCGGAACTTCAAGAGATGCTCACAGAGGACTTATGGCCTCTGCCGCTAAGAAGGGACTTGTTTCAGCAAGTACCATGTCTGTTCCAAGACTTACCGCAGCTGCGTTTGACGGCATGGCGGTGGAACGCCGGATCCTAAGGGAAAAGGCATTCAGGAAGAGGTCATTCCTACCCTGGTCAAAGCCAGAAAGGAGGTGACCGCACAACATTATCACCACATGTGGCGAAAATATGTTGCGTGGTGTGAGGCCAGGAAGGCCCCACGAAGAAATTTCAACTCGGTCGATTCCTGCATTTCTTGCAAACAGGAGTGTCTATGGGCCTCAAATTGGGGTCCATTAAGGTTCAAATTTCGGCCCTGTCGATTTTTCTTCCAGAAAGAATTGGCTTCAGTTCCTGAAGTCCAGAAGTTTGTCAAGGGAGTATTGCATATACAACCCCCTTTTGTGCCTCCAGTGGCACTGTGGGATCTCAACGTAGTTCTGGGATTCCTCAAAACACATTGGTTTAAAACCAGTCAAATCTGTGGATTTGAAGCATCTCACATGAAAAGTGAACATGCTCTTGGACCTGGCCTGGACCAGGCGAGTATCAAATTGGTGGTTTTTTTTCTCAAAAAAGCCCATATCTGTTTGTCCATTCGGACAGGGCAGAGCTGCGGACTCGTCCCCAGTTCTCTCCCTAAGGTGGTGTCAGTGTTTCACCTGAACCAGCTTATTGTGGTGTCTTGCGCCTACTAGGGACTTGGAGGACTCCAAGTTGCTAGATGTGGTCAGGGCCCTGAAAATATAGGTTCCAGGACGGCTGGAGTCAGGAAAACTGACTTGCTGTTATCCTGTATGCACCCAACAAACTGGGTGCTCTTGCTTTTAAGCAGACTTTTGCTAGTTGGATGTGTAATACAATTCAGCTTGCACATTCTGTGGCAGGCCTGCCACAGCCAAAATATGTAAATGCCCATTCCACAAGGAAGGTGGGCTCATCTTGGGCGGCTGCCCGAGGGGTCTCGGCTTTACAACTTTGCCGAGCGGCTATTTAGTCAGGGGCAAACACGTTTGTAAAATCCTACAAATTTGATACCCTGGCTAAGGAGGACCTGGAGTTCTCTCATTCGGTGCTGCAGAGTCATCCGCACTCTCCCGCCCGTTTGGGAGCTTTGGTATAATCCCCATGGTCCTTTCAGGAACCCCAGCATCCACTAGGACGATAGAGAAAATAAGAATTTACTTACCGATAATTCTATTTCTCGGAGTCCGTAGTGGATGCTGGGCGCCCATCCCAAGTGCGGATTATCTGCATTACTTGTACATAGTTACAAAAATCGGGTTATTATTGTTGTGAGCCATCCTTTCAGAGGCTCCGCTGTTATCATACTGTTAACTGGGTTCAGATCACAGGTTGTACAGTGTGATTGGTGTGGCTGGTATGAGTCTTACCCGGGATTCATAAATCCTTCCTTATTGTGTACGCTCGTCCGGGCACAGTACCTAACTGAGGCTTGGAGGAGGGTCATAGGGGGAGGAGCCAGTGCACACCACCTGATCCTAAAGCTTTACTTTTTGTGCCCTGTCTCCTGCGGAGCCGCTATTCCCCATGGTCCTTTCAGGAACCCCAGCATCCACTACGGACTCCGAGAAATAGAATTATCGGTAAGTAAATTCTTATTATTACATACATGCACACCGACACACACATGCCTATGTTGACACGAGGCTCGGTCCTCTTCACCAGTAGAATCCACGGGTTACCTGTAAATAAAATTATACCCACAAAAATCCTGTGTAGATCGGTCCTTTTCTTAGTTTGTAATCCACGTACTTGGCAAAATAATAAAATGCAAAACCTGATCCACGCACTGAAAGGGGTCCCATGTTTACACATGGGACCCCTTTCCCCGACTGGCGGGACCCCCTGTGACTGCTGTCAAAGAGGGTCCCTTCAGCAAATCAGGGAGCGCCACGTTGTGGCACTCTCCTGATTGGCTGTGCGCGTCTGAGCTGTCAGGCGGCGCATAGGCGCTCCATTATATTCAATGGTGGGAACTTTGCGGTCAGCAGTTGACTGCGAGTAACCTCAACCGCTGATGCAAAGTTCCCACCATTGGATACAATGGAGCGCCTATGTGCTACATTGTATCTCGAGTGCGCCGCATGACAGCTCAGACGCGCACAGCCAATCAGAGTGCCACGACGTGGCACTCCCTGATTGGCTGAAAGGACCCTCTTTGACAGCAGTCACGGGGGGTCCCACCAGTTGGGCAAAGGGGTCCCATGTGTAAACATGGGACCCCTTTCAGTGCGTGGATCGGGTTTTGCGTTTTATTATTTTGCCAAGTACGTGGATTACAAACTACGAAGAGGACCGATCTACACTGGATTGTTGTGGGTATAATTTTATTTACAGGTAACCCGTGGATTCTACTGGTGAAGAGGACAGAGCCTCGTGTCAACATAGGTAAGTATGTGTGTATGTCGGTGTGCATGTATGTAATAAAGTTATACTGTCACGGTGTGTGTGTACTGTTTTTATTTGGGTATTTTTTTTCAGTAGAACTACAGGTACCAGCGGGCCCGTTTTCTCCCCGCATGCTGTGGTTCTCCAAGTACCAGCTTGCAGGGAATTGTAGTTCTGCTACAAAAAAATAGTCTTTATTTTGACACTTGGCTATCAGCCTCCCATCCGCCGCCCTTGGATGGGGGGAGCATCCTCGGGCTTAACCCCTGGCCCTTGGGTGGCTGGAGGGGGGGGACCCCTTGATTTAAGGGGTCCCCACTTCTCCAGGGTACCCCGGCCAGGGGTGACTAGTTGGGGATTTAATGCCACGGCCGCAGGGACTGGTATAAGTGTCCCCCGGCTGTGGCATTCTCTCTAGCTAGAGGCCCGAGGCTAGTTATGCTTAGGAGGGGGGACCCCACACATTTTTTTTTTCAGGATTTTTAACCCATTCCCACCTCTTCCCACTGAAAAACATGCTCTGATCTCTCCATTATTATTTTAGTCAGTAAAAAAAAAATATATATATTCTTTTTAAAAATATATTAAATAATACTTGTGGCTCCTAAATAGACAAACCAAGTAGATAATCCCTTCTAATATAAATAGATATGCTATTGGCAATAAAAAAAACGCCCAAAAAAGTTTTTCAATTTTTTTATTAGATCATGCCCGCAAAATGAGGTGGACTGAAATTGACGAAATTACTGTCGAAAAGCACTGTTGTCGAATCGACATTCTTCAATTGAATATACTTTTGTAGAAAAGCCGCATTTTTACCATTGCAGACATGTCGAATTTGACAACTGTCGAATTGCAAAAAGTCGAATCTGAAACTGACTTTTTTTATGTCAAAGTACTGTATTGCATTGTCGAATCAGTTTTTTTTTGTCGAAAATGCCCCGTTTTTCGACATTTGCGGCAATTTGACCGCAATTGCATATGGCCCCATATCACTTTCCACTCTTGTTTTTTAAATTTTGTTTTCTTGAGTCAAATATCTGTTAGGAAGTCGGCGATTGAAAATCATGTTTCATAACGGTTTTAAATGGTATCTCGTTTAATTCTAGCAGTGGGCTCTTTTTTAGAAACGTATAGAAATTAGATTAACGTCCTTGGGGAGGGTATTCATTAAGCGCCTATAATTTCAGAGCTATTGAATTCACCCCCCTCCTGCATGTGCAATTATGGGCTGTTTTCACCCATTTTTAAGGCATTTTCGCCAGTGCCTTTTTGCAAAAAACAAACAAACCATCCCACGTTTTTGCTGGCACGTGTCAAAACGTGGATTTGCTGGTCAGCATGTTTTTAGCTCTTGCCAAATTGTTCGACTAGGTGAAAAATGTCTCTTGAATAGGGTGTACTCCTATTCGCCCTACAAAAAAAGCAAAGTGAATTTTTTTGCCACTTATTGAAACACCCCCCACCCCCATTGAATATGCCATGGTTTGCTCCAGTTTTTATTTCCTCTTCTCTTCAATACAAATTTGGCCACAGGATGGAGGTGATGGCTTTTATTTTTTCTTCTTCCTCTCCATAAAACAAAGCATGGTCTGTTTGAATTCTACTTTCTATCAGTCATGTTTGAACGTTCGTAGTAGGAATTCTTACCACTGTGACATTGGTGGAAATATTTTCTATAGTGGGAATAAAATTGCAATGATGAAGACAAAAGTGGATATAAGTGCTCTGCATCTAATTGCGGCCTTAGGAAAATCCATTTCATCAGAGTTGCTGAGCATTGCTAAACTGGATTGTCTGGCACTAGAGGGGTTACAAAGTTATTAAATAGCTTATTTGCATAATCACCCGTTAAATGATTCCCCGTAAAGAGACAATTATTTTTCTGCTTCTGGATGGGCAAGGTTTTATGGTTTAAAAATAAGTTAAAAGCATATTTCACAGCAGAAGGACTCGAGTCATCAAAGGAGACATGCAGGATTTTCAAAGCATTAAGCTCCATGTACCTTATTTGCATTTATATAGTTCCTTCTATTCCAATGCATCACATGTAGCACTGAACATGATACTGATGCATCCCCTAAACTGAGAACTGTACAGTTCTGCCAGATGTGTACAATGGAAATTTGGATATACAATATATACTGATGGCTATCTAAAGTTGTAAATACTGTGAGCATGGTGGCGTTTTGAATCTCTGGGGTCAATTCAGTTTATGTACACCTGATGTCCGGTCTAAAGGGATGGAAGATTGTGGTTTGCTATGTAATTTGTTTGTTTTAACTCTGATCACACCCAACAGTGCCAGGATTAGCAGTTTTAGCAGCATGTAATGCAGCCTGTGTCGTAAGCAGCAAATTATATTCCACAGAGAATACAATTTAAGTGAAACGCAATACACCTAAATAAAAATATAAATTACAGTTGTGAGCCATTGTGAACCAACATGAGTGCTGTCTAACCCACAAAGGTTTCATGCTTCCGCTAAAACACCCTGAATGTAATTTTTTGTTCTGAAATGTGCTTTTTTTTGTTTATGTGCATAGTGGCGTTTCATATTGGATGTTTTCTGCTAACGTGCCCTCAGGAAATCTCCTTGTGGTGTCATTTTATATGCTCTCTTTTTCACATTACTGAGATTTTGCTATTACATTTGGACATTGGAACTAAAAGAAGCATCCTGCTGTGTGCTGGGATTCATTGCATTTGTTACTCAGTGTGTCCACAAGTTACTGAACTCATGACATTCTCAGTCTATGTATTAGTGCTCTTTGTGTTGTAATAAAGTGCTCCATTCAAGCTGCATGATTTTATCTGACAAATGTGCATATTATATACCATGTCCATTTAAGGTTGTATATTTCTGTATTTTGTACTAGATCAGTAGAGTAGTGGCATCTAAAACTGAAGTATACTGCTGGCCTTGAGTATACAGATGTGTCCTCATACATTATTGCTGCAGTCACGCCAAACAACCCCTCTCAGCGCATCATGTTCCGGAATATGTCGGCGTTGCAACACGACTAGAATGCACCAGAAGACCGGGTTGAATAATTTGATATGTGACTCATATCTGTGTGCGATTGCGTCTCTGAATCTGTATACAAAGTGCTACAATGCATTTCAAGTACCGTTGTGATACGTATATGGATTATTATGATCACTATGTTACATGTCAAATTAGCATTCTCCTGGTGCGTCTTGGTTGCATCACATTGCAACAGATGCATTTTTTGTTTAAAAAGAATGTAAAAAAATCTCCCTTTTGGCTCACTTGCACCAGGCGTCAATTGGCTTATTGAGGTTGTTGTATGAGAACACATTAGTACATTTGACATTGCATTGAACTAACAAAGTTATCTTCACACACGCCTTTCCCTTACTCATGGTAACACCTTTTCCCCACTATGTATTTAATTTAGACACACATTCCTTGACTTAAGAAGAATCCTATATGTGTGGATAGCTGGTCACTTGTAAGTGGTATTGCATACCTTTTTAAGTTAACATTTTTAAGGGGGTCACATGAATTCAGAATTCCATTTTTAACCTCTTCAGGACTTAAATTACTGTAATAGTTGCTCTACAACATTATTTCCTAAAGCGGGTCATACTGCCCCCTGGGGAGCACTGGCTCGATTCAGGGGGGGGCGGGGGGCGGTCCGCGGTGGTAGCCTCACGTGCAATTGGGCATTGAATAAAATATGGGAGTGGTGGAATTTTAACTGTAGCTTGTCCCAGGTCTTGCAGTGAGTTGACGTTCTGCCTGTGGGACACCTACCACCCCTGCTCTCATGCGGCATGGTGTGGGGGGAGGGTGCGAGTGTGCACACCACAACCTTTGCACCCACTGCTGCATACTGAGTGTGGTGCTTCGCTATTCCACTCTGCTCCTCCTCCCTCTATTGCAGGGGTGAGCTCGGCCGAGATGTATCTGCTGCCTGAGCTGGTGGCATATTGGGCCACCTAATAATAATAATAATAATAATAATAATAATTTTATTTATATAGCGCTCTTTCTCCAATAGTACTCAAGGCGCTTAAAAGATACCTAAGATTGCTGGCCTACAGCTGCACAGTGCAGCAGAGCCAATGCTGCAGCTTAAGGGTTCTACTTCACACAGCCTGGCCTGATCTCCTGTTCTTAAAGCGTTCTTGATGTCAATGTGGTCATTAAATTGGAACCAGGAATAGCAGCCTGCCAAGAAGGTGGCATAATTTTAAAGCTGTGTACACACTAGGCGATTCGCTCCATCAGTGATTTTGCCTCGTGTTTCCCCTACCCTCCTGAGCAGGCTATACAGTGCGTACACATGGAACAATATCATTAACAATATCGTTCAGTGGCGTCACGCCGTGGCCAAGCCAAACATGCTGTTTTGGATGACAAGTCCAAATTGACTTGTATGCACAGGCGACAGAAGGAGCCGATAACGATGTGTGACAGTGCGCATCGTTCGTAGCGTACACACTGGGCGATATTACAATTGCTCAGAAGGGTGACAACGAGTGATACCGTTAAATGTTGCCTAGTGTGAAACCAGCATGAGATGTGTGCTGAAAACACGCCATGAGAGCAATAACTTTCAGGTAAGTTTTGTCCTGAGAAAGGCTGACTCGTGTAACTGCTGAAAGCATTAACTGTGCATTTCCTTAATCATATTTAGTGGATCATGGGTTCAGTGTGGTCATACATCTTTTTTTTTAAATATATTTTATATGTATTATAAAAATAAAAAAACTAGAGCAAATTTCTGAGATTTAGGAATGCCTTACAACAGAAATAGAGCAGAACATTAATTGATAGCAGCACGCCAGGTTCATCTTATTAGGATTATTTTTAATGTGTTTTTATTTTAATATACTTAATTAACATAATTTTAAGTAATGCGAATGTTACTATGGTTGATTTAAATATTATAATTTCAAGCTTTAAGATGTCTTATATACAACATGTTTATTAACTGTGATGTAGGTAGTAAGTGTAGATACATAAAAGAAAATATTTGTCACTGCCTTTGTTTTTCGCTTAAAGAAGGTAGATTTCCAGGGAGTAATTTTTTTGTCTGAAAAGGGGCAGTAGGCCAAATAAGCTTGGGAACCTCTGCTCTACAATTACAGTACTTGTACATTAATGGAAATATCTTCTAACTTTATTGAGAAAGTTGTATATATACTCTGCACATCATTAATTTTTTTTTGTATTTCTTTTTAAAAGCAGTGTTGCTCTTCCTCCATTTGTAACACTGCCCCCTTTACCCATAGTACTGTTGTGCTCTTGAGTATTTTTACCTCATTCTAACCCCCTTCCCCGTATGCATACAAACTTCATACCAGTCTTCTCCCCCCTCCCTGTGGTATGCAAGGTCGACAGTAACTAGGTTGACCACTATTGGTCGACAGGGTCTTGGTCGACATGAGTTTTTATGCGTTTTTGGTGTCGTTTTCTCAGTACAGTGACCGGGAACCCCAATTAGTGCACTGTGTCCCCTCGCATGGCTCGCTTCACTCGCCATTCTTCGGGCACGGTGCCTTGCTGCACTCGGCACAGGTTACTATTCCTAATCGTAGTCTGCGTGGATCGTGAAGTATAAAAAAGGTCCAAAAAAAGAAAATTGTGAAAAACTCATGTAAACCTTTTGACCGGTCGACCTAGTTACTTTCGACCTAGAGACCGGATCCCATCTCCGTATTGTCTCCTCTTTCATTGTGCCCTCTATAGTTTCTGGTCTGCATAAAGCACTGTGAATAGGGATACAAAGAAATTGAAGAATGTTTAAGGTGCTACTAGTCACCACAAAAAAACACCAAATTGCATGCAAGTAACTTCCCTTGGATCATTCAATGTAGTCCACCAAAATAGTTCCCTTTTTCTTCGCTATGAGAATAGAAAAATGTGTTTAACACTTTTTTTTTCTTTGCATAAATCAGGTATAGGATCAGATTCCATGCCCCCCTCACAAAAGAATGAGATAGGTAGATCTTGCATATACAGTATGCATGTTTATGTATCTCCATAACTGTTGACAATGCGACTATCTACTTTCCCCACAAGCTTGCTGCATAGGTGTCACCCTTGACACTGAATTGTCCTTTGTTCCACACATTTAATCTGTCTGTAAATCATGTTACATGCACCTAAAAAAAATCTATCCAAAATATGCCCTTATCTTACACAAAATACTGCAAAAACTCCTAATCCATGCACTCATCTCCCGCATTGATTATTGTAATAGTCTCCTTACTGGTCTTCCCAAACATAGGCTCTCACCACTTCAATCCATTTGAAATGCAGCTGCGAGGCTAATCTTCCTCGCTAGACGTTCTTAGTCTGCTGATCCGCTCTGTCAGTCCCTCCATTGGTTACCGGTATTCTATCGTGTTAAATATAAAATACTTTTACTTACATACAAGGCTATTAACCAAACTGCACCATCATACATCTCCACACTCATCTCGAAATATCTCCCTACCAGACCTCTCCACCCACTCTGCAGAAGATCTGCGTCTCTCATCCACATGTATTACCTGTTCCCACTCAAAATTACAGGACTTTACCCTTGGCTTCACCCACTCTGTGGAATGCCCTTCCACGCACAATAAGACTCTCCACTAGTCTCCAAACCTTTAAACGTTCCCTGAAAGCTCATCTCTTCAGACAAGCCTACCAAATTCCAGACCCACCCATACAACCTTCAATGCTTCCCTATCCAGTTACATCCTCTCTGTACAGTCCACATAACCTCACATTTTGTCTTCCAACATTGCTGGGTGGTGATATCATACAACCCATTAAGAACCTAGCAATCTGGTGGACCATTATGTAACAGGTAGCATCTATCCTTGTGTATCAATGCCTATTTCCCTATAGATTGTAAGTTTGCGAGCAGGGCCTTCCTACCTCTGTCTGTCTTTGCCCAGTTTAGTTCTATAACTGTTCTAATTATAAAGCGCAACGGAATATGCTGCGCTATATAAGAAACTGCTAATAAAGTGTGTGTGTATGTATGTATGTATGTATGTATGTATGTATATATATATATATATATATATATATATAATTTTATAGATCATTCGGCCGTTTACATGCAGTCTATAATCCCTATTACGTGTATATGCATACATACACACTAGGGTTAGTGGTGTCGTTTTTTTTTTTTTGTCAAAAGCAAATTAATTTACCAATTGTGTTTACTGTGGGAGGAAATCCGCACAAGCATCGGGAGACAACACAAACTCCAAAACATTGAACCCAATACCTTAGTGTTGTGATGCAATAAGGCTAACCATTATACCTACTGTGCTGCCCCTCAAGTTCAGCTTGTACGAAAAACTTAAGACTGAGTACTCCATGTAGCGTTTAAAGTACAGGTATGTGCTCATTGTTTATACCAGTGGTTCCCAAACTGTGTGCATAGCCACCCTGGGGTGTATTAGGGCACTTTTCAGGAGTGCCTTGGTTTGGTGGTCCAGGACCAATTCAATTTATGTACGGTCAATGTAATAGGCAAAAATCAGTGCTGGTAGCTGCCAATCATTAAATGTTTGAACAAACAGAAGCAAATCCTGTCCCTCACCACACAATTGAACCTAAGGATGTCCTGTAACCACCATTTTCTTTAAAATATCTATCTTAATTTTTCTAACTTTTAGCCTAGAGGAGCTGTGAAAAAAAAAATCTGATGCTCTAGGGCACAGTGATTTGGGAACCACTGGGTTATACTGTGGTGTGTATCTAGTGAATGTTAGAAATGTAAAGAGAAGCAGTTTGTGAAAGCTTTGAACCAATTTAAGTACTAGCCCATGTGGCGACTTCTGAAGCTCTAATTAAACTTTTGTGCTCCCTAAGTGGCTGCTTTGTAATGATATTACTCTGAGGGCGCAATTTCTACATTAACATTTCTTGAACTATTGGTCATCAGCTTAAGTATATCAATGAGGGAATGCTCTTGTCATTGGCACCATTCCTTTACAAACTTGATTGAAAATGGTAATCTCTGGCACACTTGCATTTGGTTGATAAGAATATTCTATTTCGTAAGTGTTAAAATTGGCATGTTTGTTAGTCATTCACGTGAAGTAGTGACCTTAAAGATTTGTCACCCTATCACCTAGAAGTTAATTCAGCGTTTTATAAAACCCCTAAATGCAAAATCCCTCTGTCGCATTGCTTAAACTGCAGTGCACATTGGCTTTTGCATGCATGAGTAAGCTCTGACCTTTCACAGCTTCATTTGCTACTAGTAACTGATCTTAGGATAACTGGTCTACTGGAAAGAAAATAATTAAGCCCAAACACGTTATTTTCCACATTCTGTAAATTCAGTTGCATTTTTATACTGCATTTTCCATTCTTCCTTGCAGATTTCTTGGAGTACAAGGTGTGTCCAGTAAAGGTTCTGGATGTGCAGTGCGTAGGTAGACGCCAATCTAGTGGAACTGTAATATATAGCTAAAGTTCTTGAAATATGGCGGTACCTACTCATACATTTAAGGGGGTTGCTGCTCCCATTCCTGGAGGAGGCAGCCAACCCTGGGTATCAGTCTGGCAGTTGCCGGGACTGGCACAGACTGCCCAAACCCCCAGCTTTTATGGACTGCATCGGCTGCAGTCCAGGGTGGCGGATTTTACTTGGATCGGGGTGGCGGATTTCACACGGGGGGTGGGGGTCGTGCCTGCAATCAGTAATGTATGAAAATATATGGGACTTCAACGCCATAAATGTAACTGCTCACCTTCAGTATCTGTGTGCAGTGAGATGTCTGCTTTAAGTGGCATGTTATTCACAAGGCATATTTCATAACAGAATTTTCTTTAACTAATATATAGCATGTAAAGCATATAGCCTGTAGTGCTATACAGCTGAAGGCCTTTTCAATTTGCTTATGTTAATTTTTAATCTAAAATTTGCTACAAAAGTAAGGTACTGAATATGGATCTACCATACCTCATTAATTTTACATGAATGACTGATCTACAGTACTTTTGTACTTTCTGGAAAGTATTTGTGACCGAAAAGACTTTGTAGTAGAGTATGCGAGCTGCTGACTAGCTTTCATTCCTAATTTTATAGTAACTATTGGTGTTTATGGATCAGTCACCCACTTACAGGTTTGTAACTACCAGTGTTACCTAATGTAAACATTCAGGAATTGATCCCAGTTATTGTCCAGCACTTTTTTTTTTCCCCCCCGCGAGAAGCCTTATACTATAGCTTTCCCAGACTGTGCGGTTTCTTAAATAAGCACCAACTCATAGATGCAAATTTATTTCATGTGTATTCTCTGTAATTTTGTCTAAATTCTGTATGTTTGTCTTTTCTATGGTAATTTATTGTATAGTATGAGATTGTGCTATATATAGCAGATATTTTTTGCAGTCTATGAAGTGTCTTTAGAAATTCCATCAAGAGTAGTCTTCATCTGAAGTACGTGGAGGTGTCTGGTCTCTTACAATCTCCGACAATCTTCACAATGCAAGCCTGAATGACTCCATGGGGAGCAAGGGCAATTTTTCCTTTCATGTGGCTTTTAACATCCTTTTTTCTAAGAGCTTGCCAAACATTTCTGTGAGATTTGTTGCGCAAATAGAGAAAATATTTGCCATTCTATTCAAGTAGTGTGTGATCCAGAGTAAGATTTCACCTCAGAGTACAGTGTTCCATCAAGGAAAAATGGGACAGTATGTTCTAGTTCTGTGCTTGGGTTTAACTCCTGCAGTACCTCTCCTCAACGTAGCACTTCTGTCTACTATAAGACTTTTTTGTTTCGTAGATTAAAAACATAATTTTAGTCCATACTGACTCCTAGCATTTAAGACGTAAGAAAAAATTAAATTGAGGTTTAAATTCCCAAAATGCAGTACCATCCAATGCAAATTAGGAGAAATGAGGTGTGAAAGGCTTCATACCATTACTATTTTTATCCCCTACTCTCCACTGGTTTGCAGGTTTGTTAAGTCTGTTCTGTCGCAGGATAATCCATTTTAGTGAAGAGGTGTGTTTGTAATATTTCATACCCCTTTTTTTTTTTTTTTTTTGTAAATGCTTTATATAGTGTGGCGCCTATTGTCAAAATAATTTTTTCTAGAATTTCTGTATATGAAGATTTCTGCACCACTTGTGCTTTTAGTCCTCAGTGAGGTGAAACATATGTTCAGGGTCCTACACACTGGGCGATTTGAATGATAAACAATGACCGATTTTTCAGTAACAACTTTTTTTTTGCATACACACTGAACAATTTGTATGCACAATGTGAATGATTTGACATTGCAAACCTCAATATCATTCAAATTGGCTCATGATATACCAAGGATGAACAGCTGCAGGGACGCACATCGTTCCTCTTCTGTGCCTCCACACTGAACAATATTAAAGCTGTATTCAATTTTGAACGATGTCATTCTAGAAAGATATGAAAGATGTCGAGTGTTTAGGGCTCTTTAGTGTTTCTGTTGGGCCACCAATACAAGTTTCCTCTAAGGCAATGAATATTACATGACTGTCCCTTGCTGAGTTTTTTTTTTTTTTTTGCAACCCACCTTATTTAATTGACCCTTTTGATCACTAAAATGCTTCAGAATATATTCATGGATGTTTCTAGGACACCTTCATGTCACCTGCAGAAAAGGTTTCGTAAACTAGGTCCCTCTGGTGTAGTTTGGCAGTGTCTTTGTATTGTGCAGATGTTTCTGTTGGTAGACACACTTGCAAATAATATAAAAATATAAGTTCCCAGTTATGTAGGAGGGGCTACAACAAGATGGCATACCTGCCTATTTCTTACACATTTCAGAAATTATGGTTATATGCATCCATGGGATTTCTCTTACGTCCTAGAGGATGCTGGGGACTCCGTAAGGACCATGGGGAATAGACGGGCTCCGCAGGAGACATGGGCACTAAAAAAAGAACTTTAGGTATGGGTGTGCACTGGCTCCTCCCTCTATGCCCCTCTTCCAGACCTCAGTTTGACACTGTGCCCAGAGGAGACTGGGTCCATTACAGGGAGCTCTCCTGAGTTTCCTGAAGAAAAGTATTTTGTTAGGTCTTTTATTTTCAGGGAGACCTGCTGGCAACAGGCTCCCTGCATCGTGGGACTGAGGAGAGAGAAGCAGACCTACTTAACTGCTAGGCTCTGCTTCTTAGGCTACTTGACACCATTTGCTCCAGAGGGAGTCAGGACGCAGGTCTCCCCTTGCGGTTCGTCCCGGAGCTGCGCCGCCGTCCTCCTCGCAGAGCTGGAAGATAGAAGCCGGGTGAGGTATAGGAAGACAGAAGACTTCAGAGGCGGCAGAAGACTTCAGAGCTTCACAGAGCTTCACAGCTGTGTGTGTTGTGTGGCGGCAATGCTCCCACACAACACACACAGCGCACACTGTTGGGTGCAGGGCGCAGGGGGGGGCGCCCTAGGCAGCAATGTTATACCTCTAGGACTGGCTATATATGTATACACTATATTTTGTTTTATTTAAGAGAATCCCCGCCAGTTTGTTTGAAAGAGCGGGACTGAAGCCCGCCACTGAGGGGGCGGAGCTTGTCCCTCAGCACTCACCAGCGCCATTTTCTCCACAGCACACGCTGAGAAGCTGGCTCCCCGGACTCTCCCCTGCTGATCACCGGTGACAGAGGGTTTTAAAGAAAGGTGGGGGGGGCACATATTTGGCGCAGTACATATATAATATAAAGAGCGCTATAGCTGGGTAATTTTTTCCAGGGTTATTGGCGCGGGGTGTGTGCTGGCATACTCTCTCTCTGTCTCTCCAAAGGGCCTTGTGGGGGATCTATCTCCAGATTAGAGATTTCCCTGAGTGTGTGCTGTGTCTGTACGTGCGTATCGGCATGTCTGAAGCGGAAGGCTCTCCTAGGGATGAGGTGGAGCGCACGAGTGTGGTGTCTCCGTCGGCAACGCCGACACATGACTGGTTGGATATGTGGAATGTTTTAAATGCAAATGTAAATTTATTGCACAAACGTTTGGACAAAGCAGAGTCCAGGTAATGTACAGGGGGTCATGCCCTGCCTTTCCCTATGTCACAGGGGCCTTCTGGGTCTCAAAAACGCCCACTTTCTCCAGTAGTAGACATTGATACCGACACAGATTCTGAATCCAGTGTCGACTATGATGATGCGAGGTTGCAGCCAAAATTGGCAAAGATTATTGCTATAAAGGGTGTGCTGCATATTACAGATGACCCTGCTGTACCTAATCCAAGGGTCCACATGTTAAAAAAAGAAAAGAAGCCTGAGGTTACTTTTCCCCCTTCTTATGAATTAAATGAGTTATTTGAAAGTACTTGGGTAACTCCAGACAAAATGCAGATTCCCAAAAGGATTCTTATGGCGTATCCTTTCCCGATCAAGGACAGGTTACGGTGGGAATCCTCCCCAAGGGTGGACAAAGCGTTCATGCGCCTTTCCAAAAAGGTTGCGCTGCCGTCTCGGGATACCGCAACCCTCAGGGATCCTGCTGATCGCAAGCAGGAGACTACCTTGAAGTCAATTTACACACATACTGGTACATTACTCAGGCCGGCAATAGCGTCGGCTTGGGTTTGTAGCGCTGTAATAGCGTGGACCGATACCTTATCTGCTGATATTCATACGATGGATAAGGAAACTATTTTATTGACCCTGGGCCATATTAAGGATGCGGTCCTTTATATGAGAGAGGCTCAGAGGGATGTGGGCATCCTGGGTTCCAGAGTGAACGCTATGGCGATTTCTGCTAGGCGAGCACTGTGGACCCGACAGTGGACGGGGGATGCCGACTCGAAACGGCATATGGAGGTTTTGCCTTACAAGGGTGAGGAATTGTTTGGGGAAGGTCTCGTGGACCTAGTTTCCACGGCTACTGCGGGTAAGTCAACTTTTTACCTCATGTTTCCTCACAGCCTAAGAAAGCGCCACATTATCAGATGCAGTCCTTTCGGTCGCATAAATCAAAGAGAG
Source organism: Pseudophryne corroboree (assembly GCF_028390025.1). Taxonomy (NCBI): domain Eukaryota; kingdom Metazoa; phylum Chordata; class Amphibia; order Anura; family Myobatrachidae; genus Pseudophryne; species Pseudophryne corroboree. The sequence continues at coordinate 365,032,732 of NC_086449.1, forward strand.
TTCGGGGATCTTCCTTTCTTGCCAGAGGTAAGGGCAAGGGGAAAAAGCTGCCAGCTACAGCCAATTCCCAGGAACAGAAGTCCTCCCCGGTTTCTACTAAATCCACCGCATGACGCTGGGGCTCCGCTGAGGGAGTCCGCTCTGGTGGGGACACATCTTCGACTTTTCAGCCAAATCTGGGCTCACTATCGGGTGGATCCCTGGGCTATAGACATTGTTTCCCAGGGATACAAGCTGGAATTCGAGGAGGTGCCTCCTCACCGGTTTTTCAAATCTGCACTGCCAGCTTCTTCCCCAGAGAGGGAGGTAGTTTTGGCAGATTCAAAAGTTGTGCCTTCAACAAGTGGTGGTCAAAGTTCCCCTGCTTCAACAGGGGATGGGCTATTACTCAACCCTGTTTGTGGTCCCGAAACCGGACGGTTCGGTCAGACCCAGTCTGAATTTAAAATCCTTAAACCTATACTTAGAGGTTCAAGTTCAAGATGGAATCGCTCAGATCGGTCATCGCAAGCCTGGAAGGGGGAGATTGTATGGTGTCCCTAGACATAAAGGATGCATACCTTCATGTCTCCATATATCAACCTCATCAGGCGTTCCTGAGATTTGTTGTGCAGGATTGTCATTACCAATTTCAGACGTTGCCGTTTGGGCTTTCCACGGCCCCGAGGATTTTTACCAAATTAATGGCAGAAATGATGGTGCTCCTGCGCAAGCAGGGTGTCACAATTATCCCATATTTGGACGATCTCCTGATAAAAGCGAGATAGAGAGAACAGTTGCTGGACAGCGTTTCACTCTCCCTGAGGGTGTTGCAACAACACGGTTGGATTCTCAATCTACCGAAGTCACAGTTAGTTCCAACGACCCGATTGCCTTTCTTAGGCATAATTTTGGACACTGAACAAAAGAGGGTTTTTCTCCCGATGGAAAAGGCCCAGGAACTTCAGAGCTTGGCCAGGGACCTGTTGAAGCCAGACAGGGTGTCAGTACATCACTGCACTTGAGTTCTGGGAAAAATGGTGGGGTCTTACGAGGCCATTCCTTTCGGCAGGTTCCATGCAAGGACTTTTCAGTGGGACCTTCTGGACAAGTGGTCTGGGTCACATCTACAGATTCATCAAATGATCCGCCTGTCCCCCAGGGCCAGGGTATCTCTCCTGTGGTGGCTGCAGAGTGCTCACCTTCTAGAGGGTCGCAGGTTCGGCATTCAGGACTGGGTTCTGGTAACCACGGACGCGAGCCTCCGAGGTTGGGGAGCAGTCACGCAGGGAAGAAACTTCCAGGGTCTGTGGTCAAGCCAGGAAGCTTGTCTGCACATCAATGTGCTGGAATTAAGGGCCATATACAACGGCTTTCGTCAAGCGGAGACCTTACTTCGAGGTCTACCGGTTCTGATTCAGGCAGACAACATTACAGCAGTGGCTCATGTAAACCGCCAAGGCGGCACAAGGAGCAGAGTGGCAATGGCAGAAGCCTCAAAGATTCTTCGATGGGCGGAGAGTTATGTAAGCGCTCTGACAGCGGTCTTCATTCTGGGAGTGGACAACTGGGAAGCAGACTTCCTAAGCAGACACGATCTGCATCCAGGAGAGTGGGGACTTCATCAGGAAGTCTTCGCAGAGATTGCAAGTCAGTGGGGACTGCCTCAAATAGACATGATGGCTTTACGCCTCAACAAGAAACTTCCGATATATTGCGCCAGGTCAAGGGACCCTCAGGCGGTTGCAGTGGACGCACTGGTGACACCGTGGGTGTTTCAGTCGGTCTGTGTTCCCTCCACTTCTTCTCATCTCAAAGATACTGAGAATCATAAGACGAAGAGGGGTTCAGACAATTCTCATTGTTCCAGATTGGCCTCGAAGGGCCTGGTATCCGTATCTGCAGGAAATGCTCACAGAAGATCCGTGGCCTCTTCCTCTCAGGGAAGACCTGTTACAACAAGGGCCCTGTCTGTTCCAGGACTTACCGTGACTGCGTTTGACGGCATGGCGGTTGAACGCAGGATCCTAGCGGAGAAAGGCATTCCGGATGAGGTCATTCCTACTCTGGTAAAGGCTAGGAAGGAGGTGACAGCGAAACATTATCACCGTATCTGGAGGAAATGTGGGTCTTGGTGTGAAGCCAGGACTGCTCCTCCGGAAGAATTCCATCTGGGCCGTTTTCTTCACTTCCTGCAAACTGGAGTGAATTTGGTCCTAAAATTAGGCTCCATTAAGGTTCAGATTTTGGCCCTATCCTTTTTCTTTCAAAAGGAATTGGCTTCTCTTCCAGAAGTCCAGACTTTTGTGAAAGGGGTGCTGCATATCCAGCCTCCTTTTGTCCTCTGGTGGCACCATGGGACCTTAACGTGGTGTTACAGTTTCTTAAGTCTCACTGGTTTGAACTAGAGATGAGCGGGTTCGGTTTCTCTGAATCCGAACCCGCCCGAACTTCATGTTTTTTTTCACGGGTCCGAGCGACTTGGATCTTCCCGCCTTGCTCGGTTAACCCGAGCGCGCCCGAACGTCATCATGACGCTGTCGGATTCTCGCGAGGCTCGGATTCTATCGCGAGACTCGGATTCGATATAAGGAGCCGCGCGTCGCCGCCATTTTCACACGTGCATTGAGATTGATAGGGAGAGGACGTGGCTGGCGTCCTCTCCATTTAGATTATAAGAGAGAGAGATTTACTGGAGCTTAGGACTAGGAGGAGTACTGTAGAAGTGTAGAGAGTGCAGAGAGTTTACTAGTGAGTGACCACCAGACAGTGCAGTTTATTTAATATATCCGTTCTCTGCCTGAAAAAAGCGATACACACAGTGACTCAGTCACATACCATATCTGTGTGCACTGCTCAGGCTCAGCCCAGTGTGCTGCATCATCTATATATATTATATATCTGTCTGACTGCTCAGCTCACACAGCTTATAATTGTGGGGGAGACTGGGGAGCACTGCAGTGCCAGTTATAGGTTATAGCAGGAGCCAGGAGTACATAATATTATATAGTGAGTGACCACCAGACAGTGCAGTTTATTTAATATATCCGTTCTCTGCCTGAAAAAAGCGATACACACAGTGACTCAGTCACATACCATATCTGTGTGCACTGCTCAGGCTCAGCCCAGTGTGCTGCATCATCTATATATATTATATATCTGTCTGACTGCTCAGCTCACACAGCTTATAATTGTGGGGGAGACTGGGGAGCACTGCAGTGCCAGTTATAGGTTATAGCAGGAGCCAGGAGTACATAATATTATATTAAAATTAAACAGTGCACACTTTTGCTGCAGGAGTGCCACTGCCAGTGTGACTGACCAGTGACCTGACCACACTGACCACCAGTATAGTTAGTAGTATACTTATATTGTGATTGCCTGAAAAAGTTAAACACTCGTCGTGTGACTTCACTTGTGTGTTGTTGTTTTTTTTATTCTATAAAAATAAAACTCATTCTGCTGACAGACCGTGTCCAGCAGGTCCGTCATTATATAATATATAATATATACCTGTCCGGCTGCAGTAGTGATATATATATATTTTTTATATCATTTATCATCCAGTCGCAGCAGACACAGTACGGTAGTTCACGGCTGTGGCTACCTCTGTGTCTGCACTCGGCAGGCAGTCCGTCCATAATTGTATACCACCTAACCGTGGTTTTTTTTTCTTTCTTCTTTATACATACATAGTTACATAGACATCTCTTTATCAACCAGTCTATATTAGCAGCAGACACAGTACAGTACGGTAGTTCACGGCTGTGGCTACCTCTGTGTCTGCACTCGGCAGGCAGTCCATAATTGTATACTAGTATCCATCTCCATTGTTTACCTGAGGTGCCTTTTAGTTGTGCCTATTAAAATATGGAGAACAAAAATGTTGAGGTTCCAAAATTAGGGAAAGATCAAGATCCACTTCCACCTCGTGCTGAAGCTGCTGCCACTAGTCATGGCCGAGACGATGAAATGCCAGCAACGTCGTCTGCCAAGGCCGATGCCCAATGTCATAGTACAGAGCATGTCAAATCCAAAACACCAAATATCAGTAAAAAAAGGACTCCAAAACCTAAAATAAAATTGTCGGAGGAGAAGCGTAAACTTGCCAATATGCCATTTACCACACGGAGTGGCAAGGAACGGCTGAGGCCCTGGCCTATGTTCATGGCTAGTGGTTCAGCTTCACATGAGGATGGAAGCACTCAGCCTCTCGCTAGAAAAATGAAAAGACTCAAGCTGGCAAAAGCACCGCAAAGAACTGTGCGTTCTTCGAAATCCCAAATCCACAAGGAGAGTCCAATTGTGTCGGTTGCGATGCCTGACCTTCCCAACACTGGACGTGAAGAGCATGCGCCTTCCACCATTTGCACGCCCCCTGCAAGTGCTGGAAGGAGCACCCGCAGTCCAGTTCCTGATAGTCAGATTGAAGATGAAGATGTTGAAGTACACCAGGATGAGGAGGATATGGGTGTTGCTGGCGCTGGGGAGGAAATTGACCAGGAGGATTCTGATGGTGAGGTGGTTTGTTTAAGTCAGGCACCCGGGGAGACACCTGTTGTCCGTGGGAGGAATATGGCCGTTGACATGCCTGGTGAAAATACCAAAAAAATCAGCTCTTCAGTGTGGAGGTATTTCAACAGAAAAGCGGACAACAGGTGTCAAGCTGTGTGTTGCCTTTGTCAAGCTGTAATAAGTAGGGGTAAGGACGTTAACCACCTCGGAACATCCTCCCTTATACGTCACCTGCAGCGCATTCATAATAAGTCAGTGACAAGTTCAAAAACTTTGGGCGACAGCGGAAGCAGTCCACTGACCAGTAAATCCCTTCCTCTTGTAACCAAGCTCACGCAAACCACCCCACCAACTCCCTCAGTGTCAATTTCCTCCTTCCCCAGGAATGCCAATAGTCCTGCAGGCCATGTCACTGGCAATTCTGACGAGTCCTCTCCTGCCTGGGATTCCTCCAATGCATCCTTGCGTGTAACGCCTACTGCTGCTGGCGCTGCTGTTGTTGCTGCTGGGAGTCGATGGTCATCCCAGAGGGGAAGTCGTAAGCCCACTTGTACTACTTCCAGTAAGCAATTGACTGTCCAACAGTCCTTTGCGAGGAAGATGAAATATCACAGCAGTCATCCTGCTGCAAAGCGGATAACTGAGGCCTTGACAACTATGTTGGTGTTAGACGTGCGTCCGGTATCCGCCGTTAGTTCACAGGGAACTAGACAATTTATTGAGGCAGTGTGCCCCCGTTACCAAATACCATCTAGGTTCCACTTCTGTAGGCAGGCGATACCGAGAATGTACACGGACGTCAGAAAAAGACTCACCAGTGTCCTAAAAAATGCAGTTGTACCCAATGTCCACTTAACCACGGACATGTGGACAAGTGGAGCAGGGCAGGGTCAGGACTATATGACTGTGACAGCCCACTGGGTAGATGTATGGACTCCCGCCGCAAGAACAGCAGCGCCGGCACCAGTAGCAGCATCTCGCAAACGCCAACTCTTTCCTAGGCAGGCTACGCTTTGTATCACCGCTTTCCAGAATACGCACACAGCTGAAAACCTCTTACGGCAACTGAGGAAGATCATCGCGGAATGGCTTACCCCAATTGGACTCTCCTGTGGATTTGTGGCATCGGACAACGCCAGCAATATTGTGTGTGCATTAAATATGGGCAAATTCCAGCACGTCCCATGTTTTGCACATACCTTGAATTTGGTGGTGCAGAATTTTTTAAAAAACGACAGGGGCGTGCAAGAGATGCTGTCGGTGGCCAGAAGAATTGCGGGACACTTTCGGCGTACAGGCACCACGTACAGAAGACTGGAGCACCACCAAAAACTACTGAACCTGCCCTGCCATCATCTGAAGCAAGAAGTGGTAACGAGGTGGAATTCAACCCTCTATATGCTTCAGAGGTTGGAGGAGCAGCAAAAGGCCATTCAAGCCTATACAATTGAGCACGATATAGTAGGTGGAATGCACCTGTCTCAAGCGCAGTGGAGAATGATTTCAACGTTGTGCAAGGTTCTGATGCCCTTTGAACTTGCCACACGTGAAGTCAGTTCAGACACTGCCAGCCTGAGTCAGGTCATTCCCCTCATCAGGCTTTTGCAGAAGAAGCTGGAGAAATTGAAGGAGGAGCTAACACGGAGCGATTCCGCTAGGCATGTGGGACTTGTGGATGGAGCCCTTAATTCGCTTAACAAGGATTCACGGGTGGTCAATCTGTTGAAATCAGAGCACTACATTTTGGCCACCGTGCTCGATCCTAGATTTAAAGCCTACCTTGGATCTCTCTTTCCGGCAGACACAAGTCTGCTGGGGTTGAAAGACCTGCTGGTGACAAAATTGTCAAGTCAAGCGGAACGCGACCTGTCAACATCTCCTCCTTCACATTCTCCCGCAACTGGGGGTGCGAGGAAAAGGCTCAGAATTCCGAGCCCACCCGCTGGCGGTGATGCAGGGCAGTCTGGAGCGACTGCTGATGCTGACATCTGGTCCGGACTGAAGGACCTGACAACGATTACGGACATGTCGTCTACTGTCACTGCATATGATTCTCTCAACATTGATAGAATGGTGGAGGATTATATGAGTGACCGCATCCAAGTAGGCACGTCACACAGTCCGTACTTATACTGGCAGGAAAAAGAGGCAATTTGGAGGCCCTTGCACAAACTGGCTTTATTCTACCTAAGTTGCCCTCCCACAAGTGTGTACTCCGAAAGAGTGTTTAGTGCCGCCGCTCACCTTGTCAGCAATCGGCGTACGAGGTTACATCCAGAAAATGTGGAGAAGATGATGTTCATTAAAATGAATTATAATCAATTCCTCCGCGGAGACATTGACCAGCAGCAATTGCCTCCACAAAGTACACAGGGAGCTGAGATGGTGGATTCCAGTGGGGACGAATTGATAATCTGTGAGGAGGGGGATGTACACGGTGATATATCGGAGGGTGATGATGAGGTGGACATCTTGCCTCTGTAGAGCCAGTTTGTGCAAGGAGAGATTAATTGCTTCTTTTTGGGGGGGGGGTCCAAACCAACCCGTCATATCAGTCACAGTCGTGTGGCAGACCCTGTCACTGAAATGATGGGTTGGTTAAAGTGTGCATGTCCTGTTTTGTTTATACAACATAAGGGTGGGTGGGAGGGCCCAAGGACAATTCCATCTTGCACCTTTTTCTTTTCTTTTTCTTTGCATCATGTGCTGATTGGGGAGGGTTTTTTGGAAGGGACATCCTGCGTGACACTGCAGTGCCACTCCTAAATGGGCCCGGTGTTTGTGTCGGCCACTAGGGTCGCTAATCTTACTCACACAGTCAGCTACCTCATTGCGCCTCTTTTTTTCTTTGCGTCATGTGCTGTTTGGGGAGGGTTTTTTGGAAGGGACATCCTGCGTGACACTGCAGTGCCACTCCTAGATGGGCCCGGTGTTTGTGTCGGCCACTAGGGTCGCTAATCTTACTCACACAGCTACCTCATTGCGCCTCTTTTTTTCTTTGCGTCATGTGCTGTTTGGGGAGGGTTTTTTGGAAGGGCCATCCTGCGTGACACTGCGGTGCCACTCCTAGATGGGCCCGGTGTTTGTGTCGGCCACTAGGGTCGCTAATCTTACTCACACAGCTACCTCATTGCGCCTCTTTTTTTCTTTGCGTCATGTGCTGTTTGGGGAGGGTTTTTTGGAAGGGACATCCTGCGTGACACTGCAGTGCCACTCCTAGATGGGCCCGGTGTTTGTGTCGGCCACTAGGGTCGCTTATCTTACTCACACAGCGACCTCGGTGCAAATTTTAGGACTAAAAATAATATTGTGAGGTGTGAGGTATTCAGAATAGACTGAAAATGAGTGGAAATTATGGTTATTGAGGTTAATAATACTATGGGATCAAAATGACCCCCAAATTCTATGATTTAAGCTGTTTTTTAGGGTTTTTTGAAAAAAACACCCGAATCCAAAACACACCCGAATCCGACAAAAAAAATTCGGTGAGGTTTTGCCAAAACGCGTTCGAACCCAAAACACGGCCGCGGAACCGAACCCAAAACCAAAACACAAAACCCGAAAAATTTCAGGCGCTCATCTCTAGTTTGAACCTCTTCAAACAGTTGAATTGAAGTATCTCACTTGGAAAGTGGTCTTGTTATTGGCCTTGGCTTCGGCGCGCCGAGTGTCGGAGTTGGTGGCTTTGTCTCACAAAAGCCCTTATCTGATTTTCCATGTGGATAGAGCTGAGTTGCGGACTCGTCAATTTTTGCCGAAGGTGGTTTCTTCTTTTCATATGAACCAACCTATTGTGGTGCCTGTGGCTACGAGGGACGTGGAGGATTCAGAGTCCCTGGATGTGGTCAGGGCATTGAAAATTTATGTGGCCAGAATGGCTCGGGTTAGGAAAACAAAGGCCCTGTTTATCCTGTATGCAGCCAACAAGGTTGGCGCTCCTGCTTCTAAGCAGACTATTGCTCGCTGGATCTGTAACACGATTCAGCAGGCTCATTCTACGGCTGGATTGCCATTACCAAATTCGATAAAGGCCCATTCCACTAGGAAGGTGGGCTCTTCTTGGGCGGCTGGCCGAGGTGTTTCAGCATTACAGCTTTGCCGAGCGGCGACTTGGTCGGGTTCATACACTTTTGCAAAATTCTAAAAGTTTGATACCCTGGCTGAGGAGGACCTCATGTTTGCTCATTCGGTGCTGCAGAGTCATCCGCACTCTCCCGCCCGTTTTGGAGCTTTGGTATATTCCCCATGGTCCTTACGGAGTCCCCAGCATCCTCTAGGACGTAAGAGAAAATAAGATTTTAAACCTACCGGTAAATCTTTTTCTCCTAGTCCGTAGAGGATGCTGGGCGCCCGTCCCAGTGCGGACAACATCCTGCAAGACTTGTGTATAGTTGTTGCTTACATAAAGGTTCTGTTTCAGTTAGGATCAGTCTCGGACTGATACTGTTTTGTTTCATACTGTTGACTGGTTCGTATTTTCCATGTTATACGGTGTGAATGGTGTGGCTGGTATGAATCTTGCCCTTGGATTTCCAAAATCCCTTCCTCGTACTGTACGTCTCCTCTGGGCACAGTTTCTCTAACTGAGGTCTGGAGGAGGGGCATAGAGGGAGGAGCCAGTGCACACCCATACCTAAAGTTCTTTTTTTAGTGCCCATGTCTCCTGTGGAGCCCGTCTATTCCCCATGGTCCTTACGGAGTCCCCAGCATCCTCTACGGACTAGGAGAAAAAGATTTACCGGTAGGTTTAAAATCTTATTTTTACAGCACGCTTTGGATTGGGTACAGGATCCCAACAGTCAGGATGCTGACGGTTAAAATACAGACAGCGGCATCCCGACTGTCAATCCTGACCCATTTTATAAAGTACTGTAATCCTTACCCTTTCCCTTACCCTCCCCTCCTGCTACCAAGCACTAACCTCCCTGAAAGAATGTCTGGATTCTGACAGTCATGATGCCGCTGTTGATATTGTGACATCCTGACTGTTGGAATATCGGGATGCAATATAGACTGTTGGGTTGTTGGACTCCACACACCTGCACATGCTTATTGCAGCTTTTGACTTTAAATGAATGCCTTAATGGGCATTTGGGGTCGAATTACTGCTGAGTTTAGCAGAGCTCAGCAGTGCAGTAGTATCTGCACACTGGGGGGTAAATTTACTAAGCTCCCGATTTTGACCGAGATGCCGTTTTTTCATCAAAGTGTCATCTCGGTAATTTACTAAGCAATAATCACGGCAGTGATGAGGGCATTCGTAATTTTTTGCAAGTCCAAGAAAAAAATTACGAATGAATACACCATCGGTCAAAACGCGGCTGTTTAAGTATGAATCTCGGTAATTTACTAAGAAGTGCAAAGCAAAAAAAAACCAAACACTGCCGTGAAAAATTACAACTCGTAAAAAAGTGCAAAAAAAAAACAGACCTGCTTTTTTTTTCCGTGATTGGATAGGCATGCAGGGATCCATGAGATCCGTGCATGTATATCAGTGGGAAGGGGTGGGAAAGTTGTTATTTTATTAAAAAAAATTGCGTGGGGTCCCCCCTCCTAAGCATAACCAGCCTCGGGCTCTTTGAGCCGATCCTGGTTGCAGAAATATGGGGGAAAAATTGACAGGGGTTCCCCCATATTTAAGCAACCAGCATCGGGCTCTGCGCCTGCTCCTGGTTCCAAAAATACGGGGGACAAAAAGAGTAGGGGTCCCCCGTATTTTTAAAACCAGCACCGGGCTCCACTAGCTGGACAGATAATGCCACAGCCGGGGGTCACTTTGATATAGTGCCCTGCGGCCGTGGCATCAAATATCCAACTAGTCACCCCTGGCCGGGGTACCCTGGGGGAGTGGGGACCCCTTCAATCAAGGGGTCCCCCCCCCCAGCCACCCAAGGGCCAGGGGTGAAGCCCGAGGCTGTCCCCCCCCCATCCAATGGGCTGCGGATGGGGAGGCTGATAGCCTTTTGTGATAATGAAAAGATATTGTTTTTAGTAGCAGTACTACAAGGCCCAGCAAGCCTCCCCCGCATGCTGGTACTTGGAGAACCACAAGTACCAGCATGCGACGGAAAAACGGGCCCGCTGGTACCTGTAGTACTACTACTAAAAAAATACCCAAAAAAAGACAAGACACACACACCGTGAAAGTAAAGATTTATTACATACATGCACACAAACATACATACTTACCTTATGTTCACACGCAGGTCGGTCCTCTTCTCCAGTAGAATCCAAGGGGTACCTGTTGAATAAATTCTACTCACCAGATCGCGGGTCCCAGGGTCCTCGGGGCATCCATTTGTAATCCACGTACTTGCATAAAATAAGAAAACGGAAAGCCGAGCCACGAACTGAAAGGGGCCCCATGTTTTCACATGGGACTCCTTTCCCCGAATGCCAGAAACCCACTCTGACTGATGTCTAAGTGGGTTTCTTCAGCCAATCATGGAGCGCCACGTTGTAGCACTCTCCTGATCGGCTGTGTGCTCCTGTACTGAGTGACAGGCGGCACACGGCAGTGTTACAATGTAGCGCCTATGCGCTCCATTGTAACCAATGGTGGGAACTTTCTGCCCTGCGGTTGACCTAAAGTGACGTCACCGCTGAGCAGAAAGTTCCCACCATTGGTTACAATGGAGCGCTACATTGTAACACTGCCGTGTGCCGCCTGTCACTCAGTACAGGAGCACACAGCCGATCAGGAGAGTGCTACAACGTGGCGCTCCATGATTGGCTGAAGAAACCCACTTAGACATCAGTCAGAGTGGGTTTCTGGCATTCGGGGAAAGGAGTCCCATGTGAAAACATGGGGCCCCTTTCAGTTCGTGGCTCGGCTTTCCGTTTTCTTATTTTATGCAAGTACGTGGATTACAAATGGATGCCCCGAGGACCCTGGGACCCGCGATCTGGTGAGTAGAATTTATTCAACAGGTACCCCTTGGATTCTACTGGAGAAGAGGACCGACCTGCGTGTGAACATAAGGTAAGTATGTATGTATGTTTGTGTGCATGTATGTAATAAATCTTTACTTTCACGGTGTGTGTGTCATGTCTTTTTTTGGGTATTTTTTTAGTAGTAGTACTACAGGTACCAGCGGGCCCATTTTTCCGTCGCATGCTGGTACTTGTGGTTCTCCAAGTACCAGCATGCGGGGGAGGCTTGCTGGGCCTTGTAGTACTGCTACTAAAAACAATATCTTTTCATTATCACAAAAGGCTATCAGCCTCCCCATCCGCAGCCCATTGGATGGGGGGGGGGACAGCCTCGGGCTTCACCCCTGGCCCTTGGGTGGCTGGGGGGGGGACCCCTTGATTGAAGGGGTCCCCACTCCCCCAGGGTACCCCGGCCAGGGATGACTAGTTGGATATTTGATGCCACGGCCGCAGGGCACTATATCAAAGTGACCCCCGGCTGTGGCATTATCTGTCCAGCTAGTGGAGCCCGGTGCTGGTTTTAAAAATACGGGGGACCCCTACTCTTTTTGTCCCCCGTATTTTTGGAACCAGGACCAGGCGCAGAGCCCGATGCTGGTTGCTTAAATATGGGGGAACCCCTGTCATTTTTCCCCCCATATTTCTGCAACCAGGATCGGCTCAAAGAGCCCGAGGCTGGTTATGCTTAGGAGGGGGGACCCCACGCAATTTTTTTTTTGGATTTTACAGTGTTTAATTAAAAAAAAAAAAAAAAAAATGAACCCCAGCACGGATCACACAGATCCGGCCGAGATTCATTGTAAAAAAGTCGGCAGTGTTTTGCTAATCACTGCCGTAAAAAAAAAAAAAAAAAACACGAATGACATCGACATCGGAACAAAAGAAAAACCCGAATACGACAGCTTAGTAAATCCATCGTAACAAATTCAAAAAGTTGCAGTTTTACACTTTCGATGTCATTCGTGATTGAACTTTGACCTGAAACGGGAAAACACGAATCTTAGTAAATTTACCCCTGAGTGTTCAAACCAATGATGGGATTAGATGTGTTTCCTTGTTCTAATATAAACTTCCGGAAAAGGATATGTAGAAGTTCAACTTGTCTGAGTAGTCTTATAAAATTGTTGCGTAAATATCGCGACACGATATTACAACACAAGATTATATGCAAGAAACATTTTAGCTTGTGAAGGCTAAAAGGGTTGTTGCAAAGTTGTCAATGTATATGGTTTGGAGGATGTGGCTTAAGCTGTTCCTGGGTATCTCCTATTGTACCCCAATTTTCAGTTCTAAAGTGTTGGTGGATTACAGAATATACATATTGGTAATTAGCTTTCCTTGTGGAGAGCTTTTGCTTACTGGGTTTAAAGCTTGATACTGTTGTCCCAACAATAAACAGGCATCAGTCCATCCCCTGTTTCCCCCCTCTAAGGAGTTAAACAGCAAAGTATAAAATGGTATATCTAGGTAATCCTATTTTCTCTAACGTCCTAAGTGGATGCTGGGGACTCCGTAAGGACCATGGGGAATAGCGGCTCCGCAGGAGACTGGGCACATCTAAAGAAAGCTTTAGGACTATCTGGTGTGCACTGACTCCTCCCCCTATGACCCTCCTCCAAGCCTCAGTTAGATCTCTGTGCCCGAACGAGAAGGGTGCACACTAGGGGCTCTCCTGAGCTTCTTAGTGAAAGTTTTAGATAAGGTTTTTTATTTTCAGTGAGACCTGCTGGCAACAGGCTCACTGCATCGAGGGACTAAGGGGAGAAGAAGCGAACTCTGCGTGCAGAGTGGATTGGGCTTCTTAGGCTACTGGACATTAGCTCCAGAGGGACGATCACAGGCCCAGCTTGGATGGGTCCCAGAGCCGCGCCGCCGGCCCCCTTACAGAGCCAGAAGGCAGAAGAGGTCCGGAAAATCGGCGGCAGAAGACGTCCTGTCTTCAACAAGGTAGCGCACAGCACTGCAGCTGTGCGCCATTGCTCTCAGCACACTTCACACTTCGGTCACTGAGGGTGCAGGGCGCTGGGGGGGGCGCCCTGAGACGCAATAAAAACACCTTGGCTGGCAAAAAAATGCATCACATATAGCTCCTGGGCTATATGGATGCATTTAACCCCTGCCAGAATCCATAAAAAAGCAGTAGAAAAGTCTGCGAAAAAGGGGCGGAGCCTATCTCCTCAGCACACTGGCGCCATTTTCCCTCACAGCTCCGTTGGAGGGAAGCTCCCTGTCTCTCCCCTGCAGTCACTACACTACAGAAAGGGTTAAAAAAGAGAGGGGGGCACTAATTAGGCGCAGTATTAGCTATACAGCAGCTATAAGGGGAAAAACACTTATATAAGGTTATCCCTGTATATATATATATATATATATATATATATAGCGCTCTGGTGTGTGCTGGCAAACTCTCCCTCTGTCTCCCCAAAGGGCTAGTGGGGTCCTGTCCTCTATCAGAGCATTCCCTGTGTGTGTGCTGTATGTCGGTACTTTTGTGTCGACATGTATGAGGAGAAAAATGATGTGGAGACGGAGCAGATTGCCTGTAATAGTGATGTCACCCCCTATGGGGTCGACACCTGAGTGGATGAACTGTTGGAAGGAATTACGTGACAGCGTCAGCTCTGTATAAAAGACAGTGGTTGACATGAGACAGCCGGCTACTCAGCTTGTGCCTGTCCAGACGTCTCATAGGCCGTCAGGGGCTCTAAAGCGCCCGTTACCTCAGATGGCAGATATAGACGCCGACACGGATACTGACTCCAGTGTCGACGGTGAAGAGACGAATGTGACTTCCAGTAGGGCCACACGTTACATGATTGAGGCAATGAAAAATGTTTTACACATTTCTGATAATACGAGTACCACCAAAAAAGGGGTATTATGTTCGGTGAGGAAAAACTACCTGTAGTTTTCCTGAATCTGAGAAATTAAATGAGGTGTGTGATGATGCGTGGGTTTCCCCCGATAACAACGGATAATTTCTAAAATGTTATTGGCATTATATCCTTTCCCGCCAGAGGTTAGGGTGCGTTGGGAAACACCCCCTAGGGGGGATAAAGCGCTCACACGCTTGTAAGGGCTCTACCTTCGCCTGAGATGGCCGCCCTTAAGGATCCTGCTGATAGAAAGCAGGAGGGTATCCTAAAAGGTATTTACACACATACTGGTGTTATACTGCGACCAGCAATCGCCTCAGCCTGGATGTGCAGTGCTGGGTTGGCGTGGTCGGATTCCCTGACTGAAAATATTGATACCCTAGATAGGGACAGTATATTTTTGCCTATAGAGCATTTAAAAGATGCATTTTTATATATGCGTGATGCACAGCGGAATATTTGCCGACTGGCATCAAGTCTAAGCGCGTTGTCCATTTCTACCAGTAGAGGGTTATGGACACGTCAGTGGTCAGGTGATGCGTATTCCAAACGGCATTTGGAAGTATTGCTTTATTAAGGGAGGAGTTATTTGGGGTCGGTCTTTCAGACCTCGTGGCCACGGCAACAGCTGGGAATTCCACGTTTGTACCCCAGGTCGCCTCTCAACATGAGAAGACGCCGTATTATCAGGCGCAGTCTTTTCGTGGACAAGCGGGCAAAAGGTTCCTCATTTCTGCCCCGTGACAGAGGGAGAGGAAAAAGGCTGCAGAAATCAGCCAGTTCCCAGGAACAGAAACCCTCTCCCGCCTCTGCCAAGCCCTCAGTATACGCTGGGGCTTTACAAGCAGAATCAGGCACGGTGGGGGGCCCGTCTCAATGAATTTCAGCGCGCAGTGGGCTCACTCGCAAGTAGACCCCTGGATCCTTCAGGTGATATCACAGGGGTACAAATTAGAATTCGAGACGTCTCCCCCTCGCCGTTTCCTAAAGTCGGCTTTACCGATGTCTCCTTCTGACAGGGAGACAGTTTTGGAAGCCATTCACAAGCTGTATTCCCAGCAGGTGATAATCAAGATACCCCTCCTGCAACAGGGAACGGGGTATTATTCCACACTGTTGTGGTACCGAAGCCGGACGGCTCGGTGAGACCGATTCTAAATCTAAAATCTTTGAACACTTACGTACAGAGGTTCAAATTCAAGATTGAGTCACTCAGAGCAGTGATTGTGAACCTGGAAGAAGGGGACTACATGATGTCTCGGGACATCAAGGATGCTTACCTTCATGTCAAAATTTACCCTTCTCACCAAGGGTACCTCAGGTTTATGGTACAGAACTGTTACTATCAGTTCAGACGCTGCCGTATGGATGGTACACGGCACCCCGGGTCTTTACCAAGGTAATGGCCGAAATGATGATACTCCTTCGAAGGAAGGGAATTTTAGTTATCTCTTCCTTGGACAATTCCCTGATAAGGGTAAGATCCAGGGAACAGTTGGAGGTCGGTGTAGCACTATCTCAGGTAGTGTTGCGGCAGCACGATTGGATTCTCAATATTCCAAAATCGCACCTGGTTCCGACGACGTGTCTTCTGTTCCTAGGGATGATCCTGGACACAGTCCAGAAAAAGGTGTTTCTCCCGGAGGAGAAAGCCAGGGAGTTATCCGAGCTAGTCAGGAACCTCCTAAAACCGAGCCAAGTCTCAGTGCATCAATGCACAAGGGTTCTGGGTAAAATGGTGGCTTCCTACGAAGCAATCCCATTCGGCAGATTCCACGCAAGAACTTTCCAGTGGGACCTGCTGGACAAATGGTCCGGATCGCATCTTCAGATGCATCAGCGGATAACCCTGTCACCAAGGACAAGGGTGTTCCTCCTGTGGTGGTTGCAGAGTGCTCATCTTCTAGAGGGCCGCAGATTAGGCATTCAGGACTGGGTCCTGGTGACCACTGATGCCAGCCTGCGAGGCTGGGGAGCAGTCACACAGGGAAGGAATATCCAGGGCTTATGGTCAAGCCTGGAGACATCACTTCACATAAATATCCTGAAGCTAAGGGACATTTACAATGCTCTAAGCTTAGCAAGACCTCTGCTTCAAGGTCAGCCGGTGTTGATCCAGTCGGACAACATCACGGCAGTCACCCACGTAAACAGACAGGGTGGCACAAGAAGCAGGAGGGCAATGGCAGAAGCTGCAAGGATTCTTCGCTGGGCGGAAAATCATGTGATAGTACTGTCAGCAGTATTCATTCCGGGAGTGGACAACTGGGAAGCAGACTTCCTCAGCACGACCTCCACCCGGGAGAGTGGGGACTTCACCCAGAAGTCTTCCACATGATTAAAAACTCGACAGGTATTGCGCCAGGTCCAGGGACCCTCAGGCAATAAGCTGTAGACGCTCTGGTAACACCGTGGGTGTACCAGTCAGGGTATGTGTTCCCTCCTCTGCCTCTCATACCCAAGGTACTGAGATTGATAAGATGGAGAGGAGTAAGCACTATATTCGTGGTTCCGGATTGGCCAAGAAGGACTTAGTAACCGGAACTTCAAGAGATGCTCACGGAGGATCCGTGGCCTCTACCTCTAAGAAGGGACCTGCTCCAGCAAGGACCCTGTCTGTTCCAAGACTTACCGCGGCTGCGTTTGACGGCATGGCGGTTGAACGCCGGATCCTGAAGGAAAAAAGGCATTCCGGATGAAGTCATCCCTATCCTGATCAAAGCCAGGAAGGATGTAACCGCAAAAACATTATCACCGCAATTGGCGAAAATATGTTGCGTGGTGCGAGGCCAGTAAGGCCCGACGGAGGAAATTCAACTGGGTCGATTCCTACATTTCCTGCAAACAGGAGTGTCTATGGGCCTGAAATTGGGGTCCATTAAGGTTCAAATTTCGGCCCTGTCAATTTTCTTCCAAAAAGAACTAGCTTCAGTCCCTGAAGTTCAGACGTTTGTAAAAGGGGTACTGCATATACAGCCTCCTTTTGTGCCTCCAGTGGCACTTTGGGATCTCAATGTAGTTTTGGGTTCCAAAAGTCACATTGGTTTGACCCACTTAAATCTGTGGAGTTAAAATATCTCACATGGAAAGTGGTCATGCTGTTGGCCCTGGCCTGGGCCAGGCGCGTGTCAGAATTGGCGGCTTTATCCTGAAAAAGCCCTTATCTGATTTTCCATTCGGACAGGGCGGAATTGAGGACTCGTCCTCAGTTTCTCCCCAAGGTGGTTTCAGCGTCTCACCTGAACCAACCTATTGGTGGTGCCTGCGGCTACTAGGGACTTGGAGGCCTCCAAGTTGCTAGACGTTGTCAGTGCCCTGAAAATATATGTTTCCAGGACGGCTGGAGTCAGGAAATCTGACTCGCTGTTTATCCTGTGTGCACCCAACAAGCTGGGTGCTCCTGCTTCTAAGCAGACTATTGCTCGTTGGATTTGTAGTACAATTCAGCTTGCACATTCTGTGGCAGGCCTGCCACAGCCAAAAATCTGTAAATGCCCACTCCACAAAGAAGGTGGGCTCATCTTGGGCGGCTGCCCGAGGGGTCTCGGCTTTACAACTTTGCCGAGCAGCTACTTGGTCAGGAGCAAATACGTTTGTAAAATTCTACAAAATTGATATCCTGGCTGAGGAGGACCTGGAGTTCTCTCATTTGGTGCTGCAGAGTCATCCGCACTCTCCCGCCCGTTTGGGAGCTTTGGTATAATCCCCATGGTCCTTACGGAGTCCCCAGCATCCACTTAGGATGTTAGAGAAAATAAGAATTTACTTACCGATAATTCTATTTCTCATAGTCCGTAGTGGATGCTGGGCGCCCATCCCAAGTGCGGATTGTCTGCAATACTTGTACATAGTTATTGTTACAAAAATCGGGTTATTATTGTTGTGAGCCATCTTTCAGAGGCTCCTCTGTTATCATGCTGTTAACTGGGTTCAGATCACAGGTTATACGGTGTGATTGGTGTGGCTGGTATGAGTCTTACCCGGGATTCAAAATCCTTCCTTATTGTGTACGCTCGTCCGGGCACAGTATCCTAACTGAGGCTTGGAGGAGGGTCATAGGGGGAGGAGTCAGTGCACACCAGATAGTCCTAAAGCTTTCTTTAGATGTGCCCAGTCTCCTGCGGAGCCGCTATTCCCCATGGTCCTTACGGAGTGCCCAGCATCCACTACGGACTATGAGAAATAGAATTATCGGTAAGTAAATTCTTATTTTTAGAGATACATCAGCAAGTATGTTTCTGCTGTTTTGCAGAAATTACCTGGAAAAGAGTACCACGGCTTGCCTACAACTGCACAGGGGAAATACAATGCCAAAAGTTCTTGGTAGAATTCAGCTTGAAATAACCAATTTCTATAACAAAATACATGAACTGCCCTCTTCTGTCTTCAATCTTGTACTGTATATTGCTTTCCACTAGGGTTGGAGGACTGAATGTCTACTGTCTTCCAAGAGCAAGGTAGTTTATAGGATCTAGGTTCCACATGCAGATCCTACTATTCAGGCACCTCTAAACACAGGCTAACACTTATACCACTTTCAGACAGAAAAGTCTGAAAAACACCCAGCAATTACCTGGCATTTCAATGCCAGGTAGTTTTGCTGGTGCCTGCCTGACCCCCTTTCACACAGACGAGCAACTTACCGGGTCGAGAATTTTGACATGATAATTTGCAGATCAATATGGGTTTTTTGCCTGTGTGAAAGGGTTAACCCAGGTCGATATTCCCGGGTCTGGTTGACCCTTTCACACAGAAAAAGGACCTGTGTTTTTCATGAAATTACTGGGTGGAACTGCTTCACCTGGTAATTTCAGTTTGTGTGAAAGGGGTATTATTTGAATGCTGCATTTAATCCTCCAAAATTTTGTATTGGTGGGGCAAGCTGGGAGACTACATTTTATATAGGGCTGAGCAATTTGTTAATGTGTCCTTTTAGTGCATGAATCTTAAGATAACTTCTAAATACTGAACAAATTGGATGAGCAATCTCTGGAATATATGATGTGGATATCTGCCTTTTTTAGCATATCATTTTCTGTATTTTGTTCTCCATTGTAGATCAATTCTGAAGTTATTACTTGTCCCACCCACTAGTGTAGTGTGCTCAAGATGGCGGTCTTGCCTGGTACACTTGTGAATAGGATGCACATTCAATGGTCATATTGTATGGGTATCTGTTAAGTATACTTTATCATATTTTGCATTTTCTTGTTCCTCAATGGGATTTACATTTCCAGCTATTGCTTATCCTTCAAACCTGTATAGTGTACCCAAGAATAATTTGACTTTGTACTGTATCTGCCCAAAGTGTAATCGGAATGCCATGTATTGCTTATCCTGCCCATTGTAGCCTGTCTGGTATTTCTGTTCGCAGGGTGACCAACCTGCAGAACTGGTGACTTTAACGTCATATTGTATTTTAACTTAACATTTTGTATTCAGATACTGTAGCCATTGTAGTGCTGCTTTTTCTTTTTCTTTTTTTTTTTTATTCAATAATTTTTTATTGAAATTTTGTATTTTACAAAACCACACAAAAAAAATAACAGTTGGAAAAAAACAAACAAAAAAAAACCAACATGGATACTTTGAATGCAGGTATCATAGGCATATTATAGAGTGCGTAGCATTATATATAGAACAGGAAGTTACAGAATATACGGATAATCATAAACAACGTATCTCCCAGTATCATAATACATAGAGGCCCACAGGCGCCATGTGGGCCCACGCATCATAAAGAGGAGAGTACCTGTACCGATGGAACTGTCAGAGTAAATGCACACCCTCAGTAAAATATAAGCCACTAAAATACAAGACAGCTGTCAAAGCATCCAAATATAATAAAACAAAATTCTCAAACACAAACCACCCCAATAACCCCCCACCCTGTATAACCTAACCCAAACCTAGGCATACCTGGATCCCCAATTCCCACTTCCCCTAAACTAAAACCTAACTACCCATCTTCCCTTCCCAATCCAGATAGGATAATATCAAACCAGCCAGTCCATCCGCCCCCCCCTCCTCCCATATATATATTAAAAAAAAAAAAAAAAACATCAATAAAAGGTGAGGTGCATGCGGGGGCAATACTAATGGCCAAGAGCCATAAAAATACAGAACTTCTCATTATAAAGATATATCAATGTCACAAAATGTGTCTAACTAGCCAACCCCCCCAACCGATGGATATTAAAGTACAAGGACAGCAGACGGAGGGCAATATACCACCCCCCAAATCCCCCAACCCTATAGAACCAAATCCCCAAACTATGGCCTACCTGGAGCCCCAAACATCCCATCCCAACTACACTATGAAAACTTGGGGGCAATCAATCCCATGAACCCCTTGGGCATGGCGTATAGAGCTCAGGATCGAAAGGGACAATTAACAGAATATTAAATACACAAGATGCGGATATTATATCTGACTAAACAGAACTTATAAACAGAGAGAAAAATAAAAATACATATCAGCATTTAAGGAGGGTCATCCCATCCAAAGGCCCAGAAAACAGCCAAATGTAGCATAGTTCCCCCAGTCCCAGCAGGGCACAGAGAAGCAGTATTTGAAAAACCAAGATACTGTATAGTATAAGGTCCCAGAATACCGTCCAGTAGAGGAGAGTACGGAGACATGTAGCTGGTTTGACCACTTGCAAATAGAGAACGTGATGAACTGGAACCAAAATCACGAAGAAGGATGGCAATGTCATTAGGAGGAGTCTTCCAGCAAGGCTCCGAGGAAAACCGCCAGTCCATAACAGGAGTACTACAGTCCGCAAAAGTGGGAAAGACGTTATATAAAGCACCGTTGCCGGCAAATATAGGAGAAGAAATGTTACCGACCACTCCAGCAGGAATGACAAATGGACTTAAATACTCCCTATCCCAAAACCTAAAGGAGGACAGTTCTGCAACATATGCCTTAGATCTCGCCACTAGTAGTTGATCCATAATAAACCAAAAAAATGCAAATCCAAATTGAAAAGTGAGAAAACTCAGAATGTCACAGGAGATATACACCAGGCACAGTGCTTAGAGGCTATACCGTGTGATGCTGGAAAGCAGAGACCCCACTCCATAGAACACCTTCCAAGAAAGAGAATGTATCCACTCCTCCACTCCGTATATTCCACAGGTGTTAATGGCGGCCGGATAAGTCGTTCACGGATGAGCCGTAGCCCAGGGAGCCTGCCGGAGCCAGCAGCAGAAACCCCTAGTTCTTTACCAATCAAGAACTGCAGCAAGGGACATCATGAACACAGCGCTGTGGCCAGGAGCTATTACAGCCGAAATCCAAGATGGCGCCCGCCACCCGGAGACGCCACAGAAGAGGATAAACAACCTCTTACAAGCCAGCAGCCACCAGTCGCAGGCAGGCCGAAGGACCACCAGAACCTGGAGAGGTAAGTAAGGAAGCAGTCACCGCAGCCGAGGACCGGGCAGGAAACTCAGGATATGTAAAAACGGATAGATGGGCCTGGGAGCTAAGGAGTAAGCCTCCTACACCATGCCCGTCCAGGCCACGCCCCCCTGCTTTTTCTTTTAACATCAATGCATAAGTGCTTCAAGTATTTTTGGTGAAAGGCACAATATTAATAATGTGCTTTCTGAGTACCACACATGAAATAGAGAGCAGTCCAGGATGCAGAACTGTTGTTGGTTTACATATTTGTTGGAGTTCCACATAATGTAGGCCCTTGGACAGGTTGAAGTTGGAAGTTAAAGTAGTGGTATGCTGACGCAATAGACATATGGGGGCAGTATGAAGTTACATCTGGTCCTGACTACCATTGTTTTACAGATTACTGGGACATGTATGTATGCATGTGTTTCCTTTTATTTTTGTTTAGCAAGCGAATCAGAATCTAACAGATTTCCAAAAACTGACAAATTGTGTAATAACATAAATTATCTGTATTGTCTAGTTGTAGAGGTGGCTTTTTTTTTTTTTTAAAGAATCCACTTTTGAACATTGCTGAAGGCTTTAATGAGTTTCTACGTTTTTTTTCTACATTGTACTGCTCTTTAGATATGTTAAAGCACTGTTTGTAATATAGTGAGATGATCTCATTTGCTCAGATTTCATGGGATGTGTTTCACTACACTCTGTTATTCTGGTCATGTTCCACTAGTAATGAAGTAGTTTTGGTCCACTGGGTAGAATGCCCGACTGGGACAGAGAGATGGGATTTCATTTGACCATTGATTGTCCTTGGGCAAATGAAGTTAAAGTGATTAGCCCAGCGATAATTGAGAAATTGTTTCCTGTGTCCTTTGGAAGTTGGTCAGCTGATGTCTTATTGCTCTGATCCGTAGAACAATGTCTATTTAATCCACCAGCTGCATCCACTTATCTTCAAGTGTTCTGGTTTTATTGATTTAAGTCTCTGCAAGAGAGAATCTTCTGCCATGCCCTTATCTACCTGTTGAGTGTCTTTACTACATAATCTGATTTGTAGAATCACTTACGTATACTTGGAAACATCAGATAATTATAATTTACTATAAGTCAGTTCCTGAACATCCTTCAATCAATAAAGTATTAATCTAAGATGTGTCAGTTGTTAGCCACATCTGTGAAAGAACGCTGCCTTCAAAGGATGAGGCACCTACTATTTTGTAGATGACACCCCACATAGCTTCTGCTTACTTTAATAAGGTGCCTCTATCTGACAATTGTTGGCCTCATTACCACCTTCAAATTAAATTAATATTCTGCTACTTCACGCGAATACTCAATTTCAGAGCGAAACCATTATCTCCCCATTAAATGGCTTTTTATATTGTTACATAGTCTGTGCTTAGCAGTTAACATGAATTACATGCTGCTGTTGTATGCTCAAATTTATAGATGTTTGAGCCAGTTGTATCGTGTTATGGGGGAGTGATAAAATAAGATGCTGACTCACCTTGGTTCAGAATGGGGATGCAGGAAAAGATTTCCAACCCTCCCTACTGGGCAAATCTTGGAATCTGACGGTCGCTGGTTTAATTTTTTGCTGGTGCCTCACTTTTGGTATATTTACTCTGCTCTACATTGCTCTTGAAAAACTGTGTGCTGCTGTATATGGATGGCGGTCGTTAAGTCAACCACATTTGGTCGACATGCATTGTGTTGACATAACTAGGTCGACATGGCCATTAAGTTGGCATGTACTAAGTCGACATGGAAAGGTCGACATGAGTTTTTCACAATTTTTAATGTTTTTTTGATCTTTCATACGTTACGATTCACGTGGACTACAATTGGGAACGGTAACCTGTGCTGAGCGCAACGGGACCGGAGCGAGGCACCGTGCCCAAAGCATGGCAAGCGGAGCGAGGGGTTAAACAAAGAAAGAAAAGAAGTACTGGTGCCGGCTGTTAATTCAAATAAAATAACAATTTCACCAATATCACAGTAAAATAAGTATATAGTTTATTTCACATTCAAAAAATGAGGTTTTCTGATCCTCTATTAATAAAATTACGAATACTATAAAACAGAGGTTCCCAAACGCAGTCGTCAAGACACCCCAAGAGTCCAGTTTTTAGGTATATCTATGGCTCAGCACAGATGGTTAAATCAAATTGACTAAGGTGCTAATTAAGTCACCTGTGGCCAAGCATGGATACATATAAAACCAGAACCATTGGGGTGCCTTGAGGACCGTGTTTGGGAACCTCTACTGTAAAAATACAATATTGTGAATGCAGGTACTGCTTATTTTCTCTTGGTAAACCCACAGTTTCTGGCTAGGACTCCATTCCACATATGCTCACAAGTTCATTTGAAGATCAATGTTACCAGATCCTTCGGGAATAGTCCCCTAGGTATCTCAAATGCCGGAGATCCAAGTTGCAATCGGGGGCAGATCCGGATCCACTGATACTTGTGTTGGAATTATTCCGGTGGATGCAAAAGTGTCCAAGAAAGGGGCCGGCAGTGTGGACAAAGGGTTCAGCAATTGTGGTCCTGCAAAATGGCTCAACGTGTTTCACTGGTCCAGTAGCTGCCAGCTTCCTCAGGAGCATAAGTCCAATGTCCCATTACTGTGTCTTATATGGGTCTGGGACTCCAGGTCGACAACAAAAAGGTTGACACACCTTAGGTTGACGCCGATTGGTCGACACACCTTAGGTCGACATGGACACAAGGTCGACATGGAAAAAGGTCGACATGAGTTTTTAATGTTTTTTTTGTCGTTTTCTTCGTAGAGTGACCGGGAACCCCAATTAGTGCACTGCGTCCCCTAGCATGGCTCGCTTCGCTCGCCATGCTTCAGGCATGGTGCCTTCGCTCCGCTTCGCTCGGCACAGATTACCGTTCCAATCGTAGTCTACGTGGATCGTTAAGTATAAAAGTTCCAAAAAAGAAAAAAAAACGTGAAAAACTTATGTCGACCTTTTGTCCATGTCGACCAATTGGTGTCGACCTTTTTGTTGTCGACCTGGAGTCCGGATACCGTCTTATATACCCTTACAATTAGTGTATGAATGTGAAATAAACTATATACTTATTTTACTGTGATATTGGTGAAATTATTATTTTATTTGAATTAACAGCCGGCGCCAGTACTTTTCTTTCTTTCTTTGTCTATCTATCTAAGGGAGTTGACCTCCCCTGTACGGGCTGCCGTTGACAGCGCACTCTCTATCTTTTTAAATCTTTCACTAGAGGCGAGGGGTTACAGTGCTCCAATTGGGGTTTCCCATCACTTTTTGAAGAAAACTACACTAAAAATAGTAAAAAAATAAAAACCCACACCATGTCGACCTTTAATGCATGTCGACTAAACGTGGTTGACCCACTGTATGTCGACCTAATGAACCACACCCGTTGTATATACTGATACACACACACACACACACACACACACACACACACACACACACACACACACACACACACACACACACACACACACACACACACACACACACACATATATATATACAGGTTGAGTATCCCTTATCCAAAATGCTTGGGACCAGAGGTATTTTGGATATAGGATTTTTCCGTATTTTGGAATAATTGCATACCGTAATGAGAGATCATGGTGATGGGACCCAAGTCTAAGCACAGAATGTATTTGTTACATATACACCTTATACACACAGCCTGAAGGTCACTTTAGCCAATATTTTTTTATAACTTTGTGCATTAAACAAAGTGTGTCTACATTCACACAATTCATTTGTTTCTTATACACCTTATACACACAGCCTGAAGGTCATTTAATACAAT
This sequence comes from Pseudophryne corroboree, assembly GCF_028390025.1. Classification (NCBI taxonomy): domain Eukaryota; kingdom Metazoa; phylum Chordata; class Amphibia; order Anura; family Myobatrachidae; genus Pseudophryne; species Pseudophryne corroboree. Next base: position 365,058,271 of record NC_086449.1, read on the forward strand.
ATTTTTTATAACTTTGTGTATTAAACAAGGTTTGTGTACATTGAGCCATCAAAAAACAAAAGTTTCACTATCTCACTCAAAAAAAGTCCGTATTTCGGAATATTCCGTGTATATATATATTTTATTGGCTTTTATAATAGTACAGGGATCTGTATGGTCCTGCTCTAAATTAATTGTTATGCTCTTCGCTCGGGTGACTACCCTACACATGGTTTTATTTTTGTTTTTTTACATAGACGTTCTCCACAAACCATATCGGCTATTACATTTATGGAATATTTATTATTTATTAACAGTTTCTTATATAGCGCAGCATATTCCGTTGTGCTTTACAATTAATAACCTGACACTTGTTGAATTGAATGAACTGAATTAGAATATATCTTACTAGTAAAATGGACCCACTATATGACTGGTCACTTCAGCCTGCCCCAGCTGTGTTTTCATCCTACTCCTGAAATACCTGTGCTGGAACAAGGATCTCCTTTACTTGGATGTTCCCCCTCCATTGCAATAGTGAGAGCTGTTGGTGGCGAGCAGTGAGTGCACCTAGGCTGTGAATTCACATATCCATTTTAGGATAAGGCATTCTCTTATATAGCTTATATTCTCTTATATAGCTTCCGCAAATGAAGGCCCCGCATTATCTGCACTCCCCAGTGCACGGATGAGTTCGGGATCTCCAAGGACTATACACTCTCATTAGCTGTAACATTACCACTGACCGGTGATGTGAATAATCTATTATCAAGTTAGTGGTACCTGTCAAGTGATTAATATATTAGGCAGAAAGGGAAAAGTTAGTTCTTGAATGTGGTGTTGGAAGCAGGAAAAATTTGGAAGTGTAAGGATCTGAGCAGCTTTGACAAGGAACCACACTTTCTAGACTATTCAGACGCTAGTATATCTATGTAATGACTTTTAATTTCTCTTAACGGCAGTGTTCCAGGTGTGCCTGTAGTTGTGTAAACCCTTATAGTTAAGAAACCAACCTTGACAAATAGTAATGGCTAGACTGGGTCAGCGCTTCTACAAAATTTCATGTGGTGGTGTTCCTGGAATGCAGTAGTTACTACCTACCTAAAGTGGTCCAAGGAAGGACAACGGTGAACTAGGCGGCGACAGGTCCCTGGGTGCCTAAGGCTCATTGAAGTGCAAGGGGATTGAAGGCCAGCCCATCTGGGATAACGCAAAGAACTACTGTAGAACTAATTTTTGAAACCTTTAAGTTGGTGATAGAATGGTGTAAAAAACAAGCAAAACCAAAACCCAGTGTCACCACTTCCTGTGTAGCAGCAGACAATCAGTTTGCAAGCTATCCCCTATCTGCCACCAAAATGTCTACAGTAAGCACATGAGCTGGACGCTGGAGAATGTTAACTAGTCTGATGAATCACGTTTTCGTTTAAATGATGAAGACATCTGAGTCTGTGCATCACTTTCCTTTTAGAAGAAATGGGGCCAGGATGTACTATGGGAAGAAGGCAAGCTGATGGAGGCAGTGTTATGCCCTTGGCGATTTGCTGGGAAACCTTTTGTTCCTGGCATTTGTGCGGTTGTTATGGTGTCACATACCTAAATCATTGTAGCTGACCTAATACATGTCAATGGTATTCCCTGATGTCGATGGCTTCTTTAGGCAAGGTATTTTGCCCTGTCACATTACAAATATTAAGGAATAATTTGAGGAACATGGCAAAATTTAAAGGTGTTGACTTGGAATCCAAATTCCCTAGTTCTCAATCCGATCAAGCATCTATGATGTGCTCGAAAAAGTAAGAACCATGAAGGCCCAAACTCTCATTTTACAATATTAGAATCTGCTGCTAATGTCTTTATTCCATGCACCACAGGACACCTTGAGAGGTCTTGTGGAGTCCATGCATCTCTGGTTTTGGGAGCATGAGACTGACCTCCACAGTATTGGGCAGGTGGCTGATAATGAGGCATCAATGGCAGCAGCCTCCCTGCACCCACCTCAGCCCAGAACACAGCAGCGTCCTGGCGAGAGGCAGAAGCTGAGTATTTAGTACCTGTCCCACCACCACCTCTCTGCACCACTGACGGTAAGCTCCAAGTATTGGTGAAAATGCTTGTAACATTCTGTGAAGGAAGCTACGGACTATGAAGTGTTTGTTACTATACAATTAGACTTCAGTTATGATCACTTGATCTTGTCCCCTCTAGTTCTTCTAGCTTCTTGTTACCTTTTGCTTTTCTCCTTTTTGCTGTGGTCAGTTGTCTACTTGGAGTTGTATCTTCCTTTCTAAAGTTGTTTTAAATGGACATTCTGTAATGTTTATCAGTTTCTTGGTTGTACCCATATCATAATAGTTCTTGTCATTTTCCTTTTAGTCACTTTTTATTTTTTGTAAACCTAATAGTTATGCAATTTAAAAACACGCAATCCTTAATCAATTTGTATTAGGATATACTGATAAAATCTGTACATTGGTGGTCATTTGTTTTCCCTGAGACTCTGTACTGGCTTCCCAGACTGTTGCAGCTATTATATCTGCACCTCAGTGCCTAAAAACTGGTTAGACAATGAATACGGGGCTGGATTAAGGCTGGTGGGGGCCCTGGGCAACTGAGCTTGTGGGTTGCACCCACCACTAAGATCACACACACACACACACACACACACACACACACACACACACACACACACACACACACACACAGCCAGCCAGCCAGCGTCTCAGTCACTGTCTCGCAGGTTTTCCACATCCCGTAAGACTGACTATGCACGTAGGAGCTTCTGAATGGCTGCTGGAGGAAGACATCTGCCTTCCTCCATTACAAAATGCAGTATGTGGGGACCCCGGGTGGCTGCCTCTCCCTTAATCCGGCCATGATGCAATCATATAAATTAAAACTAGCGAATGTTCCACATACTTTGTAAGTCATTATCCCATTAGTTTTTCTATACCCCAATATAAAACTGTTATCATTGAAACTGAGAAATATTTCCATGCAATGTGCTTTTATTATAGTTGAAAGTCTCTGCTGTATCCATTTATTCAGGTACAGAGATTTAAGTATCATTTTTGATGAGCAGAAATGTTATTCTTTTACTACAGCAGCTATCAGAAGTGCTGCAGCCTGTTCAAGGTCTGTCACCTCCATCACTGTGTGGTGACAGTAATCTGGTCAGAGCTACGGCAAACTTGCTGTACAACAGGTGACTGACAAGGTCATTCCCAGTGAAGTGTTGGGGACTGAATGTAGTGGTTTTTTTTTTTTTTTTTATAGTCCATACAATAGTTAACTTACAGCATGCCCTAATGCATAGAACATCGAAAGCCACTTTTTTTTAATTTTTTTGATCTGATCTGCTTGTTTAAGTTTAGACAGCTTAAACTTTGCACATGCAGGTAAGGTGTTTGCCATGCATTTTGCCAAGAGATTTCAGTGTTACAGTGGGTTGGTACCGATATACCAGCGCCTGTCATCCTAGCGGTCAAAATCATGACTGCGGGATACAGGCGCCGGAATGCCAGCAGCGGGGCGAGTGCTAAAGAACCCCTTGCATGCTTCGTGCACGATGACTTGCTACGCGCGTCACCTTATGTATTCTCCCTTCAGGGGTGTTGTGGACTACCCAAGAGGGAGAATAGGTGTTTGTATCCCGACGCCGATATGCTGAGCACCGGGATGCCGACAGCCGGTTTCTATAAGGTATTGAATGCATACCTTATAGATTCATGAGGTTGTCTTGTGTTCAGTAATACCCCATTCAGATCTCCAATGCTGGATACCACCTGGGAATTGGAAACTGGTCCTTCCCGGGTGGGATCCGGCATTGGAGACCCTCCTACCCCTTTCACTGGCTGGCTGACCCGGCAATATGCCGGGTCGGTTGCCATAGCGGCGGGGGGTGGAGGCGGCGCTAGGAGATGAGCTCATCTCCACGCCACCTCTCCCTATCTAGTAAATGGGTCCCGGGTTGCATCCGTTTACGCCAGGGGTGGTGAACCTTCGGCCCTCCAGCTGTTGTTCTACACATCCCAGTATGCACTGCAACTATTTTAGCATGGCCAAATAACAAAACTGTAGCAGGGCATGCTGGTATGTGTAGTTCCACAACAGCTGGAGGTCCAAAGGTTCCCCACCCCTGGTTTACGCAGCCACTGACCCGGTATTCAACCTGGGAATAACACTGTTTATAACCCGGGTTGAATTACCGGATCAGGCGACCCGGGAATTCGGACTTGGCGCTTTCACACCGCACAGTGACCCGGGTCATATTGCCGGGTCGATACCGGGTTATTTGTGCGATGTGAAAGGGGTATAATGTGACATCTTCACAGTAAGGACTAGTGCAGACTATAGTTTTCATTAATGTTTTCAGTGAACCCTAACGTTCATAGTCCACGTGGATGGTAAAGTTTGAAAAAGTTGAAAACAATGAAATAAAAAAAGTATGACTTTTTTGGCCCTGTTGACCTAATCCATGTCTACCATTAGTTGTTGACCTACTGACTGCAGACCTTTTTTGTGTAGATCTATAGACTGGATGCTACTGAAATAGGCTGTACTATTTATTTATTAACCGTTTCTTATATAGTGCAGCATATTCTGTTGCGCTTTACAATTAGAACAGTAGTAATAGAACAAAACTGTGCAAAAACATACATAGAGGTAGGAATTCCATGCTCGCTAGTTTACAATCTATAGGGAAATAGGCATTGATGTTTTATCAGTAATACCTCCAGGTGGTCCTCAGATTTATTTTTTTATTTTTTCCATTAGTTAGATAAGTTACTATAAAAGGCAATTGTGAATTAAGTGACATGGGACATTTTGGTGAGTGGCAGAAGACTTTGAGGTTGCTGGTCTAGGTGGTGCTGTGGCTGCAAAATTTTAGGGAACTCATTCGCTAAGGAATGGTTTTTAGGTGGGTTAAGACTGGATCTGTATTATCAATGTGAATAACAAAATGCTAATGTAAGGATAGTAAAGCGCTCAATTACTGTTGCTGCAGCAGGGAGACGTCTCTGATAATGAGTGATTATGAAAAGGGGCTTTATGTGAGTATTCCGTCAAATTAGTTTGATTTTCTTTTTTTAATTGGCCTTTTCTAATGTAGTTCTAGTAAGTGTGTGCTCTAATAACGTGTTTAATAACTCTATTAAAGTAGTATGCCATTTTCATGGTCAATTCTTGAGGGATGTCTGATTAAATAGTGAAATAATAATAATTTATGGTCAGCCTTTGGGAATAAGCTGAATGTTATCCTGTTCTTTTAGGTCTTCCTTGGAAAATGTGCAGTGTTTGACACTCCCATGATCCTTTTCTCAAAGCACTTTATTATTTTTGGTAAGCTAGATTGTTGCTAATTTGGCAGAAAACATTGGCGTAAAATGAAACATGCTTGATAAGTAGGCTACAATGTCAGATGATGGTTACCTTATTATATGTACACTAAAGCTAGATACTGTACACACTATACAATTATCTGGCAGGTAAGATGCCAAATCTAACTGCTTTGAATAAAAATCTGGTAATGGATGAGAGGAAATTGCAATCTTTCATTTGTTCCCAAACACTGCAAAACTGTCAGTCGTTCATCCAAGTTGGTTACATTTGTGTTTTAACCAATTTGTCTGAACAGGTTTTGTTAATTTTCCAGTGTTTGGGAACATATGATAGATTGTAATTTGCTCTCATCCATTACCAGATTTTCATTCCAGCCAGCTAGATCTGGCAGATTATCTGCCAGATAATTGTATAATGTGTACCTATCTTAAGTCCCAAAGCCAATTTATCCAATCTTACAGTGTAATGATGATCAGTGTCAACCTAGATTTCATGCAACACATGCCCTTATCGTGGGAGTAAGAGGACTGAAGCTGGAGCAGTATTCTGCAGGCCTTCAGCAGTCGGGTTTGCTGTTATAATGTTGGAGTTTAGTATGGCAGAAGGTTGGTTTATGTAGTGCATACCAGTCAGACCCCAGTACAATTATAGTCATAACATGAAACACAACTACTGGCTTATCCGATTGCTGCTTACATATGAATGGCCATCTTTGAGTCATTAATAATATATAAAGTAGTAAAATGTGACTGAGTTTGCACACATGGCTCACAAAGCCGTTTCTAGCTGGATGCTACAGTAGTAGCATTTATCCCTCGAGCCCTATGAGACACCTCTTTCTTTATTGCCTTATTGGAAGTCCTATAAATTTTCATCTAGTAAGGGAAAAGATAATCCTATTACTGCATTGTTCTTGACTCAATTTCTGTGCTTCTGTTTTAATTTGTCTGTTTTAATTGCATTAATGCACATCTGGCTTAGTTATCAGACAGGTAATTACGATATGTTCGGCATATGTCATGTCAGTGTAAGTCTTTTGAATAAAAAATGAGATTGCTTTGTTATGTGACTAAAAAATAACATTTGTAACGTAGCAGTTTTTATTGAAGATTTTCTGATATCACAGAGGAAGTTTAGTCTGGTTTAATTGGGTGCCACCCAGCATTGTGGCGCTATGTGGGCATGTATTTGCCTCCTGCTCAGACAGTTGTGATGGATATTCTGTGCATGCCAGAAGCTGGGGAGATGGAAAACGTAATGGACAAGGCAATCCTGGCAGATGAATGTGACAGTGGAAGCTGGCGGGTAGAGATAAATGGATACTTGTCATCTTACTTGGAGTGTCAGTTCCAGGTCCTCCTCTCTGCCACTCAAAAAGCTTCCACTCTTAATTGGAGTAAGAAAAACAGGCGCAGCTTGTAATTGAAGGACATGAAAATAAAGGTCTTCTGCAAGCCAGGCATATGATGCCTTTTGTGAAATGCTTATTACAGATAAACCTTTTCTATAGAATTTACATAGAACTTTATTGAATTTCCTGCATCTCACCATGACTTATGAAAATGACTCACTTTTTAGTAACTAGTGCCAATAGATAGTTAATGGAATAGTATTTTGTAATGCTTTTTCATTTATTAGATACAGGAGGTTTTTTTTTTATTTCTGAATAAAAGCTCCTGAAATTTTCAGTAGTCCAGCTATGCGAACTGGTTTAACAAAAAAATTCAGTCAACTCTAAACAAATGAGGCAGTTACAGAAAGCCTTCAAGCCCAGTATTGATGTAAAATCAGTCATGTACTTTACTGCAAAAATGATCTGGGCTAATTGAATCCCCTTTTGTATACCTTTTTATTGAATGAACTCACTGACTTGATATCTTGACTGAAAGTATTCACAAATACTTTGAGTCAAATTTGTAACCCACATGTATTGGTATGTGTGATCTACACGAGCATTCTGTCCTGTTTTGGTGAAAGCTACTGTAATCGCAATTCTCAATTGTGGTCCCCAAAGCACGCTAACGGTCCAGGTTTTAAGTTTAGCCATGGCTCAGCACAGATGGTTAAATCAAATTGTCTCAGGTACTAATTAAGTCGCCAGTGGCCAAGCATGGGTATACAACCTAGACCACTGGGGTGCCTTGAGGACTGTGTTTGAGAACCTCTGTACTATAGTGATTGGTTTTTATGCTTCAGATTCTGTTTATTTTTAGCTGGTTGCTTTGTAAAGTGTTTGTAATGATAGATCTGCCTAATCAATGAATGTTGCGTTACTGGTAGTCTTCATGAAACTTTAGATGAAATGTACGTAGTTTTTATTTTGATAACCTTAAATGATCAGTTTTTGTAATGAAATTCGTAAGTCTTAGTCAAATAAGTTGAAATGCGACCTCTAACAGTTTCTTGAATTTTAGGAATACTTTTACAAATAATGCTCATTTTAAGACTGTTTAAAGCTTGGCTCAAGTGTTCAGTGTTAGTTCCATATTACATTCGTCTGGCTATGAACGTAAATGTCGCTGTTTTTAACCTGTGCTCTTTCTGATTCTTGTAAAAGCAGTCTTTCCAAATTATGTTGTGTTAAGGCTGTTATTTGGTGTAAGATAAACTTATAAGGGGATATGACTTTGGATCATTATGCTGTGAACCATTCAGTGTGTTATAAGGACTGATGAGGACAAGCAGAAATGCAAAGTATAAAAGGTGGTTTTGTTTGTAACTTATTGGGACTACCTTCTAAAGTTTTTTTGTGGCAATGAGTTGCGTGTTATGCGGATGTGTATAATTTCATCAGTACTGTCCAATGCATCTCTTTGCAGAGGATTTTTCTGTATGGTTTAGACCTGAAAATGTTAATTGACATATAGTTGCAAACAATAACAAATGGGTTGCTGGACCCTTTTTACATCGCAGTGTGCATTCCAAGTTAAAAGAAACCAAAATCCTTTGGAAAGTACAGAATAGCAGTTATGGTACCAGCCAGGAGTCGTCCCATTAACTTGGCTGGCTGAAGGTTTCATGCTTCTTTTTACTGTCTGTAGCTATAAAGTTCATGTGCATAGGATGAGCAGATGTAGAGATAATAATAATGCTACTTCAGTGTTATTTGCTATTAAGTAGTCTGATACACTGTTTATTTGTGCACATATCTAGTTTATATGGAAACCTTTATGTATATTTTTGAAGTGTCTACATTTCCCGGTTGGGAGTAATGATCATTACTTTTATGGTTTAGTGGAATTGAGAGGTCACTTTAACGTGGTATCGAACGATTAAGCTGCACACAGGATAATATGATCTATATGCGATGTTGGGTGCTTTCCAAGAAAGAACATTAATGTGTCCTCTGAGTTTATTGAGAATGAGATGGGCTTGGCTTGTTGTACAGACTCCCAGCCTTGTAGTGTTGGGTTGAGAGGTAAATTAAATGCTGGGGAACCTGTGCACCAGTTGTTTATAATAACAAAAATTAATATACAGATTAGCAGTGTATCCTAGATTGATTTGTAACATTGATCATAGGATGCATATTGTATGTCTTTGCAACACAATATTTACTAAATTGCAGAAACTTCCATTGCTGCAAGTGATGCAGTTACATGACTACCCTGTAATTGTGATTTCCAGTTATATTTTTGAATGTTTTTATGGACTGCTTTCCTTTTTATTTTTTACTTAAATCTTAAATGACAGTACAGTAAATAAAGGTGCAGTAAATGACTGTAAATCAAACTATTGTAGTCTATAGTTACCATATTTATGCAAGGTCACCTGACCTCGGCTATGCAGTTAGTTGTTGTTGTTTTTTTGGGGGTGTTTTTTCTCCCCATGTTTCTATATTGAAGCTGCAATCCCACATGGCTTTCACTTCAAATAGCAGGCTAAGAACCTCCTTACTGTAATAAATTCTCTTGGCTGTCTTTATGTAAATGTTTTAAAAATCTGTAGACGCATACAGTCACACTCACTGCTCTATCAAGTTGTAGTGGCAGAAGGGGAGGATTTTACAGTTCAGAGCAAGTAGCACTCAAATGACACTTCCAAAGCCTCTTTACCGCCACATTTGCCATAATAGTCACATGAGACAGTACACACCGAAGAATTCGAAATAATTTAATAACATCTGGAAACAAATCAAGGAACATCTTGTATCCTGATAGTGATTTATTGTTTCTTTTTTTTTTGTGATGGCTACCTTAATCTCTCTCCCCCCCCCACACACACACACACACACACACACACACACACACACACACACACACACACACACACACACACCCCTTCCTAGATCTCTGGCCGGTCTGCCTATTTTTGCAAGAGAAGTTTGTGCTGATTATTTGATATAGATATTTAGATATGTATATCTATATATAGATATACATATCTATGCGCGCCTGAGTCTCTGAATCTGTGTACGAAGTGCTACAATGTAGCAGCCACAGCTTTATTCCAATACAAGTTCTGCTCCGTATACAGATTTAGTTACAATAAAAAGTGGCATATACCAAATTAAGCAGCACATTCGCCTCGTGCATCCTGGCTGCATTGGTTGTGATGAAGATGCATTTTCGTCAGAAAGATGCCCAACATTAGCAAAACTGCATGGGACCTGGCAGCTCACTCATGCCAGGCGTCTCGCACTGCACAACGTATTGAGGCTAGATACAATTGAACAGTATCTCTGGAGTGTCAGTAGTATGGTGGCAGCTCCCCTTTAAACCACATGTTAAGGTTCAGGTTCTCCAAAAGTATGTGCAGATAAGGGGTCGCACAATGGTTAAGTTATGTATAATATACCTTCAGCAATAAAAACATCTAAATTTCCAAATGACAATATTAACCAGCCTGTCGATCCTTCAAACCCCAGTAATAGATTCCTTCTGGCCTCTGATTTTCTCTTCTGCCAGATCAGACCTACTCACCTCAGTGTAGTTTATTTGAAAATCACTTGTTTGTGGCTCTATCAGCAATGTGATTTGTATGACTTTGGCGTGATTGTTATGGATCACAAGATATTGGATAACAAGTAACCCAAGTGTGTAGCGATCGTAAGGGCAGTGGGTGCAGTTGCTATGGGGCCAAGGACCGAGGTGGGCCCACATTCCCTGTAAAAGTTTCGTGAGTTATATACATAGCTACATAGGGGCGCTTACAATCTTTTGCTTTGGCTCCTGCAGTTAATTTAGGTATGTCTCTGGATGACTCATTGTAATGTGGTATGAAAAGAACTGCAGGGCATTATAACGTTACATGATATAAACTGGGACATTGTAATGTGGCACAGTATGAAGTGGAGGCACTATAGTGTGGCATAATATGAACTGGGGAACACTAAAGGCCCATACACATTAGACGATGTCGCTCTGTGAGCGACATCGTCTAACGTTTCCCCCTCCCGGGCCGGCCGGTCGGCGGCCGCCTGTACGCACTGAGCGATATGACAGCTCATATCGCTCAGTGACGTCACGCCCCCGCCAGCCCTGCATGAAGGTCGTGGACGACAGTCCACATCCTTCATGCATGCACTACCGACAGCGACGATCGTTGCCGACCCGCGGGGCCGCGCATCGGTCGTCGCTGGCGGCATACACACTTAACGATAAAATGAGCGACGTCGCTCAAGGAGGGGGAAAATGAGCGACGTCGCTCATTATATCGTTAAGTGTGTATGGACCTTAAGTCGTAATGTGAATTGGGAGTACTTTTGCATAATGTGTAGTGGCAGTCCTGTAATGTGAACTATGGCATAACTATGGTTAGTAAAATAAACTAGGACAGTACTCTGGGGCATAAAATTAACTAAAGAACTACTATGATTTAGAACATGAGCTAGGGCGCTATTGTGGGGCAAAAAATGAACTGCTGTGGAGCAGTTTCTCTAGAAGCATTGGGACGGGGCCTCCTTGTATGTATTTTAAGCATTGTGTTTATCTTTCTCATATTGGTTTCTGTTCTTACTGGGTCCATTTTGCCAATGGATTTGGCTAATTTATGCTACAAATCTGTACTAAAAGTTTTCTGTTTAATAACTGGTACTTTAACTGTAATTTTAGCGAGAACTTAAGGCTTCCTATTTGGATTGAGTACAGTAGCTCCTGAAAAAAACTTAAATGGTGGCAGCATATTAAGACTGAGAGATACGGAGTACTCAATTGTATAAATAGACCAGATGTGTGTGGTGTTTTTTTTAATGAACGGTCAGAACCACGTTACACAGTGTAAAGTGACAGTAGAGATAACAGTTAGATATTGGATTATCTTGGGACTGGGTCTGTGACTTCATGGAGTTTCAATTTACAGATAGTACAAAAAGCTATTATTGCTTAGTAATCTCCCTAATGGTGGAGGTGGTGTGGAAGGCTGTAGACAGTGATTTGAAAATACATTATCAATATGAAATGAGGCTAAATGTATCAAAAACTACAGCAGCCAAGTACATTAATATTATTCTTTATTTATATGGCGCCACAAGGATTCCGCAGCACCCAATTACAGAGTACATAAATAATCAAAACCGGAAAACCGCAACTTACAGTTGATGACAGTATAGGACAAGTACAGGGTAAATAAACATAGCTACATAAGCAGATGACACTGGAATAAGTATCAGGTGGCAGAAGACTGCTGGATTTGGTGCAGTTGAGGATGACTAAAGTAAGAAAGGATAATCATATGAGGGAAGAGGGCCCTACTCATGAGAGCTTACATCCTAAAGGGGAGGGGTAGACAGATAGGGGTGACACAGATGGGGTACATAGAGCGTGGGTCAGAGGGTTAGGATGAGATTTGGCTGGGTTTGGTGAAGAAGTGGGTCTTGAAAAAATTTTGTCGGATTCGGGTGTGTTTTGGATTCGGGTGTGTTTTTTTAAAAACCCCCTCAAAAACAGCTTAAATCATAGAATTTGGGGGTCATTTTGATCCCATAGTATTGTTAACCTCAAAAACCATATTTTCCACTCATTTCCAGTCTATTCTGAACACCTCACAATAATATTTTTAGTCCTAAAATTTTCTCAGAGGTTGCTGGATGACTAAGCTAAGTGACCCAAGTGGGCGGCACAAACACCTGGCCCATCTAGGAGTGGCACTGCAGTGTCAGACAGGATGGCACTTAAAAAAAAAAAAATTAGCCCCAAACATCACATGATGCAAAGATAAATAAAAAAAGAGGTGCAAGATGGAATAGTCCTTGGGCCCTCCCACCCACCCTTATGTTGTATAAACAGGACATGCAAACATCATTTCAGCGACAGGGTCTGCCACACGACTGTGGCTGAAATGAATGGTTGGTTTGGGCCCCCACCAAAAAAGAAGCAATCAATCTCTCCTTGCACAAACTGGCTCTACAGAGGCAAGATGTCCACCTCCTCCTCATCGTCCGATTCATCACCCCTTTCACTGTGTACACCCCCCTCCTCACAGTATTAATTAGTCCCCACTGGAATCCACCATCTCTGGTCCCTGTGTACTTTCTTTAGGCAATTGCTGGTGAATGTCTCCATGGAGGAATTGATTATAATTCATTTTGATGAACATCATCTTCTCCACAGTTTGTGGAAGTAACCTCGTACACCGATCGCTGACAAGGTGACCGGCTGCACTGAACACTCTTTCGGAGTACACACTGGAGGGGGGGCAACATAGGTAAAATAAAGCCAGTTTGTGCAAGGGCCTCCAAGTTGCCTTTTTCTCCTGCCAGTATACGTACGAACTGTCTGACGTGCCTACTTGGATGCTGTCACTCATATAATCCTCCACCATTCTTTCAATGGTGACAGAATCATATGCAGTGACAGTAGACGACATGTCAGTAATCGTTGGCAGGTCCTTCAGTGTCGGCACTCGCTCCAGACTGCCCTGCATCACCGCCAGCTGGTGGGCTCGGAATTCTTAGCCTTTTCCTCGCAGCCCCAGTTGCGGGAGAATGTGAAGGAGGAGCTGTTGACGGTTCACGTTCCGCTTAAGTTGACATGTCTCACCAACCGGTCTTTGATCCTCTGCAGACTTGTGTCTGACGGAAAGAGAGACAACGTAGGCTTTAAACCTAGGATCGAGCACGGTGGCCAAAATGTAGTGGTCTGATTTCAACAGATTGACCACCCGTGAATCCTGGTTTAGCGAGTGAAGGGCTCCATCCACAAGTCCCACATGCCTAGCGGAATCGCTCCATTTTAGCTCCTCCTTCAATCTCTCCAGCTGCTTTTGCAAAAGCCTGATGAGGGGAATGACCTGACTTCATGTGTGGCAAGTTCAAAGGGTTGCAGAACCTTGAACAACGTTGAAATCATTCTCCACTGCGCTTGAGTCAGGTGCATTCCCCCTCCTTTGCCTATATCGTAGGCAGATGTATAGGCTTGAATGGCCTTTTGCTGCTCCTCCATCCTCTGAAGCATATAGAGGGTTGAATACCACCTCGTTACCACCTCCTGCTTCAGATGATGGCGGGGCAGGTTCAGGAGTGTTTGCTGGTGCTCCAGTCTTCGGCACGCGGTGGCTGAATGCCGAAAGTGCCCGCAATTTTTTTTGGGACACCGACAGCATCTCTTGCAAGCCCCTGTCATTTTTTTTTAAATTCTGCACCACCAAATTCAATGTATGTGCAAAACATGGGACGTGCTGGAATTTGCCCACATGTAATGCACGCACAATATTGGTGGCGTTGCCCGGTCACAAGTCCAATTGGGGTAAGCCATTCTGCGATGATGTTCCTCAGTTTCCGTAAGAGGTTGTCAGCTGTGTACCTCTTATGGAAAGCAGTGATACAAAGCGTAGCCTGCCTAGGAACGAGTTGGCGTTTGCGAGATGCTGCTACTGGTGCTGCCGCTGCTGTTCTTGCTGCGGGAGGCAATACATCTACCCAGTGGGCTGTCAGTCATATAGTCCTGAGTCTGCCCTGCTCCACTTGTCCACATGTCCGTGGTTAAGTGGACATTGGGTACAACTGCATTTTTTAGGACACTGGTGAGTCTTTTTCTGACGTCTGTGTACATTCTCGGTATCGCCTGCCTAGAGATGTGGAACCTAGATGGTATTTGGTACCGGGGACACACTACCTCAAGAAATTCCCTGTGAATTAACGGTGGATACCGGACACACGTTTAACACCAACACAGCTGCCAAGGCCTGAGTTTTCCGCTTTGCAGCAGGATGACTGCTGTGATATTTCATCTTCCTCGCAAAGGACTGTTGGACAGTCAATTGCTTACTGGAAGTAGTACAAGTGGTCTTCCGACTTCCCCTCTGGGATGACGATCGACTCCTAGCAGCAACAACAGCAGCGCCAGCAGCAGTAGGCGTTACACTCAAGGATGCATTGGAGGAATCCCAGTTAGGAGAGGACTCGTCAGACTTGCCAGTGACATGGCCTGCAGGACTATTTGCGTTCCTGTCTAAGGAGGAAATTGACACTGAGGGAGTTGGTGGTGTGGTTTGCAGGAGCTTGGGTACAAGAGGAAGGGATTTAGTTGTCAGTGGACTGCTTCCGCTGTCACCCAAAGTTTTTGAACTTGTCAATGACTTCTGATGAATGCGCTCCAGGTGACGTATAAGGGAGGATGTTCCTAGGTGGTTAACGTCCTTACCCCTACTTATTACAGCTTGACAAAGCATTTCTGTTAAAATAATTCCACACCGAAGAGGTGATTTTTTTTTTTTTTTTTGTAATTTGACCAGGCATGTCAATGGCCATATTCATCCCACAAACAGGTGTCTCCCCGGGTGCCTGACTTAAACAAACCACCTCACCATCAGAATCCTCCTTGTCAATTTCCTCCTCAGTGCCAGCAACACCCATATCCTCATCCTGGTGTACTTCAACAGTGACATCTTCAATTTGACTATCAGGAACTGGACTGTGGGTGCTCCTTCCAGCACTTGCAGGGGGCGTGCAAATGGTGGAAGCCGCCACCTCTCCCGTCCAGTGTTGGGAAGGTCAGGCATCGCAACCGACACAATTGGACTCTCCTTGGGGATTTGTGATTTAGAAGAACGCACAGTTCTTTGCTGTGCTTTTGCCAGCTTAAGTCTCCAGTTTTCTAGCAGGAGGATGAGTGCTTCCATTGTTATGTGAAGCTGAATCACTAGTTATGAGGAAAGGGCCCTACTCACTGGCCGACCCGCCGCCGAGCTGCCCGACGGCGGATACGGCCGACGAGCGACCCGGCGGCGGGGGGGCAGTGACGGGGGGAGTGAAGTTTCTTCACTCCCCCCGTCACGCGGCTGCATTGAAGTGCAGGCAAATATGGACGAGATCGTCCATATTGGCCTGCATGCACAGCCGACGGGAGACCAACGATGAACGAGCGCGGGGCCGCGCATCGTTCATCGCTGGAGTCTCCACACTGAAAGATATGAACGAGTTCTCGTTCATTTATGAACGAGATCGTTCATATCTTTCTAAAAATCGGCCAGTGTGTAGGGCCTAGAACATAGGAGAGGGCCTTAGCCGTTCCTTGCCACTCCGTGTCGTAAATGGCATATTGGATGTCGGATGCTTTTAATTTAGATTTTTGGGTCACTTTACTGAACTTTAGTTTTTTGGATTTTACATGCGCTCTACTATGACATTGGGCATCGGCCTTGGCAGACGACGTTGATGGCATTTCATCGTCTCAGCCATGACTAGTGGCAGCAGCTTCAGCACGAGGTGGAAGTGGATCTTGATCTTTCCCTATTTTACCCTCCACATTTTTGTTCTCCATTTTTTAATGTGTGGAATTATATGCCAGTAGTATATCAATAGCAATGGCCTACTGTGCTGACTGTACTACTACTGCTGGTCACCAAAATGCTGCACTGTCCTACTATATACTGCTCACAACAATGCAGCACAGATATGGATACATGAAGTGATACGGAGCTGCAAGATACAGCAATGGCCTACTGTACTGTACTACTGAATATGTATACTGGTGGTCACCACAATGCTGCACTGTCTTACTATATACTGCTCACAACAACAATGCAGCACAGATATGGATAGTATACTTGACACAGAGCTGCAAGATACAGCAATGGCCTACTGTACTATATGTATACTGCTGGTCACCAAAATGCTGCACTGTCCTACTATATACTGCTCACAGTAATGCAGCACAGAGATAGTATACTTGACACAGAGCTGCAAGATACAGCAATGGCCTACTGTACTGTACTATATGTATACTGCTGGTCACCAAAATGCTGCACTGTCCTACTATATACTGCTCACAATAATGCAGCACAGAGATAGTATACTTGACACAGAACTGCAAGATACAGCAATGGCCTACTGTACTGTACTACTATAATTATATACTGGTGGTCCCCACGATGCAGCACACTGAGCACAGATATTTGCAGCACACTGAGCACAGATATGGAGCGTTTTCAGGCAGAGAATGTAGATATTTGCAGCACATTGAGCACAGATATTTGCAGCACACTGAGCACAGATACGGAGCTTTTCAGGGAGTTCACGCAGCCACGTCCTCTCCGTTCAATCTCCAATGCACGAGTGAAAATGGCGGCGACGCGCGTCTCTTTATATAGAATACGAATCTTGCGAGAATCCGACAGCGGGATGATGACGTTCGGCCGCATTCGGGTTAACGAGCAAGGTGGGAAGATTCGAGGCTGCCTCGGAACCGTGTAAAATAGGTGAAGTTCGGGGGGTTCGGATCTCGACGAACCGAACCCGCTCATCTCTAATTTACATATTCTTACTGTACTGGTGTTTATTTCCCTTTTATTTGGTGTTTCTTCTGTGGTTGGTATAGATTTGCTAAAATCAGTGCATATAGGTGCATGTTAGAATGTGTATTTACAAAACAAGAGGCTTTCAGTTTGGAATGAACGCGGAGGTACTGATGGAGAAATCTGATTTCACAGTGCAGTATGCACCTAGTTACATTTAGCAAACGGTAATGGCCCTTTTACTGGAAAAATGACATCTTTATAAATTAATGCCTACATTTCTTGTAACACCACACCTTTGATAGTTTCTAATGTATATCTAATATATTTGACTTGTCAGATTCAGAATCCTATGTTTTGTCAACCACTGGGTTAATCAGGGAAAGTGGTTGGGAGAGCAGCATACAGAGGATAATGCTGTTGTCTCTTACAGACCAAGAAGTGGCCTTTAAAGGGTCTTTGGTAGAGAAAGGACTGAATTGCAAATTATGTAAGCATAAAACATATTCCAATATAAAAGTACCCATATGGCTAGTCTGTGCTAACATTTCAAGCTATTTAGATATAATTAAATGTAATATACAAAGTATAAAAACTCAAACAATTAAAAATTATGTTGTGATAAAAAAAAGAAAGCTTTCTAATATTAATAAGGATTATCCATTTTACTGCCGTCCAAATGAGTCTATCCATAGAAGCTAAATTAGATGAAGCATTTAATCTCCCTTATATAGACGCTATTGATGTCGTTTTCCACTCATTTAATACTTATCCTTTCCTCTGCATGCTAAGCAAGTCAGGCAATCTAATCATTGTAAAGCAAATAAAAAATATATTGCTGTTGAGAATGACCAAGGGTGGATAAAAAAATAATGGTATGCGTACAGCTTATAGTGGTCTTCTGTGTCACAATTATCATAAATCCAATTTTCTGTAGTCTTAAATAGCTCCGTGTGATGTGCAGAAGAGGACACTTTTGCACATTCTATGCTCAGCTAAATAGTATTTCTAAATGAAATACAAAGCTGTGACTATATGGGGACTGGGAACAGCATTTGCCCAGACCTTAGATGCTCGTATCAAATTTACTTTAAGCTTGGTATATAGGTTGTCATCCTTTACGCTGAGCAGACATTAACGCTTTCTCTCTACCTGTCATTTCAGAATTCCAATTTCAATCATTATGGCTATGCCTAGTTTACTTTTTGTTTTGTTTAATTTATGATTTGGAAATGTTAAAGTTATCTTTACTTTGATTTTTTTAATACACTCCCAAACTTTCTATTTTGATAATGAGCAAATATAAATAGGATTACAAGGATAACTCTACTAAGAACGATATGGTTGATCAGCCCAATATAGGGTAAATCTATTATCCTGCACCTCTTTTAATCCGGACACATCAGGCACTGGGGGGAATTAGGCTGTGGGAGGTTTAGGGGCTGTGGGAGCTTTACGATTATGCAGTGGGAGGGCGGGAGGGTAAGCCGTCAGGATACTGCTGTATGTACCACAGTGCTGGAACCAAGGGTGCCAGATTATCGGTGGTGTACCTGTACGAATATAAACCGAGATTTTATATAACGAAAAGCCCTTATCTTGTGCTAGTATTTGCACCTCACAGTAGACCGCCTATTTCATTTCACACACAAACTTTCATTATATTATAGCGGGGTTGATGTATGATGAGTCATTATGGAGGGGAAGTGGTCTCCGCACACGTTATATGCACCGATACTGCATCCCCCCATGTATTACTGCGGTGTGTGCTGCCCCTGTCACTATCAGAGCTGCTATCCTTAAGGGCATGCTGATGGGCTGGTCAGTGTTTGAACGGTCAATGGCACTGATAGTTCCGACACCTGCAGCTATTGTTTTCATCATCTGCAGGTGTATTTACAGCCACTGTCTATGACAGCTGGCTCCCAGCTGCATAGGAGATCTTGCGATGCTTGCACATGCCCAGTGGAACCAGCTGGGGGGGATACAAAAAGTGCATCAGCAATATGCTGATGCACTGTGAGAGTCTGGCAGGGATCGCCGGAGGGGGGCGTTTTCACTCCAGCAGCTGAGATGCTCATATATCTCGTCCCTAGTGCTTCCTGCTTCTCATAAAGAGGCAAAGCAGGAAGAACTTTAGTGCTGCTATAGTACATCTACCTAAGTATTTTATATAAATATTTAAGGCTTGTGGGGCAAATTAGCTACAGTAAATTACCACAGTTAATTGATTCCCCAGGGGCTGTTCAATTATCCCCGATAGCTGGCTGGAGGCAAGTGAGAAAAAGTCCCCAGATAAGTGCCATGTTTTTGTGATTTGCGAATAACAAATTGTTTTGGGAGCTTATTCTGGATCCTGTGTTTTTCTTTCTTGCGATAAAAATGGGACTTAACTGAAGTACCTGGGAGAGAAAATTCCTATTAAAATAAAAATTGCAGTAAAGTCCCTTTTTCATGCAGTAAAAAAAAAAAAAAGTATCTGGTACAGTTCCCCTCCTTATCTGCCTTTTAAAACTCTTAATTTAAAACTCTTCATATAGTCTTGCCAAGATCATCTTCTGTTTTCCATGTGTCTCATGTTCATCTGGTAATCGCTATTAGATTCATAAATCCAAGAAACAGTGGGCTGTCGCCTGGATTTCTCTTTAAGACCCACATGAGATGCAGAGGTTATTTAAGACACAGCATTAATGTGATACTGTATACTGATCTCAAAGTATTTGGGTTGCGTCAGCTAAGAGCTTTCAAATGCATGGGTTTTATATTGTGTAGTTGGTGGTATAAGGAATGACATGTACTGGCCATCTGTCCTTGTATTACAGCAAGTGTCATGATGCAGATTCTAAAAACATCTGCATGGCACAGATCCTTGGATGGCAGATTCGCTGGCTGGAGGTAGGGGGAAGGTGGAGAGGAGGAAACAAAATTGTTTACTTTTCATCTCGCTAATGTGTTTCATTCCTCAATGTAGAAATACAGGTGTCAGTTGAGAATGATCTAGAGAATCACTTTACATCACCTTGTTGTCATGCAGTTCCTAGTTCATATTTATATATTGCTTTTCAATTGCCAAGCTCTCACTTGGCATTTCAGCCAGTGTGCCTTTTAGATGCAGAAATCTGATCATACTAACAGCTCCAGGTTTGACCGTGTTTCCCCAGTGCCGTCATCTTACAACTGTTTGGACAGTATGACTAATAAGGACAGATGTACTAAGCCTTGGAGAGTGATAAAGTGGAGAGAGGGAAACTACCAGCCAATCTGCTCCTAACTGCCATGTTACAGGCTGTCTTGTCCACAAAAAGAAACACTCCCGCCCAGTATTAATTTAATAAGTAATCTGTTCTTCCCATTTATAAGAAATACTGTATTATGGTATAAATATATACCTATTTATAGAACTAGTAGGGAGTGCTACCCATAGCTTATAGACCAGGTGTGGGCAATTATCTCAGCTGAAGGGCCACTTGACACTTTCCTGTCCGTATCCGAGGGCCGCACACAAAATAGCAGCTCCCCCACGTGCCAAAAATATAGGGACGTGGCTTCATAGGGAAGGGGTGTGGCCAAAAAATAATATAGATACATATGAGGCTGCACAATAGTCTCCATTATTCAAATTATGCCACACAGTAGCGCCACTTACACACATTACGCCAGGTAGAGCCCCTGACACACATTACGCCAGGTAGAGCCCCTGTCACACATTACGCCAGGTAAAGTCCCCTTTTACACATTACGGCAGGTAGAGCTCTCTTTTACACAGTATGGAAGATAGAGTACCCTTTTTACACATTAAGGCAGTGTAACACTGTAGGGGTGCAAGGCGCCTTTTCCTGGGGAATATGGTAGCACGCAGCAGCTGAGGAACAACACAAGTCCAGTTTCTGGTACAACTGACCCCGGCCAGTTTTATTGAAACAGAAAATAAAACAAACCCCAAAATAAAAATACCTTGCCTGTCCGGCACTAACTAAACATAAGATATTCCTAACTGTCACTAAACAAAACACAGAGTTCTTCAGTACATACTGTATAGCTCACTTGCATCAGAAAGCGTGTCTCTCACACACAGATCCCTCAGCCTTCCCAGGCAGTCTGCCCATACTAATCAGGTTAGCAGCACTATAACACACTTACACAGCTGAAACCCTGATTAGCCCTCTGTGAGGCCAAAGACCCGAACTGGGCCCAATGTCTAGAACTCGCCTTATCTCTCTCTCAGAGCCTTTACCCAGCTTTTACAGCAAACTGAAAAGGTTCAGACAAAACAAAAAGCATTTTTCCTAGAAGTTAACATTTTCTAAAACATGTAAGACAAGAACCTGGGACAAATATACCTGCCCTCAAACACTATCCCAGTGTTCTTGTCACAGCAGGTAGAGTCCCCTTTTACACATTAAGGCAGGTAGAGTCCCCTTTTACACATTAAGGCAGGTAGAGTCCCCTTTTACACATTAAGGCAGGTAGAGTCCCCTTTTACACATTAAGGCAGGTAGAGTCCCCTTTTACACATTAACATTTTATTTGGGATAATCATTGCACAGCAAGCAAATTATCCAGTGTCTTATGGCCCCTGGGGAAAGGTGTGACAGTGACAGAACACAGGTGGTGTGACGCGGTGACAGAACACGGGGGGTGACACGGTGACAGAACATGTGGCGTTGAGTCAGTGACAGAACGCGGGGGTGACACAGTGACAGAACGCGGGGTGTGACACGGTGACCGAACACGCGGGGTGTGACACGGTGACAGAACACGGGGGGTGTGACATGGTGACAGAACACGGGGGTGACACGGTGACGGAACATATAGAGTTGAGTCAGTGACGGAACACGCGGGGTGTGATACAGTGACAGGACACTGGGGGTGTGACATGGTGACAGAACACTGGGGGTGACAGAACATGTGGGGTTGAGTCAGTGACAGAACACGGGGGTGACACAGTGACAGAACATGTGGGGTTGAGTCAGTGACAGAACACGGGGGTGGTGACACGGTGACAGAACATGTGGAGATAAGTCAGTGACAGAACGCGGGGGTGACACGGTGACAGAACATGCGGGGTGTGACACAGTGACAGAACACGGGGGTGAGACGCGGTGACAGAACATGTGGGGTTGAGTCAGTGACAGAACGCGGGGGTGACGCGGTGACAGAACATGCAGGGTGTGACACAGTGACAGAACGCGGGGGTGAGACGCGGTGACAGAACATGTGGGGTTGAGTCAGTGACAGAACACGGGGGGGGGGGTTAGGGGTGGTACAGCGAGCGTTAAAGATCTCCCCATTAACCTAAAAACAGTCTGACGCCACTGCCTGCACACACAAACATACACACACACTCTCACACACACACACACACACACACACACACACACACACACACACACACACACACACACACACACACACACACACTTTCTTTCTTTCTTTCTCTTACTCACTTTTCTCTATCGTCCTAAGTGGATGCTGGGGTTCCTGAAAGGACCATGGGGAATAGCGGCTCCGCAGGAGACAGGGCACAAAAAAGTAAAGCTTTACTAGGTCAGGTGGTGTGCACTGGCTCCTCCCCCTATGACCCTCCTCCAGACTCCAGTTAGATTTTGTGCCCGAACGAGAAGGGTGCAATCTAGGTGGCTCTCCTAAAGAGCTGCTTAGAGAAAGTTTAGTTTAGGTTTTTTTTCTTTACAGTGAGTCCTGCTGGCAACAGGATCACTGCAACGTGGGACTTAGGGGGAAAGTAGTAAACTCACCTGCATGCAGAGTGGATTTGCTGCTTGGCTACTGGACACCATTAGCTCCAGAGGGATCGAACACAGGCCCAGCCGTGGAGTCCGGTCCCGGAGCCGCGCCGCCGACCCCCTTGCAGATGCTGAAGCGTGAAGAGGTCCGGAAACCGGCGGCTGAAGACTCCTCAGTCTTCATAAGGTAGCGCACAGCACTGCAGCTGTGCGCCATTTTCCTCTCAGCACACTTCACTGGGCAGTCACTGAGGGTGCAGAGCGCTGGGGGGGGGCGCTCTGAGAGGCAAATATAAACCTTATACAAGGCTAAAAATACCTCACATATAGCCCATAGGGGCTATATGGAGATATTTAACCCCTGCCTGACTGGAAAAATAGCGGGCGAAGAACCCGCCGAAAAAGGGGCGGGGCCTATCTCCTCAGCACACGGCGCCATTTTCTGTCACAGCTCCGCTGGTCAGAACGGCTCCCAGGTCTCTCCCCTGCACTGCACTACAGAAACAGGGTAAAACAGAGAGGGGGGGCACATTAATGGCTATATATATATATATTAAAGCAGCTATAAGGGAGCACTTAATATAAGGATATCCCTTGTATATATAGCGCTTTGTGGTGTGTGCTGGCAGACTCTCCCTCTGTCTCCCCAAAAGGGCTAGTGGGTCCTGTCTTCATTAGAGCATTCCCTGTGAGTTTGCGGTGTGTGTCGGTACGTGGTGTCGACATGTATGAGGACGATATTGGTGTGGAGGCGGAGCAATTGCCAAATATGCAGATGTCACCCCCCAGGGGGTCGACACCAGAATGGATGCCTTTATTTGTGGAATTACGTGATGGTTTATCTTCCCTTAAACAGTCAGTTGAGGACATGAGGCGGCCGGACAATCAATTAATGCCTGTCCAGGCGCCTCAAACACCGTCAGGGGCTGTAAAACGCCCTTTGCCTCAGTCGGTCGACACAGACCCAGACACGGGCACTGATTCCAGTGACGACGGTAGAAATTCAAACGTATTTTCCAGTAGGGCCACACGTTATATGATTTTGGCAATGAAGGAGACGTTACATTTAGCTGATACTACAGATACCGTAAAACAGGGTATTATGTATGGTGTGAAAAAACTACAAACAGTTTTTCCTGAATCAGAAGAATTAAATGACGTGTGTGATGAAGCGTGGGTTGCTCCTGATAAAAAGTTGATAATTTCAAAAAAGTTATTGGCATTATACCCTTTCCCGCCAGAGGTTAGGGCGCGCTGGGAAACACCCCCTAAGGTGGACAAGGCGCTCACACGCTTATCCAAACAAGTGGCGTTACCCTCTCCTGAGACGGCCGCACTTAAGGATCCATCAGATAGAAAGATGGAAGTTATTCAAAAGAATATATACACACATGCAGGTGTTATACTACGACCAGCTATAGCAACTGCCTGGATGTGCAGTGCTGGAGTAGTTTGGTCAGAATCCCTGATTGAAAATATTGATACCCTAGATAGGGACAATGTTTTACTGTCGTTAGAACAAATAAAGGATGCATTTATCTATATGCGTGATGCACAGAGGGATATTTGCACACTGGCATCTCGGGTGAGTGCTATGTCCATTTCAGCCAGAAGAGCCTTATGGACACGACAGTGGACAGGCGATGCGGATTCAAAACGTCACATGGAGGTTTTGCCGTATAAAGGGGAGGAGTTATTTGGAGTTGGTCTATCAGACTTGGTGGCCACGGCTACTGCCGGGAAATCCACTTTTTTACCTCAAGTCACTCCCCAACAGAGAAAGGCACCGACCTTTCAACCGCAGCCTTTTCGCTCCTACAAAAATAAGAGAGCAAAGGGCTTGTCGTACCTGCCACGAGGCAGAGGAAGAGGGAAGAGACACCAACAGGCAGCTCCTTCCCAGGAACAGAAGCCCTCCCCGGCTCCTGCAAAAACCTCAGCATGACGCTGGGGCCTCTCAAGCGGACTCGGGGACAGTGGGGGGCCGTCTCAAAAATTACAGCGCGCAGTGGGCTCACTCGCAGGTAGACCCCTGGATCCTGCAGATAATATCTCAGGGGTACAGGTTGGAATTAGAGACGGATCCTCCTCATCGTTTCCTGAAGTCTGCCTTACCAACCGTCTCTTCCGAAAGGGAGAGGGTGTTGGAAGCCATTCACAAGCTGTACGCTCAGCAGGTGATAGTCAAAGTACCCCTATTACAACAAGGAAAGGGGTATTATTCCACTCTATTTGTGGTACCGAAGCCGGATGGCTCGGTAAGGCCTATTCTAAATCTGAAGTCCTTGAACCTCTACATAAAAAAGTTCAAGTTCAAGATGGAGTCACTCAGAGCAGTGATAGCGAACCTGGAAGAAGGGGACTTTATGGTATCCTTGGACATCAAGGATGCGTATCTACACGTTCCGATTTACCCCGCACACCAGGGGTACCTCAGGTTCATTGTTCAAAACTGTCACTATCAGTTTCAGACGCTGCCGTTCGGATTGTCCACGGCGCCTCGGGTCTTTACCAAGGTAATGGCCGAGATGATGATTCTTCTTCGAAGAAAAGGCGTATTAGTTATCCCATACTTGGACGATCTCCTAATAAGGGCAAGGTCCAGAGAACAGCTGGAGACAGCTTTAGCACTATCTCAAGAGGTGCTAAGACAACACGGGTGGATTCTGAATATTCCAAAATCCCATTTAATCCCGACAACTCGTCTGCTGTTCCTAGGAATGATTCTGGACACGGTTCAGAAAAAGGTTTTCCTTCCAGAGGAAAAAGCCAAGGAGTTATCCGATCTGGTCAGGAACCTCCTAAAACCAGGAAAAGTGTCAGTACATCAATGCACAAGAGTCCTGGGAAAAATGGTGGCTTCTTACGAAGCAATTCCATTCGGCAGATTCCATGCAAGAATATTCCAAAGGGATCTGTTGGACAAATGGTCAGGGTCGCATCTGCAGATGCACCTGCGAATAACCCTGTCACCAAAGACAAGGGTGTCACTTCTGTGGTGGTTGCAGAAGGCTCACCTATTAGAAGGCCGCAGATTCGGCATTCAGGATTGGATCCTGGTGACCACGGACGCCAGCCTGAGAGGCTGGGGAGCAGTCACACAAGGAAGAAACTTCCAGGGAGTATGGACGAGTCTGGAAAAGTCTCTTCACATAAACATTCTGGAACTAAGAGCAATCTACAATGCTCTAAGCCAGGCGGAACTTCTCCTGCAAGGAAAGCCGGTGTTGATTCAGTCGGACAACATCACGGCGGTCGCCCATGTAAACAGGCAGGGCGGCACAAGAAGCAGGAGTGCAATGGCAGAAGCTGCCAAGATTCTTCGCTGGGCGGAGAATCACGTGATAGCACTGTCAGCAGTGTTCATCCCGGGCGTGGACAACTGGGAAGCAGACTTCCTCAGCAGACACGATCTTCATCCGGGAGAGTGGGGTCTACATCCAGAAGTCTTCAACATGTTAATAGACCGTTGGGAAAGACCAATTGTAGACATGATGGCGTCTCGCCTCAACAAGAAACTGGACAAATATTGCGCCAGGTCAAGAGATCCACAGGCAATAGCTGTGGACGCACTGGTAACTCCTTGGGTGTACCAGTCAGTGTATGTGTTTCCTCCTCTGCCGCTCATACCAAAGGTATTGAAGATCATACGGCAAAGAAGAGTAAGAACAATACTAGTGGTTCCGGATTGGCCGAGAAGGACTTGGTATCCGGAACTTCAAGAGATGCTCACGGACGAACCGTGGCCTCTACCTCTGAGAAGGGACCTGCTACAGCAGGGTCCCTGTCTTTTTCAAGACTTACCGCGGCTGCGTTTGACGGCATGGCGGTTGAACGCCAGATCCTAAAAGGGAAAGGCATTTCAGAAGAAGTCATTCCTACCTTGATTAAGGCACGGAAGGAAGTCACCGTGAAACATTATCACCGCATTTGGCGAAAATATGTAGCGTGGTGCGAGGATCGGAGGGTTCCGACGGAGGAATTCCAACTGGGTCGTTTCCTACATTTCCTGCAATCAGGATTATCTATGGGTCTCAAATTGGGATCCATTAAGGTTCAAATTTCGGCCCTGTCAATATTCTTCCAAAAAGAATTGGCCTCTGTCCCTGAGGTCCAGACTTTTGTCAAGGGAGTACTGCATATACAGCCTCCTGTGGTGCCTCCGGTGGCACCGTGGGATCTAAATGTAGTTTTAGATTTCCTCAAATCCCATTGGTTTGAACCATTGAAAAAGGTGGATTTGAAATATCTCACATTGAAAGTGACTATGTTACTAGCCCTGGCCTCTGCCAGGAGAGTATCTGAATTGGCGGCTTTATCTTATAAAAGTCCTTATCTAATCTTCCATTCGGATAGGGCAGAACTGCGGACTCGTCCGCATTTTCTCCCTAAAGTGGTATCAGCATTTCATCTGAACCAACCTATTGTGGTGCCTGCGGCCACTAGCGACTTGGAGGACTCCAAGTTGTTGGACGTTGTCAGAGCCTTAAAAATATACATTGCAAGGACGGCTGGAGTCAGAAAATCTGACTCGCTGTTTATATTGTATGCACCCAACAAGTTGGGCGCACCTGCTTCTAAGCAGTCGATTGCTCGTTGGATTTGTAACACAATTCAACTTGCACATTCTGTGGCAGGCCTGCCACAGCCTAAAACTGTAAAAGCCCACTCCACAAGGAAGGTGGGCTCATCTTGGGCGGCTGCCCGAGGGGTCTCGGCATTACAACTCTGCCGAGCAGCTACGTGGTCGGGGGAGAACACGTTTGTAAAATTTTACAAATTTGATACCCTGGCAAAGGAGGACCTGGAGTTCTCTCATTCGGTGCTGCAGAGTCATCCGCACTCTCCCGCCCGTTTGGGAGCTTTGGTATAATCCCCATGGTCCTTTCAGGAACCCCAGCATCCACTTAGGACGATAGAGAAAATAAGAATTTACTTACCGATAATTCTATTTCTCGGAGTCCGTAGTGGATGCTGGGCGCCCATCCCAAGTGCGGATTATCTGCAATACTTGTACATAGTTATTGTTAACTAATTCGGGTTATTGTTAAGGAGCCATCTTTAAGAGGCCCTTTCTGTTGTCATACTGTTAACTGGGTTTAGATCACAAGTTGTACGGTGTGATTGGTGTGGCTGGTATGAGTCTTACCCGGGATTCAAAATGCCTCCCTTATTGTGTATGCTCGTCCGGGCACAGTACCTAACTGGAGTCTGGAGGAGGGTCATAGGGGGAGGAGCCAGTGCACACCACCTGACCTAGTAAAGCTTTACTTTTTTGTGCCCTGTCTCCTGCGGAGCCGCTATTCCCCATGGTCCTTTCAGGAACCCCAGCATCCACTACGGACTCCGAGAAATAGAATTATCGGTAAGTAAATTCTTATTTTTCCATTAACTTATCTGGCTGGCTGGCAGTGGCAGGAAGGATGGATCTGTAGCAGTTGCTCTTGTCCCATGTAGCTCCGGCCCCTGAGGTCCGTGTAGCCCCGCCCCCTCATCGCATAGCTCCGCCCCTTTTTGGCTGACCATGAACACTGCCGTTGTCACTGGAGGCGGGAGGGGGAGGCTACAAAGCAAGAAGATAACAGTGGGGCAGGCGCCGTGCAGCAGGGGAGACAGGCGCCTGCGGCTTGTAGGTACTGCAGAGCAATGACAAGCAGCTCAGCCTGTCGGGTCGCTTGTCATTGTGCACTGGGGGGAAGCTGTGGGCCGGGAAGGATCGGTTTGCGGGCCGCATTTTGCCCACCCCTATTATAGACCCATAGCTTAAAGACCTATAACAAACACACAGAAAAAGAAGCCGTTTTCTGGGTGCACTGAGAAACCTCACAGTTGAAATTTTAAATGTAACTTTTATTGTAATTTTTAAGTCATTTTTGTTCAACCGTGATGAAATATTAAAAACATTTATAGTGAGTGGAAGTAAAGAAAGTGTCTTAAAATAAATTAATAAAACAGACTGCTATGTTTTTATCTGTTTAATCTTCCAATAAAGGCATTATAGCCCCTGCTGAAATGTTTAATATTATATTTGTGTAGTTCTGTATTTTTGTTGGTTCAAATCCATTCTTCTCCAGGAGATCATAACTCTCACCAAATGGAGCTTTTGAATATTTGCAAACCAATAAAGTGTAATTATTTTGTTACAATGAGCAGTATCATACAGCAATATAGTATTGTTTGTTATAATGAACAGTATCCTTTTATCCGTGTGATATCCGCTGCTCTTTATTTGTTAAAATAAACAATGTTCTTAATGCATGTGGTGTTGCTTAATACATTTACTGGTGGTCATGTAATGTGTGAACGATATACATACCTAATCCGATTTTCTCTTACGTCCTAGAGGATGCTGGGGACTCCGTAAGGACCATGGGGTATAGACGGGCTCCGCAGGAGACATGGGCACCTAAAATAACTTTTCCTATGGGTGTGCACTGGCTCCTCCCTCTATGCCCCTCCTCCAGACCTCAGTTAGATTCTGTGCCCAGAGGAGAAGGGTGCACTGCAGAGAGCTCTCCTGAGTTTTCTGTGGAAAAAGAATTTTGTTAGGTTTTTTATTTTCAGGGAGTCCTGTTGGCAACAGGCTCCCTGCATCGTGGGACTGAGGGGAGAGAAGCAGACCTACTTAACTGATAGGCACTGCTTCTTCGGCTACTGGACACCATTAGCTCCAGAGGGAGTCGGAACACAGGTCTCACCCTGGGGTTCGTCCCGGAGCCCTCACAGATGCCGGAAGATAGAAGCCGGGTGAGTATGAGAAACAAGAAGACATCTCAGGCGGCAGAAGACTTCAGATCTTCACTGCGCGCCATTGCTCCCATACACAACACACAGACAGCACTGATGGGTGAAGGGCGCAAGGGGGGGGGGGCGCCCTGGGCAGCAATAAACCCAATTTTTGGGCAATAAGGTGCTATTATAGATGATCCCCCGCCATTTTTGTGAAAATTGAAGAGGGACCGAAGTCTGCCGCTGGGGGGGGGGGGGGGGCGGAGCTTGATCCCTCAGCACTAACCAGCGCCATTTTCTCCACAGAGCTGCATGAGAAACGCTGGCTCCCCGGACACTCCCCTGCTGAACGCTTCAGAGGTTGGAAAAAAGAAAGGGGGGGGGGGCACATTGGCGCGCAGTGAGTGGGAAATTGTGTGTATATATATATATATATATATATATATATATATATATATATATATAATATAAAAGTGCTATCTGGTTTTTCCAGTGTCATTTGGGCGCTGGGTGTGTGCTGGCATCTCTCTCCCTGTCTCTCCTAAGGGCCTGGTTGGGGTTTTGTCCCCTTATAGGTATATCCCTGTGTGTGGGGGGGGTCGGTACGTGCGTGTCGACATGTCTGAAGCGGAAGGCTTCTCCAAGGAGGAGGTAGAGCAGATGAGTGGTGTCCCCGTCGGTAGTGCCGACTCAGGAATGGATGGACATTTGGCATATGTTGAATGCAAGTGTGACATCTTTACGTAAGAGGCTAGATAAGGCTGAATTCGGGGAGGCGTCAGGGGGTCAATCCTCGGATTGGGCGGACTCAGAGGGCCCGTCGGGGTCTCAAAAGCGTCCCTTGGCAAAAATTTTGGACACAAATACTGACACAGACTCTGATTCCAGTGTCGACTATGATGAAGCTAAATTGCACCCTAAGGTGACAAAGAGCATTCAGTGTATGATTATAGAAATAAGAGATGTGTTGCATATTGCTGATGAACCCTCTGTTCCTGACACGAGGGTGCACATGTTTAAGGGAAAGAAACAGATAAACTTTCCCCCATCTCATGAACTTAATGAGTTTTTTTAAAAAGCTTGGGAGACTCCGGATAAGAGACCGCAGATTCCCAAAAGAATTAATATGGCATACCCCTTCCCTACACAGGACAGGGTACGTTGGGAATCCCCTCCCACTGTGGACAAGGCTTTAACGCGCCTGTCAAAGAAAGTGGCGCTACCGTCTCCAGACACAGCGGCCCTCAAGGATCCTGTGGATCGCAGGCAAGAGACTACTTTAAAGTCTATTTATTCACATACTGGAGCTTTGCTAAGACCGACAATTGGGTCGGCATGGGTATGTAGCGCAATTTCAGCCTGGACAGATAACCTGTCGGCTGACCTTGATACCATGGATAGAGATACTGTTTTGTTAATTCTAGCCCATATCAAAGACGCAGTCTTGTATATAAGAGACGCTCAAAGGGCCGTTGGATTACTGGCTTCCAGAGCCAATGCCATGGCTATTTCAGCGAGAAAATCCTTATGGACCCACCAGTGGACGGGTGATACGGATTCGAAAAAGCATATGGAGGTTCTACCCTATAGGGGAGACGTGGTGTTTGGGGATGGGCTGGCGGACCTGGTTTCCACAGCTACCGCAGGTAAATCTAACTTTTTACCGTTTATTCCCCAACAGCAGAAGAAAACTTCAACATATCAGATGCAGTCCTTTTCGGTCTCAAAAGTCCAGAAGAGGTCGGGGATCCTCCTTCCTTGCCAGAGGTAAGGTTAGAGGGAAAAGAACACCTGCTTCGGCTGGTGCCCAGGAACAGAAGTCCTCCCCGACTTCTACAAAACCCACTGCATGACGCTGGGGCTCCCCTGCGGGAGTCCGCACCGGTGGGGGCTCGTCTTTGACTCTTCAGCCAGGTCTGGGTCAGCTCAGACCTGAATCCTCGGGCGTTGGAAATAGTTTCCCAAGGCTACAAACTGGAATTCGAAGAGGTGCCCCCACGCCGATTTTTCAAGTCGGCCTTACCAGCTTCTACCCCAGACAGGGATGTAGTGTTAGCTGCAATTCAAACGCTGTGTCAACAGCAAGAAATTATTAGGGTTCCCTGGAAACAACAGGGAAGAGGGTACTATACAACCCTCTTTGTGGTCCCGAAACCGGATTGTTCGGTCAGACCTATTTTGAATCTAAAATCCCTAAACCTGTACATGAAAAGATTCAAATTCAAGATGGAATCGCTCAGGGCGATAATAGCCAACATGGAGGAGGGGGAGTTTATGGTATCACTGGACATAAAGGATGCTTACCTTCATGTCCCTATATATCCTTCCCATCAGGAGTACCTGAGATTCGCTGTACAGGATTGTCATTACCAATTTCAGACGTTGCCGTTTGGGCTTTCCACGGCCCCAAGGATTTTCACCAAGATAATGGCGGAAATGATGGTGGTCCTGCGCAAGCATGGAGTCACAATTATCCCATACTCGGACGATCTCCTGATAAAGGCGAGATCAAGAGAGCAATTGCTGAGCAATGTGACACTCTCTCTGAGAGTGCTCCAGCAACACGGTTGGATTCTAAATCTACCGAAGTCACAGTTGATTCCGACGACTCGACTAACGTTCCTAGGTATGACACTGGATAAGGAACAAAAGAAGGTTTTTCTCCCGTTGGTAAAAGCCCAGGACATCCAGAACATGGTCAGAGACCTGCTAAAGCCAAAAAGAGTCAGTTCATCAATGCACTCGTGTTCTGGGGAAAATGGTGGCAGCCTACGAGGCCATCCCCTTCGGCAGGTTCCATGCAAGGACGTTTCAAGGGGACCTTCTGGACAAATGGTCCGGGTCCCATCTACATTTACATCGGAAAATAACACTGTCCCCCGGGACCGGGGTGTCTCTTCTATGGTGTCTGCAAAGTGCTCACCTTCTGGAGGGTCGCAGGTTCGGAATTCAGGACTGGATCCTGGTAACCACGGACGCGAGCCTCCGAGGATGGGGAGCAGTCACCAAAGGAAGAAATTTTCAGGGACTATGGTCAGACCAGGAGTCCTGTGCTAAGAGCCATATACAACGGCCTTCGACAAGCTGTCTTCTTCGCAACCTACCGGTTCTTATTCAATCAGACAATGTCACAGCAGTGGCTTATGTGAACCGCCAAGGCGGGACAAGAAGCAGAGCCGCGATGGCGGAAGCAACCAGGATTCTTCGCTGGGTGGAAAATCACGTAAGCGCTCTGTCAGCTGTCTTCATTCCGGGAGTTGACAACTGGGAAGCAGACTTCCTCAGCAGACACGATCTCCATCCAGGAGAGTGGGGACTTCATCAAGAAGTCTTTGCAGTGATAACGGGTCTTTGGGGAGTTCCTCAAATAGACATGATGGCGTCACGCCTCAACAAGAAGCTTCGGAGGTCTTGTACCAGGTCCCGGGACCCTCAGGCAGTAGCAGTAGACGCCCTGGTAACGCCATGGGTGTTTCAATTGGTCTACGTGTTTCCTCCTTTTCCTCTCATCACAAAGGTGTTGAGGATCATAAGGCGAAAAAGAGTACAGACAATACTCATTGTTCCAGACTGGCCTCGAAGGGCCTGGTACTCAGATCTTCAGAAGATGCTCACATGAGATCCCTGGCCTCTTCCTCTAAGGGAGGACCTATTGCAGCAGGGTCCCTGCGTGTTTCAAGACTTACCGCGGTTACGTTTGATGGCGTGGCGGTTGAACGCTGGATCATAGCTGAGAAGGGGATTCCGGAGGAGGTCATCCCTACTCTAATAAAGGCTAGAAAGGAGGTGACGGTAAAACATTATCACCGTATCTGGCGAAAATGTGTCTTGGTGTGAAACCAAGAACGCCCCTACGGAAGATTTTCATTTGGGTAGTTTTCTCCACTTCCTACAGACAGGAGTGGATATGGGCCTGAAATTAGGCTCTGTTAAGGTACAGATTTCGGCCCTCTCGATATTCTTTCAGAAGGAATTGGCTTCTCTTCCAGAAGTCCAGACTTTTGTAAAGGGAGTGCTACACATCCAGCCTCCTTTTGTGCCTCCAGTGGCACCATGGGACCTGAACGTGGTGTTGCAGTTCCTAAAATCACACTGGTTTGAACCACTTAACAAGGTTGAGTTGAAATTTCTTACCTGGAAGGTGGTCATATTGTTGGCCTTAGCATCTGCACGGCGAGTGTCAGAATTGGCGGCCTTGTCTCACAAGAGCCCCTACTTGATTATTCATGTTGATAGAGCGGAATTGAGGACACGCCCTCAATTTTTGCCTAAGGTGGTTTCTTCATTCCATTTGAACCAACCCATTGTGGTGCCTGTGGCTACGAGTGACTTGGAGGATTCCAGGTCCCTGGATGTAGTCAGGGCCTTGAAGATTTATGTAGCCAGGACGGCTAGAATTAGGAAAACAGAGGCTCTGTTTGTCCTGTATGCTGCCAACAAAATTGGCGCGCCTGCTTTGAAGCAGACTATTGCTCGCTGGATCTGTAACACGATTCAGCAGGCTCATTCTACGGCTGGATTGCCGTTACTGCATTTGGTTAAGGCCCATTCCACTAGGAAGGTGGGCTCTTCTTGGGCGGCTGCCCGAGGCGTCTCGGCATTACAGCTCTGATTAGGTATGTATATCGTTCACACATTACATGACCACCAGTAAATGAATAAAAAAGTAACATGCATCAAGAACATTGTTTATTGTAACAAAGTGCAGTAGATATCACACGGCTAAAAGGATACTGTTCATTATAAAAGAAACAAATACTATATTGCTGTATGATACTGCTCATTGTAACAACAAAATAATTACACTTTATTGGTTTGGAAATATTCAAAAGCTCCATTTGGTGAGAGTAATGATCTCCAGGAGAAGTATATATTTGAACCAACAAAAATACAGAACTACACAAATATAATATTAAACATTACAGCAGGGGCTATAATGCCTTTATTGGAAGATTAAATAACATATAAAAACATAGCAGTCTCTGTTTTATTAATTTATTTTAAAACACTTTCTTTACTTCCACTCACACCATAAATGTTTTTAATATTTAATCATGGCTGAACAAAAATTACTGTATTAAAAATGATAAGTTTTATATTTTAAATTTCAATTGTGAGGTTGTTACAGGCTGTGCTTGAAAAATGAGACAGGAGCTTATTAGCTGATAATTTCTCCACTTGATCACCCTCCAATGAGGTTTAATGGATGCGAGGGGAAGCAGTGGTCTACCTGCTCTGGCCTGGAGAGGTCTGGTTACCTTTCTTATCAAACTACCCTTGTACATGTTCTTTCAAAGTGAAGGTTCTGCTACATACTGTAATGATGGGGTAGTGTCCATAGGTAGGTACACTCTATACTTGGTAACTCTAGTGTTATCTCCTTCATGATGATGGGACAGCACCATTGTCCAAAGTGACTTCTATTTTTCCAGTCTTTTAGATTGGTCTGCTAACCTTATTACTTTATACTTCGAAGTCTGTGACCTGGGGGCTTATGTTCTTTTCATCTCCAATTAATTTGTACATGTTATCAGTTACTTTATTCATATTGGTTGCATATTTGTTAGTATGGCCCACAATTGAGAATACTTTAATTTTACGGCTGAGTACTTCCACAAACTCCTGTATTACTCCTATATTATGTCCTGGTTTATCTCTGGTTTTGGATGGGTATGGGGTATTGACAAACTCTGCTGGGAGCCGGACACTGCTGAAATGCTACTTGAAGCATTTCACTCATGCGGTTGCTACGTTACACATTCCGGTAAACGGCACGTTTACAGTTATAACACCTGTATACGAGAAATTCTGTAAGTAGCATTTCAGCCGTTTTGGGAACCTGGTGCAGGCATAGTGAGGTCTACATAGGTACTGGTGTCATAGTTACTGTTAGCGCATACTATTAGGTGCAAGCAGCACTGTTACAGATTATTGTGCCTTCAACTTCTGGTGGATTAATTTAATAACTCCAACATTAAATACATTTCTAGTGCTACCCACCTCTTTCTTAGACATGAGTCTTGACTTAATGCTTGAGCTTTATACACCAGTCTATTTAAATGTAAGTCCTTAAAATGTATTTCTCTAACGTCCTAGAGGATGCTGGGACTCCGTAAGGACCATGGGGATAGACGGGCTCTGCAGGAGACATGGGCACTTTAAGAAAGACTTTGGATCTGGGTGTGCACTGGCTCCTCCCTCTATGCCCCTCCTCCAGACCTCAGTTTGATACTGTGCCCAGTGGAGACTGGGTGCATTTCAGGGAGCTCTCCTGAGTTTCCTGTAAAGAAAGTATTTTAGTTAGGTTTTTTATGTTCAGGGAGCATGCTGGCAACAGACTCCCTGCATCGAGGGACTGAGGAGAGAGAAACAGACCCACTTCTCTGAGTTTCAGGGCTCTGTTTCTTAGGCTACTGGACACTATTAGCTCCAGAGGGATCGGTACGCAGGTCTCACCCTCGCCGTCCGTCCCAGAGCCGCGCCGCCGTCCTCCTCGCAGAGCCGGAAGATAGAAGCCGGGTGAGTATGAGGGGAAAAGACTTCAGAGGCGGCAGAAGACAGCTTGATCTTCATAGAGGTAACGCACAGCAGTGAAGCTGTGCGCCATTGCTCCCATTCACCTCACAATCATCGGTCACTGTAAGGGTGCAGGGCACAGGGGGGGCGCCCTGGGCAGCAATATAAACCTCTCCTGTGGCAAATGTACATATATACATGTACAGCTGGGCACTGTACATGTATATAAAGAGACCCCGCCATGTTTTTAACAATTTTGAGCGGGACAGAAGCCCGCCGCCGAGGGGGCGGGGCTTCTCCCTCAGCACTCACCAGCGCCATTATTCTCCACAGCACCGCTGAGAGGAAGCTCCCCGGACTCTCCCCTGCTTGATACCACGGTTTTGAAGTAGAGGGGGGGGCACATAATTGGCGCATATACATACTTTAAAAGCGCTACTGGGTAAACATTCTGTATTTTTTCCTGGGTCATATAGCGCTGGGGTGTGTGCTGGCATACTCTCTCTCTCCAAAGGGCCTGGTGGGGAACCTGTCTTCAGAAAGGAGCTTCCCTGTGTGTGTGTGTGTGGTGTGTCGGTATGCGTGTGTCGACATGTCTGAGGTTGAAGGCTCACCTAAGGTGAAGGGGGGAGTGTATGAATGTAAGGTCTTCGTCGGCAGTGCCGACACCTGACTGGATATGTGGAATGTTTTAAGTGCTAATGTTAATTTATTGCACAAAAGATTAGACAAGGCTGAAGCTAGGGTACAGTCAGGGAGTCAACCCATGTCTGTCCCAATGTCGCCGGGACCTTCGGGGTCTCAGAAGCGCCCACTATCCCAAATATTAGACACAGATACCGACACGGATTCAGACTCCAGTATCGACTACGATGATGCAAAATTACAGCCAAAAGTATTCGATATAAGATTATTGCAATAAAAGATGTTTTGCATATCACAGAGGAACCCCCTGTCCCTGACACGAGGGTACACATGTATAAAGGAAAGAAACCTGAGGTCACCTTTCCCTCCTCACATGAACTGAACGAATTATGCGAAAAAGCGTGGGAAACTCCAGACAAAAAACTGCAGATTCACAAAAGGATTCTTATAGCGTATCCTTTCCCGCCAAAGGACAGAATACGGTGGGAATCCTCACCTAGGGTAGACAAGGCTTTGACACGCTGGATCCTGCTGACCGCAAGCAGGAGGTTACCTTGAAGTCCATTTACACACATTCTGGTACGTTACTCAGACCGGCAATTGCGTCGGCCTGGGTTTGTAGTGCTGTAGCAGCATGGACAGATTCCTTATCAGCGGATATTGAGACCCTTGATAAGGATACCATTTTAATGACCCTAGGGCATATAAAAGATGCTGTCTTATATATGAGGGATGCTCAAAGAGACATTAGTTTACAGGGTTCCAGAATAAACGCTATGTCTATTTCTGCTAGGCGAGTCTTATGGACCCGACAGTGGACAGGTGATGCCGACTCAGAGGCATATGGAGTTTTTGCCTTACAGGGGTGAGGAATTGTTTGGAGAGGGCCTCTCGGACCTCGTCTCCACAGCTACGGCAGGTAAATCGAATTTTTTGCCTTATATTCCCTCACAATCTAAGAAAGCGCCTCATTATCAAATGCAGTCCTTTCGTTCAAATAAAAGCAAAAGAGTACGTGGATCGTCCTTTCTTGCCAGAGGTAAGGGCAGAGGGAAAAAGCTGCACAACACAGCTAGTTCCCAGGAACAGAAGTCCTCCCCGTCCTCTGCAAAATCCACCGCATGACGCTGGGGCTCCCCTGAGGGAATCCGCTCCAGTGGGGGCACGTCTTCGAATTTTCAGCCACATCTGGGTTCACTCACAGGTGGATCCCTGGGCAATAGAAATTGTTTCCCAGGGATACAAGCTGGAATTCGAAGAGGTGCCTCCTCTCCGGTTTTTCAAATCGGCGCTACCGACTTCTCCCTTGTGGTGGTCGAGGTTCCCCTGCTTCAAATAGGGAAGGGGTACTACTCAACTCTGTTTGTGGTCCCGAAACCGGACGGTTCGGTCAGACCCATTTTGAATTTAAAATCCCTGAAACTTTACTTAAATCGGTTCAAATTCAAAATGGAATCGCTCAGAGCGGTCATCGCCAGCCTGGAAGGGGGGGAATTTTATGGTATCTCTGGACATAAAGGATGCATACCTGCATGTTCCCATATATCCTCATCAGGCGTACCTGAGATTTGCGGTACAGGATTGTCATTACCAATTTCAGACGTTGCCGTTTGGGCTTTCCACGGCCCTGAGGATTTTCACCAAGGTAATGGCGGAAATGATGGTGCTCCTGCGCAAGCAGGGTGTCACAATTATCCCTTGGACGATCTCCTCATAAAAGCGAGATCACGGGAGAAGTTGCTGAACAGCGTATCACTTTCACTGAAGGTGTTACAGCGACATGGCTGGATTCTCAATATTCCAAAGTCGCAGCTGAATCCTACAACTCGCCTGCCCTTCTTGGGCATGATTCTGGACACAGACCAGAGAAGGGTATTTCTTTCGATAGAAAAAGCGCAGGAACTCATGACTCTAGTCAAGAACCTGTTGAAGCCAAAACAAGTGTCAGTACATCATTGCACTCAAGTCCTGGGAAAAATGGTGGCGACGTACGAAGCCATTCCCTTCGGCAGGTTCCATGCAAGGACTTTCCAATGGGACCTATTGGACAAATGGTCCGGGTCACATCTGCAAATGCATCAGCGGATCACCCTGTCCCCCAGGGCCAGGGTATCTCTCCTGTGGTGGCTGCAGAGTGCTCACCTTCTAGAGGGCTGCAGGTTCGGCATTCAGGATTGGATCCTGGTGACCACGGACGCGAGCCTCCGAGGTTGGGGAGCAGTCACACAGGGAATATATTTCCAAGGCCTTTGGTCAAGTCAAGAGACTTGTCTTCACATCAACATCATGGAACTAAGGGCCATATACAATGCCCTACATCAAGCGGAGACCTTACTTCGCGACCGACCAGTTCTGATCCAGTCAGACAACGTCACCGCAGTAGCTCATGTAAACTGCCAGGGCGGCACAAGGAGCAGAGTGGCGATGGCGGAAGCCACCAGAATTCTTCGCTGGGCGGAGAATCATGTAAGCGCACTGTCGGCAGTGTTCATTCCGGGTGTGGACAACTGGGAAGCAGACTTCCTCAGCAGACACGACCTGCATCCGGGAGAGTGGGGACTTCATCAGGAAGTCTTCGCACAGATTGCAAGTCGGTGGGGACTGCCCCAAATAGACATGATGGCGTCCCATCTCAACAAAAAGATACAAAGGTATTGCGCCAGGTCAAGAGATCCTCAGGCGGTAGCTGTGGACGCCCTAGTGACACCGTGGGTGTTCCAGTCGGTCTATGTATTTCCTCCTCTTCCTCTCATACCCAAGGTGTTGAGAATAATAAGAAAAAGAGGAGTGAGAACAATACTCATTGTTCCGGATTGGCCACGAAGTACCTGGTATCTGGATCTGCAGGAAATGCTCACAGAAGATCCTTTGGCCTCTTCCTCTAAGACAGGACCTGTTGCAACAGGGTCCCTGTCTGTTTCAAGACTTACCGCGGCTGCGTTTGACGGCATGGCGGTTGAATGCCGGATCCTAGCGGAAAAAGGTATTCCGGATGAGGTCATTCCTACGCTAATAAAGGCTAGGAAGGACGTGACATCT
This sequence comes from Pseudophryne corroboree, assembly GCF_028390025.1. Taxonomy (NCBI): domain Eukaryota; kingdom Metazoa; phylum Chordata; class Amphibia; order Anura; family Myobatrachidae; genus Pseudophryne; species Pseudophryne corroboree. Next base: position 365,097,939 of record NC_086449.1, read on the forward strand.
AAACATTATCACCGTATATGGTTAAAATGTTTCTTGGTGTGAGGCCAGGAATGCTCCTTCGGAAGAATTCCATCTAGGCCGTTTTCGTCACTTCCTACAAACAGGAGTGAATTTGGGCCTAAAATTAGGCTCCATTAAAGTTCAGATTTCTGCCTTATCCATTTTCTTTCAAAAGGAATTGGCCTCTCTACCTGAAGTACAGACTTTTGTGAAGGGAGTACTGCATATTCAGCCTCCTTTTGTACCTCCCGGTGGCGCTTTGGGACCTTAACGTGGTGTTAAGTTTCCTTAAGTCACATTGGTTTGAACCACTTAGAACAGTGGAGATGAAATATCTCACTTGGAAGGTGGTCATGTTAGCCTTGGCTAGGCGAGTTTCGGAATTAGCGGCTTTATCACATAAAAGCCCCTATCTGGTTTTCCATATGGATAGAGCGGAATTGCGGACCCGTCCTCAATTCCTACCTAAGGTGGTCTCATCCTTTCATATGAACCAACCTATTGTCGTGCCTGTGGCTACACGTGACTTGGAGGATTCCGAGTCCCTTGATGAGGTCAGGGCTTTGAAAATTTACGTGGCCAGAACGGCTAGGATTAGAAAAACAGAAGCACTGTTTGTCCTGTATGCAGCCAACTAGGTTGGCGGCCCTGCTTCAAAGCAGACTATTGCTCGCTGGATCTGTAGCACGATTCAGCAGGCGCATTCTACGGCAGGATTGCCGTTACCGAAATCGGTTAAGGCCCATTCCACTAGGAAGGTGGGCTCGTCTTGGGCGGCTGCCCGAGGGGTCTCGGCACTACAGCTGTGCCGAGCTGCTACTTGGTCGGGGTCAAACACCTTTGCAAAGTTCTGTAAGTTTGATACCCTGGCTGTGGAGGACCTCCTGTTTACTCAATCGGTGCTGCAGTGTCATCCGCACTCTCCCGCCCGTTTGGGAGCTTTGGTATAATTCCCATGGTCCTTACCGAGTCCCAGCATCCTCTAGGACGTTAGAGAAAATAAGATTTTAAACCTACCGGTAAATCTTTTTCTCGTAGTCCGTAGAGGATGCTGGGCGCCCGTCCAAAGTGCGGACTACTTCTGCAAGACTTGTATATAGTTTTGCTTACATAAGGGTTATGTTATAGTTTTCATCGGTCTTGGACTGATGCTATGATGTTTTCATACTGATAACTGTTTAGTATATCACAAGTTATACGGTGTGATTGGTGTGGCTGGTATGAATCTTGCCCTTGGATTAACAAAAATCCTTTCCTCGTACTGTCCGTCTCCTCTGGGCACAGTTTCTCTAACTGAGGTCTGGAGGAGGGGCATAGAGGGAGGAGCCAGTGCACACCCAGATCCAAAGTCTTTCTTAAAGTGCCCATGTCTCCTGCGGAGCCCGTCTATCCCCATGGTCCTTACAGAGTCCCAGCATCCTCTACGGACTACGAGAAAACGATTTACCGGTAGGTTTAAAATCTTATTTTCTCTTGCGTCCTAGAGGATGCTGTGGTCCACATTAGTACCATGGGGTATAGACGGGTCTACTAGGAGCCACTGTCACTTTAAGAGTTTGAGAGTCTGGGCTGGCTCCTCCCTCTATGCCCCTCCTTCCAGACTCTGGAGGAGCCGGTCACAGCTAGGGGAGCTCTCCAAAGTTTCTCTAGTAAGTTTTTTTTTTTTTTTTATAGTTTATTATTTTACAGGGAGGCTGCTGGCAACAGCCTCCCTGCTTCGAGGGACTAAGGGGGGAGTAGTGTCCGCCCTGCGGGGTCTGATTCACTATCTCCTCTGACAGGACACTGAGCTCCTGAGGTGATCGAACGTTCGCTGCCACAGGGGATCGCTCACCCCAGCAGCATGCCGCTACCACCTTACAGAGCCAGACGAATTTGGTGGCGAGTGAGTCACTGGCCCACCTGGCAAGCGGGGAGCCGGTGTGAAGATGGCTGCAACAGGGTAGGGATCGCAGTACTAACTGCACTCCGGGGCTCAGTGGTACATAGTGCGGCGCTATGAGGGGTGCCCTGAGCCAGTGCCTATACCCTACACTGGTCAGCAAGCCTATCAGGGTCCCCAGATCGCTGCCAGCAGAAATCCTCAGGCCAGTATAATATAACAGAGAGCGGGAAGCAGCACCATGTTCGGGGGGTGGAGCTTCTCCTCAGAGTGGACCCAGCAGCGTTCAGCGCCATTTTCCTGCTTGTAGTTCCTGTACAACAGATGCTAAAAGGGATAGCTGTCCCTACAAGCAACTCCAGCTATCCTGTGCGGTTCCAGGGGTTTAATGTAGAAGGGGTGGAGGCTGTGTAAAGTCCGTGTAGTCTCTTAAGGTACACAGATAGCGCTGGTAGTTTCATTAGTTCTACCTCAAAAAGCGCAGGGTGTGGGTTGCCTCCAGTCTCTCTCTCTTTCTCTGTGGCATGCTTGGGGGAAAACTGTCTGACATTTCCCTGTGTGGGTGTTTACTATCTCACATAGTTATGTCTAGAGCAGGGGTGGGCAATTATTTCAGCTGGGGGGCCGCTTAACACTTCCAGCGAATATTCGAGGGCCACACACAAAATACTCAAAAAGAGATCCCTTTTTACACATTACGGCAGACAGCGCCCCCGTTTTTACACATTACAGCAGACAGCCCCCCCGTTTTTATAATTACGGCAGACAGCACCCCCGTTTTTACACATTACGGCAGACAGGGCCCCCATTTTACACATTACGGCAGACAGTCCCTACCCTCCTTTCCCCACCCTCCCCTAAACCTATATAGCAGTCCTTACCCTCCCCTCCCCTAAACCCATATAACCGTTTTTAACTCCCCTCCCCTGAACTTATATGGCAGCTTTAGCTTTATCCAGGACAGGGGGTTTACCTATTTGTCAGTGGCAGACGATCCCCGCTGTCTGATGATCCGCGCTGCTGCTGCTGACGCCGCTTCTCCTCACTGGCCGCCACTTCTTCTCCCCGCTGGCTGCCGTTTCTTCTCCCCACTGGCCTCCGCAGTGCTCCCCACTGGCCGCTTCTGCTCCGAGTCCCCACTGCAGTGCCCGCCCAGCGCCGCCCCCCGTGCCGCCCAGCGCATGATAGAGGAAATCCCGGTCAGCTGACCATGTGACGTGACCGGGATTTCCTCAGCGGCGCCGCGTCTGAGAGCAGTGCAATGACAAGCGGCCTGTCGGGCCTCTTGTCATTGCACTCTGGTGGGGCACAGCGGGCCAGGCAGGATCGGTCCACGGGCCGCATCCGGCCCGCGGGCCGCCTGTTGCCCACCCCTAGTCTAGAGGCTGTGTCATGTTGCAGAAGATGTTTCCTCTCAGGTGGGATCTATTTCATGTACACAAGATTGTAATGCTTTGTCTCAGATCCCTATTGTTGAACCTGAGTGGTTAACCTCTATCAAAGGAATTCTCTCAGTTCTCTACTAGGGTAGCTAATACTGAGACTGAAACTCAGGTGCTGAAGAAGTCTATGGCAGTTTTGTCAGGCTCTGTACCTATTCCTACAAAATCCCCTAGCATGTTCCCACAGAAATGTGCACTTGCCCAAATTATGCAAAATGACACGGTTACCGATTCTGATACTGCAGACTGTGCTGAGGGAGGCGGCATACCTTGCTAAGGGGGTGCAGCTCATGATTGAGGCCATTAGAGATGTGTTAAACATTAATGACACCACACCTGAGCAGGTTGAGGAGGCTTACTTCACAGATAATAAGAGAGCCTATCTAACCTTCCCTGCGTCTAAAGAATTAAACGCTATATTTGAAAAATCCCGGGAAAACCCGGAAAAATTCCAGACCCCAAAAAGGGTTTTGTTTGCTTTTCACTTCCCTGAGGAAGATAGGAAAACATGGGAAAACCCACCCATTGTGGACACATCTGTCTCCCGACTATCTAAAAAGGTGGTTTTACCTATCCCTGGATCTACTGTGTTAAGAGAACCAGCTGATCGTAAAATTTACACTACGCTCAAATCCATCTACACTGCTTCAGGAGTGGCGTTAAGGCCCACTATTGCCTGTACATGGATTTCTAAAGCCATAGTAAAGTGGTCAGGCACATTACTAGAGGATTTGGATACAATGGATAGAAGTGACATTGAATTGTTTTTACATAACATACAGGATTCTGCGGGGTTCATGGTGGAATCCATGAAGGACCAGAGTACGCTGACTGCAGGGATATCTTCCATGTTGGTCTCAGCCCAAAGGGGACTCTGGCTACGCCAGTGGTCTGCAGATTCAGAATCCAGGAGAAGTGTGGAGAACCTACCCTACACAGGTCAGGCTCTATTTCGGGAAGCGTTGGATGCGTGGATTTCCAAGGACACCACAGGTAAGTCACCTTTCCTTCCCTCTGCTACACCTTCTGAGAAGAAACCATTTTCTTCAGCGGTGCCGCGGTCCTTTTGGACCGCTAAGGCACAAATGTCCAAGCCTCCTACCACTTTTAGAGGTAGTCTGGCAAAATCCAAAAAGCCTGCACTCGCAGGCTCCCAGGACCCAAGACCTGCTTCTGGTTCCTCAAAATCCTTAGCATGACGGTGGACCTCAAAGCCTGGAGGACGGGCTGGTGGGTGCGAGACTCAGACGTTTCAGAAACTACCGCCTCACCGATTCTTCAAATCAGGCTTGCCAGCTTTGCTGACACAGGGCTATCCTACAGGAAGCCATCCTAAAATTGGAAAAATCACAGGTCATTGTCCCAGTTCCACCTCATCTGCAAAACAAGGGTTCTTAGTCAAACCTTTTCGTGGTACCGAAACAGGAGGGTTCGGTCAGACCAATTTTTAACTTGAAATCGTTAAACCCATACCTGAGGGTGTTCAAATTGAAAATGGAGTCTCTGAGTAGTGATTTCAGGTCTGGAGGAGGGAGAATTTCTGGTATACCAGGATATCAAGGATGCGTACCTCCACATTCCGATTTGGCTGCCGCACCAGGCTTATCTCAGATTTGCACTGTTGGATAGTCACTATCAATTTCAGGCACTGCCATTCGGCCTCTCCACAGCACCGAAGGTGTTCACCAAGGTGATGACAGAGATGATGGTTCTCCTCCGTAGACAGGGGGTGAACATAATCCCATATCTGGACGATCTGCTGATAAAGGCATTGTCCAGGGAGAAATTGTTGCATTCTATTGTTCTCATGACTCATCTGCTCAAGGAACACGGTTGGATCCTGAATCTCCCAAATCATATTTGGAGCCAACCAGGAGGTTGTCTTTTCTGGGAATGATCCTCGACATGGAAGTGCAGAGGATGTTTCTCCCATTGGTGATACAAACAATGGTCCGGGATGTCCTGAAGCCAGCCTGGGTTTCTGTTAATCAGTGCATTCGCCTTCTGGGGAAGATGGTGGCCTCTTACGAGGCTCTTCATTACGAAAGGTTTCATGCTCGGCGCTTCCAACTGGATCTCCTGGACATTATTTATTTATTTATTAACAGTTTCTTATATAGCGCAGCATATTCCGTGCTGGTCGGGATCTCATCTACACATGCACCAGAGAATACGTCCGTCACCGAAAGCCAGGATTTCACTCCTTTGGTGGCTGCAACTACCTCACCTTCTGGAGGGCCGCAGGTTCGGGATTCAGGACTGGGTCTTTCTAACCACGGATGCAAGTCTCCGGGGCTGGGGAGCAGTTACTCAGGGGGAAACCTTCCAAGGATGGTGGTTAAACCTGGAATCCAGCCTTCCAATAAACATTCTGGAACTAAGCCATCTGCAACGGTCTTTTCCAAGCGGCCTATCTTTTGCGAGATCGAGCCATTCAGGTGCAGTCGAACAATGTAACGACAATGGCTTACATAAACCGACAGGGCGGAACGAAGAGCAGAGCTGCAATGTCAGGTAACAAGAATCATCCTCTGGGCAGAAAAACACGTGTTGGCGCTGTCAGCAATATTCATTCCGGGAATAGACAACTGGGAAGCGGACTTCATCAGCAGACACGATCTCCATTCAGGAGAGTGGGGCCTACATCCGGAGGTGTTCGCAGAGGTAACAGATCTTTGGGATGTGCCTCAAATAGACATGATGGCCTCTCGTCTCAACAAGAAGCTTCGGCGGTATTGTTCCAGGTCGAGGAACCTGCAAGCCATGGCGGATGCCCTAGTCACTCTGTGGGTGTTCCATTCGGTGTATGTGTTTCCTCCACTTCCACTCATTCCAAGAGTTATAAAATTCATAAGGAGAACAAGAGTTCAGGCAATCCTCATTGCTCCGGACTGGCCAAGAAGGGCTTGGTACGCGGATCTTCTGGATCTACTGCTATAAGAGCCGAGGCCTCTTCCCCTTCGGGAGGACCTGCTGCAGCAGGGGCCGTTAGCTTATCAAGACTTACCACGGCTACATATGATGGCATGGAGGTTGAATGCCAGATATTAGCTCGGAACGGCATTCCGAACAAGGTTATGCCTACCCTGATACAGGCTAGAAAAGGAGTAACGTCTAAACATTACCATCGTATTTGGAAAAAATATGCAAGTTTCCTATGGTGGAGTTTCAACTGGGACGGTTTCTTCTCTTCCTGCAAGCAGGTGTGGATATGGGCCTGAGTTTGGGATCCGTAAAGGTCCAGATTTCGTCCCTATCCATTCTCTTCCAGAAACAGTTGATTACCTCCCTGAGGTTCAGACTTTTCTGAAAGGGGTTCTGCACATCAAACCTCCCTTTGTGCTGCCTACGGCACCCTGGGTTCTTAACGTGGTGTTACAGTACCTCCAATCGGATTGGTTCGAGCCTCTACCGGAGATTTAGGTCAAATTTCTCACTTGGAAGTCTATCACTTTGTTGGCCTTGCTTCTGCTAGACGTGTGTCGGAGTTGGAGACTTTGTCTTGTAAGATCCCCTACTTGATCTTCCATGAAGAATAGAGCTGAGCTCCGGACACGTCAGCAGTTCCTTCCGAAGGTTGTGTCGGCATTTCATGTCAACCAACCTATTGTGGTGCCAGTTGTTTTTGCTACTGACTCCTCAATTTCTTCAAAGTCCTTGGATGTTGTAAGGGCTCTGAAAATCTTTGTGAAGAGGACTGCTCGTCACAGAAAATCAGACTCTGTCCTGTATGATCCCAAGAAAGTTGGGTGTCCCGCTTCTAAGCAGACAATCTCTCGCTGGATCAGGTTCACTATCCAGCATGCGTATTCTACGGCAGGATTGCCATGTCCTACGTCTGTTTAGGCCCACTCTACTTGTAAGGTGGGTTCTTCCTGGGCGGCTGCCCGGGGTGTCTCGGCTGTACAGCTTTGCCGAGCGGCTACTTGTTCTGGGTCGAACATGTTTGCAAAGTTCTACACGTTCGATACTTTGGCCGCGAGGACCTGAAGTTTGGTCAATAAGTTCTGCAGGAGCCTCCGCGCTCTCCCATCTGTTCTGGGAGCTTTGGTACATCCCCATGGTACTAATGTGTACCCCAGCATCCTTTAGGACAGGCATTCCCAACCATGGTCTTCAAGGCACAACAGTGCAGGTTTTTGTGATATCCAGACTTCAGCAGAGGTGATTAAATTAGTAGCTCCGTTATTTTGATTTAACCATCTGTGCTGCAGCCTGGATATCACTAAAACCTGCACTGTTGGTGTGCCTTGAGGACTGTGGTTGGGAATGCCTGCAGGAGATTCCAGCTCGCGCCAGCCGCCGCCCGCACTTCGGGCCTAGGCCGCCAGTGAATCCCTGGCCTCAATTTCCGGAGTTGCCCCGGGCTGCAGCTGGCGTGAACCCGCGACGAAGACTACACTCCACAGCGCTGGAGGTGAGCGGCGCCCCCCTCCTGCACCCCCTGGACGCCTTACCGAGTGGGCTCCTGATCCTCCGGTGCCTGAGATCAGTTCAGCAGTCTGAGTGGAGGAAAGTCTGTGGGCCTCGATCTAAGTTTGAGAATTTTATAGATAGCATGCAGTGGGTAGATGTCTGGAGGGCTCGCTACCCTACGCTTAGGCAGTACTCGTGTTTCTCCGGTACGTACGGCTCCTTCTCCAGAATCGACCTGGCCCTGGTCTCGCCCAAGCTGCTACCTAGCATAACGGATGTTCATTATGAGGCACGGGGGGTGCCTGGCCATTCGCCCCTGCTGCTTTCTCTCGATGTGGAGTGCCGGAGGGGTCAGTCATATTGGAAGTTGCACCCGTCCTGGCTGATTCAGCTGGGAGAGTGCCCAAATTTACCGCCTAGGTGGGAAGGTTTCTTTGCAGATAACGTGGGCTCGGCCCCGACACCGGTTATATGGGATGCATTCAAAGCTTAGTTACGTGGTATGCCGAGAGGCAAAATAGCCGCCCGCAAGATAGAGTACAGAGCGACGGAGAGACAGCTTGAATCTGAATATAGGGATCTGGAGACCCGCTATTTGGCTCGGGGAACCCCTGTGCTGAACGCAAGTTGGCTGTTGGCTCAAGAGGCCTGGCTAGCTCACCTTTCGGATAAAAATGCACGCTCCCTTTTGTTCAGGGCCACCAATATATATATGCAGGCGGACAGGCCAGGTAGTCTATTGGCCCATTTGGTGCACTACGACCGTCCTGGGTCCACGATAGTGCAGATGACTGGCCCTGACGGCTCCATAATAGACAATACCCCTGACATAGCGCAGATGTTCCTTTTATACTTTAAAGAGGTCTATGACTCTCAGTCGACGTGCTCCGTGGAAGACTTAGACCGTACCTGTCCAATATACCCCTTTCCAGGCTTTCCCCCGAGGCTAGGGATATTCTAGACGTGCCCTTACCTTTAGAAGAGGTGACTGCGGCGGTGGGAATGTCTCCCAGTGGCAAGTCTCCGGGAAGTGACGGCATCCCCACTGAGCTGTATAAACAATACATACAGTTCTTTGGTTCCAAGCTGCATGATATGTATACAGACATATTTGCCACTAATCAACTTCCTCCCTCAGTGTCCGAGGCTGTAATTATAGTACTGCCAAAGCCCAGTAAGGATCCCAAACTGGTGGAGTCCTATAGGCTGATCTCCCTTATCCCTACTGATGCCAAGATCCTGGCGAAAATCCTTGCGGTCCGGCTCAACATGGTCATTACATCTATAATACACCAGGATCAATCTGGCTTCATGCCAGGGAAATCCACATCCATTAATTTGCGCAGGCTTTACACTATTTTGCAGGCTCCCCATGACTTTCCCTCGGACGCGGTTGTAGTTTCACTGGATGCGGCTAAGGCATTCGACAGTGTCGAATGGCCATATCTGTGGGGGGTCTTGACATGTATGGGCTTTGGCCCTAATTTTATACGATGGATCAAATTGCTATATCAAAGCCCACGTGCCAGGATCATGGTTAATGGCTATGTTTCTTCCTCCTTTACTTTGACTCGGGGCACCAGACAGGGATGCCCCCTCTCCCCAGCCTGGTTTGCCATAGCCATTGAACCCTTGGCTTGCTTGGTTAGATTGCACCCGGACATTGGGGGAGTTGACACGGGCCCATGTACTGACAATATAGCCCTTTATGCGGACGACCTGTTACTTTTCTTGCATGACTACAGAGTGGATATGCCTATAGTGTTGCAGGTCATAGAGACCTTCGGCGGCTTCTCTGGTCTCTGCATAAACTGGTTCAAATCATTTATAATGCCCATTATGGGCTTTCCTCCCCGGGTCCCAAAGATTTCCCTACCGCTAAGTTGGACAGGCCAGATTAAATACCTTGGGATCCAGGTTACTAACGACCCTTTGGACTTTATACCCTTGAACCTTGACCCACTTGTGCAGCTGATTGTACGCAAGTCGAGGGCTTGGTATAAACTCCCGCTGACAATGACAGGTAGGGTTAGCCTTATTAAGATAGTTTTGTCCAAACTACTGCATGTTCTCTCGCAATCCCCTGTATACATATTCCTGGCCTTCTTTAAGAAATTAAACAGTATACTAACATCTCTGATATGGGCCAATAAAAGGCCTAGAATAAGGTTAAATACCCTCACTAGACAAAAAGTTGATGGCGTCTTGGCCTTACCTCACTTTGAACTATATTACTACGCGGCCCAGCTGGTACACATCAGCATCTTGTTGCGGGAAGTAGAGGAGGCCGGTCTATGCTGGGCGTTTCTCCGATGCTACTATCCGGGCCCCTCTCCGGTGCAGATTCTAGCGGGGGGGGGGGGGGGGAGTGCTTCTCGGCTATCCCCTCCTATTGTTTTTCAGGCCATGAAGATCTGGCTGGCTTTGAAGCGTATGCTTGGGTACGATAGTATGGACCCGGATACTCCCCTCTGGCACTCCGCATCACTCCATGAACTGGGGTCTCTGGAGAGGGTGGCGGTGTGGGCCCCGTACTCAGTAACTTCCATATTTCAGTTGTATAACGATGGTACAATGAAGTCCTTTCAGCAACTAAAGGAGGAGTTTGGTCTCCCAAACTCTTACTTGTATAGATTTTTACAGCTCAGGCACGCTTTACAATCACAGTTCAGGGATTCTCCCCCGGTGCTATCCTTTTGGTTGTTTTCTCTTTTTTTTTTCTTTTCTTTTTTGTTGTTGATTGTTCTCAGGTGTTTTGTAGGCTTTATTAGGCCTCATAGTTGGGGGGGTTTATTGCAGTATTTCGGGGAGAAAACAAGAAATGTTAAAATGTGTTTGAAATTGATTGCAGACTTCGGAGAACCTGGTATATGGGGGTTGACACTATACGGACCTGCGACTACCAGCTACACCACGCATATACATTTAATGTTTGAGAAGGATATGTGCATGATCATATAGTTTAATAACAATTGAAGATCCCAATATACACTGAAATGTCTGTAATGATATTAGTGGGTCACTCTAACCAGGAGTTATTCCTCCATAGCCTACCGGTGGCTGACTTAATAAAATCTGTAAGATTTGTTAGGTTGTCCTATATATGATCTAAATTGGAATTGCAGATCAAACATTGATATTAGAAGGGAACATTCCTCTTTAAACTGTAACCGCTAGAGTTTCATGTGCAATCTGCTTCCAAATACACTTCTACCTTATTTCCTTTTCTTACCAACTGTCATTTCATTGTTTCATTTTTCTGACTTCTACAATGCAGTGTAATGAAATGTATCCATTTTCTGTAAAATATTAAGGTATTACAGTCTCGCTATATGAAGAAGGCTCTAAAGTCTAATGGTCCACAGGCCTGAGGTTTTACCAGCTCGAAAGCTTTTTGTAAACTCCTATAATCTCCCATAGATGAGGCAGCGCTTACAAGATGTCATTGTAGCACTTTATCTTCAATCACCATTATGGATGTTCAGCTAAAGGGAAAGTTAGGTGTTGGACACAGAGCGCAGTTAGAGGTCAGAAAATAGTTTTCACAGTCTGCAGTGTGCCACGCTCTTAAGTGATATCCCCTCCTCCTCTAAACATAGCTTTGTAAAAATTTGGCCGTGCAGCAGAAAGCTACCTATTGCCAAGAGTTTACGGGAAAGATTGAACATATTGTACGTAAATTGAGGTTGTATGTTTCTAATTTAGCACTAATTGCTAGATGCATCCTAATCAGTCAATCACTCTTGATTGAGCTTACCCAATGTGAGTACGTAAACCTGCTCTGACACTAATAATAATGTAAGCTGCCGGTTTATTTGTGCTTTGACACCCGGCATTGTGCTGTGTATGTTCTGGGAAACTGCTGCTACAGTAGAATGAGACAGGAGTAATTGGTAAACTTGCAGTTTAAAAACTGCACAATACCAGAATGTATCATGGATGGAATACCCAACTATAAGCCAATAATGTGATAAAACATTTTTTTTGCACCTGTCCAATAAAAAAAAACCTGCAACTGAACAATAGCCAGTGAATGGTTTTTAGCAGGTTTTTTTTTATAGACATGCTTAAGTTATTTAGTTTTGCCATTCTGGCTGACAATAAAATGTTTTGCTTTAGTCCTACTTTATTTAATTGCATTTATTAACAACTAATGACAAGGCTTTGTCATTAATAGGAGCAAGTATAACATATGAAACGTGTAAGCCATGCATTTGCTAGTACTTACAGCTGATTGTAGGCATCACTGACACCTGTGGTAATTGTAAACACCCCCCCCCCCCCATCCCCCCTCACACACACAAAAAAGCAAAAAAAATCCCCTCAAATCATCCACAGGCTGCTTTTCGTAAGCCAAATCGCTATTGAATGCCAGCAGGTATGGGAACATGCCTTTTTATTAGAGACATTTACGTTTTTATTAACACTTATAGAGCACAAGTATATATAGTTGCACTTTGCGATTAGATGTTGTTGTTGTGGTGGGTTTTTTTTTTAATTATCTTTTTGTGTGTATGTATGTATGTATATATATATATATGTATGTATATATATATATATATATATATATATATATATATATATATATATATATATATATATATATATATATATATACATATACACATACACGTATGACCGGCACTCCAACAATATGTAAATACCTGGGTGCCCTCCCGTGGCACTACAAGGCCCAGCAGACAGCACGGATTGGTGGGCGGCACTCCAAGGATTTGAAAAAAAGAGTCACAGCTACACAAGCATTATGTCTTCAACGTTTCAGACGCCTTTTATTTGCGCCTTTCGTCAGGATACAGATCAAACAACATTTACGTACCTTTATACCCCCAGAGCGTGAGAAATCCCTCCTGCTGCTCTCCTGCTTCCGGTGCCAGCGTTATGACGTCATACGTACGTCTGCATGATCACGGTAGCCATGGAAACCGTGGGCGGAACTATCACCCCGGCAACCCAAATAAACATGACTACCTCAACAGCCGGGCCAGCCGGCCCCGCAAAGTCACGCTGGCTGCGGAAACCAGGAACAACACGAACGGATGCCAGATAGAAAAAGCACCAACGTGACATACATATCATACTCCTATCTACAGCCACATCGTGCCTGCGCAACCACACACACGCGGCACAAGTGGCTCCAGGAGTGTGTCCCTACTACACAATGTTCCCTGCACCAACAACCACCTAATCCACGACCATAAGTATAAGAAATACCCACTCCAGGTAAGGGCGTCATTATCAAGGTACAGGCATGTATATATATACTCAACATCCCTAATAGGCAAATTAATATCCAAAACGGAAACAACAAATTAACCCTGCCAGCCAAGATAAAGACCCCCCACTCACCGAAAACATCTATAATATAGGAGATTATAAGTACATGCAAAGTTTCAGTTATCATGCTAAGAGGTTATAGTCAAAAAAGAGACAAAAGACAGTGTGATTCAAAGGAAACAGAGGAGAGACAAATTCTCATTAAGACCATAGGGCGCTACGGTATTAAATTCAACTATCCATCGTGACTCCAACTGTAACAACTTTCTGTTGTATACATGCCTGTACCTTGATAATGACGCCCTTACCTGGAGTGGGTATTTCTTATACTTATGGTCGTGGATTAGGTGGTTGTTGGTGCAGGGAACATTGTGTAGTAGGGACACACTCCTGGAGCCACTTGTGCCGCGTGTGTGTGGTTGCGCAGGCACGATGTGGCTGTAGATAGGAGTATGATATGTATGTCACGTTGGTGCTTTTTCTATCTGGCATCCGTTCGTGTTGTTCCTGGTTTCTGCAGCCAGCGTGACTTTGCGGGGCCGGCTGGCCCGGCTGTTGAGGTAGTCATGTTTATTTGGGTTGCCGGGGTGATAGTTCCGCCCACGGTTTCCATGGCTACCGTGATCATGCAGACGTACGTATGACGTCATAACGCTGGCACCGGAAGCAGGAGAGCAGCAGGAGGGATTTCTCACGCTCTGGGGGTATAAAGGTACGTAAATGTTGTTTGATCTGTATCCTGACGAAAGGCGCAAATAAAAGGCGTCTGAAACGTTGAAGACATAATGCTTGTGTAGCTGTGACTCTTTTTTTCAAATCCTTGGAGTGCCGCCCACCAATCCGTGATATATATATATATATATATATATATTTTTTTTTTTTTTATGTATCGACGTAAAGGATGAAAGCCGTATTCACACACATATTGACATTGTCAGAAACAGGGCTAAAAACCTGTCTGATATGGCCGCGAATCCGACAAAACGCGTGGAACGGCGGTCCACTTGCTTTCCGGCAAGTCGGATTTTCTGACTTGTTGGATAAATAGGAATATGATTGAATAGGTCAAATCTGGATTCGATTTTAAACTCCCGTTAATCTGACAAGTCGGGAAATTTGACTTGAATTGAATACACCCCATAATATGTACATGTATTTTGTATATTCTGCTATAGGGTGAGTGGTTCTTTATTGCAGATTATTACTGTTAAGTGCTAGAATAGGTGCCTGCTCCACTTAGAGGGTAATATTATGAAAGGATTCCATTTCGGGGGTGAAACTGTGGATAGTAAATTAAAAAAACAAAACATGTATTGCTTTTGGACGGTTAAAGATTTTACTTTGTTTAGCTATTTACCAAACTGCTATTATCCTTGCCTGTATTACAATATTCAGCAACTTGAGGCTGCTCAGTTGTTTAGCTGAAACTCCCAGCATGCCTTTCGTTGGCAAACAAAGGGGTAAGTTTACTAAAATCTACTAAAACAGACCAGTGGAGAAGATGCACTTAGAAACCAATCAGATTCTATGTTTTTCTAGAAAGCAATAATGATTTGATGGCTAAAATCTGATTGGTTTGCTATGGACAAGACCTCCATTTTACATTTGTAGAAGCTATAGTACATTTACCCCAAAATGTCTACATCTGGTTTATATAGGTATAAACTATCCTTAAAACACATACTTTTTAGGAGTATAGAGATGAGGGGCAAGAAAAAACATGATGTGCAATCACAACTTATTCAAAGGTTTAAAAAAACAAATTGCCTCTGCAAAGGTAACAGTAAAATAGTGTATTGGGTTAACCCTTCCTTTGGTTAAATCCAGGACACTTTCCACATCTGTGCTCATGGTGAGTTTATGCTGTGCTGGATGATAAAGATGGTGACCTTGTCTTAATTGGCTTAAGTGGTTAACCCTTTACCCATATGTCCCAGGTGTGCTTTTTAAAAAAAAAATATTTTATTTTATTCAGTCTCTATGTCCACTGCTCCTGGAAGCTTGCAGCCAGATGTGTCTAAACTAACAGAGATGAAATGTGACAGCTGCTGCCTAACGTCTCCTTTCTCCTTCATTCCCTGGAGTTGTGTATGAACAGACCCCCCCCCCCCCCCCCTTCCCTTCCCTTCCCTTCCCTGAGGGAGAGCGGCACACCCACTTTGCTTTTATGACCTGACAGACATGGGTTGTCTGGCGAGGTCAGTTGCTGACGATGTCAGCGCTCAACCGTCACAAATCCTGACACTGTTTTTGGTTTAGATTTTATTTTCTGATATGTAGTTGGGCTTAGGTTTGACGCAATTTTATGAGCAATAAACATCTGTTTGCGTGCGCAACATAACATAGAAGATAGTGATGAATGTTATGATTGGCGTCTGGCTTTGTTTTCATGTCAGAACACAGTATATGCTAAGCAGTGCTGGTAGGTTGTCCTCTCCAATACCAGTTTTGGTCACATAAAACACAGTAAAATAATCTGATTTTAAATTAAATTTAGTTTAGCCATTCCTTGTTCGTCAAACTGTAGGAAGAATTAAGTAAATGAAGGTGAATCATAAAAAAAACTAGACTTGTTTAATGCAAAAAAAATAAAATAAATGAGTTGGCTATAATGTGGGAACTTTTAGCAACTCACTTAAATTGTTATTGATTTATTCTTGCATGAATCTCCAGTCTTTTCTTTGCTTCATACTTGGAATAAGTAATATATATTTAACATCTTAATCCCATGTAATACCTTACATCTTTATGCAGTGTGTCCTTTTAAATCAGTCCTTTACTTTAAATGGCCAAATAAAAAGCTGGTCACATCCACACTGATGCAGTCATTTGGCACAATTATTCAACTGCTAAGTCAGTCACCGATATGACAAGCTCATTAAACAGGATTACGTAATTCCATGTCCTTGTGCCAGATGACATCATCACGAGGGACTGTACTCATTATGGCCAGTGACCGATTTCACATGCCGGTGGAGGTAGCAGTCACATTTTTGGAGCTTCCTGATGAATCTTTACATTTTATATTGGACAGATTTCACTTACCTGTGTACAAGTGATTATGTTGGGCCAGGTTGGTCAAAACTTTGTAGAGCCAGGTCACATTTATTTTGCCATATGTGATACTAATTGCCCTTACCATTATCGGAATTGTTTGTTTTTTTTGGTTACCTGCAAATGTTTCAGGTGTATAACTTCAGTTTTTGCCTTTGTGGTGAGGCTACAACCACAGCCAGTAAATTACTGGTTCTAATTAAATTCCCCACTTAATCTGTTTTTACATGAGATACAGTAGCTATTTCTGCCATTGTATAATTTACATTAAGATTACATAATTTACATTAAGATTGTAACTCTCCAGAGATTGCTTTTTAGCTTTTTGTTTTTTAAATTTGTTGCTTCTAACCTACACTGGACCGGAAGATATCGCATGCGTCTGCGGGAGCGTGCAAATCGGGCATACACACTTACTTTGGCAGATTTAGTTCTGATTTGGACAAAAACAAAAAAATTGGGCTCATAGTTTTGTGTGTACCCACCTTAAGATAAATATTCTATTTTGAAGCTTACAAAAGAAAGTTTTAATTTATTGAAATAAAAATGTTGATTCTAAAATCTGTATTTTTAGTGCTTTGTGGTCCAGGATCTTCAACCCACCACTACCTGTTGGTTGCTTTGGACTCCATACCTGGGAACTGGAGCATGGATAGTATCAGTGAGGGGTTCTTGCATTCCTGGGGGTGATAGTGTAGCCCCTAGATCAGTTATGGGGAACCTTTGGCATTCCAGCTGTTATTGAACTACACATTCCAGCATGCCCTGCTACAGTTTTTGCATGGCCAAATAGCAAAACTGTAGCAGGGCATGCTGGGATGGATAGATCAACAGCTGGAGTGCCAAAGGTTCCCCATCACTGCCCTAGATTGAGGGGCAGCTGTAACACTGTGAAAGTGACCCCCTTCTGGCAGCTGTGCTAAGTGTTTTGCAGGAGTGATTTCCCTTGCTGCTTTCTGAATTTGAATGAGATCAACAGGTGCATGGAAAGCTAGAAGTTCTATCCTGCTAATTACTGAAATGGAGCCCTAAAGGGCTCCAGTATCTGTAGCAGGAAGACTGCTTCCCTATGGTCTGGCTGCCCATTCTCTATTTTAAGCTGGAAGTATTCTAGGCAGAAGATGCAAATATCCCACCACACCTACATTTCCAGATGCCAAGGAGTGAAAGGGCTAATCCTATTCTTCCTGGCAGCATATGGACAAGGGGGAGGTACATGTTTAAAGGTGTGAAGCCTTTCCTGAATAATGCACTGTGTATCAGAGCCGTAACTAGGTGTGTGCCAGAGGTGCCTTGACCACAGCGCATATGCACTGTGGGTGCCCCAACTGGCAGCACCACCCGCACGGGCGACTGGCGCTCAGTTGTAAATGGAGCCCGCCTATCCATACACAGCAGCATCAGTGCTGTCTACTCCTCCCTGGCCTGCTGTGTTTTTATTCATTACACGGCACACCACCTCCTTACTGCCCTGGAGTTTTTCACAGTACCGCCTCCTCTCCATGCCGTGCTAGTCCCTTGCTCTGCGCCCCCGCCTTATGCCCTAAATAGCGCAGCGATGCACTACAGCCTGGACGGTCAGTGGCCTCAGCTGCTTACTATATTTACTGGTGGCACCCCCTCGCACCACAAATGCAGCGGAACCCGCTACTCCACACTGCCCACGCAAGCTGTAGCTGTGAGGACACCAAGCTTGCAGGTTCGTCACACACTAAAATGCCTACCTCAATCCAGATTGCAGTTTTTTTTTCTGTAGTGCTCCCCCTCTCAGTCCCTCTCTCCCCACACTCTCTACCTCCAACATCTCACCCCCGCCTCCATGTCTCTAGCGCCCCCCCCCCCCCCGCGGCTGCTCTAGAGCTCTTTTTGCCTCCCGCGTGTGGCGGCGGCTCTAGCTCTTTCTACCTCCCGTGCGAGGCAGCTCTAGCGCTCTTTCTACCTCCCGTGCGCGGCAGCTCTAGCGCTCTTTCTACCTCCCGTGCGGCGGTGGCTCTAGCGCTCTTTCTTCCTCCCGTGCAGCGACTGCTCTAGCGCTCTTTCTTCCTCCCGTGCGGCGGCGGCTCTAGCGCTCTTTCTTCCTCCCACGCGGCGGCGGCTCTAGCGCTCTTTCCCTTCCCCACGCGGCGGCTCTAGCTCTTTTCTCCCCCTCCCAGTTCAGATGTCGGTCACTGGCAGTCCCTGTAGCAAGTCCGTACACACAGCCAGATACGTTGATATATCTGTGGTTATATTGAGCACTGGCTTTGCTGCAGGGCCGAGTCAATATGCCTGTGAACGACGTTCAGACGATCTGGTACACAACTTCCACCGGACTTGCAATTCACATATCTGCCGTAAAGTGTGTACCCAGCTTAAGGCTTGCCCCTCTCTGTGTCACAGGATCAGAGCATGAGTTTGTCTGATCAGGAGTTAAACTGGGCTGGAACAGGAGATGACTCTTCCTTGCGTAATGTGTAAAAGGGGCTCAACCCGGAGTAATGTTTAAAAGGGTGCTGTACCTGGTGTAATGTTTAAAAGGGGGCTGTACCTGGCGTAATGTACATAAGGGGCTCCGCTCTACTGTGGTGTAATGTGTGAAAGGGGGCTCTACCTGGTGTAATGAATATAAGTGGCACTACTGTGTGGCGTAATTTGAATAATGGAGACTTCTCTGCGGCGTAATATGAATTGGTATTTGTGACCATGCCCCTTCCCCATGGAGCCACTCCCCTAAATATTTTGTTTGCGCCAATGGTGCCCACTGGTTCTATTTTATATATGGGGTGAAGGGCGCCGATGCCATTTCTTGCACACAGCGCTAAAATGTCTAGTTACGGCACTGCTGTGTATGCATTCATCTGGACTGGTTCCAAAGGCAATGACTAGTTAACACACTGCTGTACTGTGTGCTTGAACTATATTAAAGGAGCTCTGTGAGCTCAAAGTTGTATTCCATTTGCCTTCTGAACATCTGCTGCCTTTTAATATAGCTAATAAATCTGTTACTGAAGATGCTTGCATCATGGGACAAGCCAGAGACGTACCAAATGCTATTCAGTTCTGACTATCCTGAGGTTGAGCCTAATGGTGAATTGTCTGTCACTGACATGGAGGTGTTGAAGCAGCATGACTACACACATTCAGTAGTAAATGGCTCAGATGCCAGTGTAGGAGGCTGGTGGGTGCAGGGAGATATCTTCCTACTATGCAGTGGGAGGAGTAACTAACAGAGGGAATCTGTCATGAGATTGGCAAAGTAAGCTCACTTGGTGTGCTTAGGTGTAGTCAACTCTGCTGTGTGCCGGTTGACTGTGTAAGCCCATCCAATATCTGGAGGAGCTGCAGCAACATTACTTTTCATTCAGCTTTATTTCACACTGTTGAAATAAAACACACATCTAAGCCTGTTATGCAACTATTATCTGCTCTTGGTGACATTGCTGTAAATCTCCATTTAGTGTAGATTTGCTTGGAAACAAGTTTCTCCCAAATTGCTGCAAGGTTTAAGGTACTGTATGGTGGTGTTTTGGGTGGCTGGGACTAGGTGGGATTCTGAGAAGACGACATGCTTGCTCCTATATCATGTTCTGGGTCCCCCCCCCCCCCCCCCTCCCATTTGGCAGAGTACCTCTTTGTATTAAAATTACCTTTTGTGAACTCAATCTGAGCTATTGCCATATCAAAACCAGTGCTCCTACTCTATTATGAAGCATTAATGTATGTGGCATTTTAAATGTCACCTCTTTAAACCAATTTGTTGAACTAAGCTTTTTGTGACCCTAAAATGAAATTATATAATTTTTTTGTACTAGTAAATTGTGCTTCCAGGGCTCTATCAGAATTGAATTCAAATCTGTAATGCCTAAACGCTGTTGCCTGGAAGTCTGAAACAGAATTTGTAACAAGGATGTAAAATGGTTAAGAGGAGCACCTTGGGAGATATAATCTGCTGTATATTTTCTCAGCATCACTAATCAATAGTTCCTTGGTATACACTCTTGTACTGTATCTCCTCACCATATACTGCATATCTCATGGGCCTTTTCATGGCATTGATTAAATGAGCAGATTTCAGCATAAAAAGAAACCAAATGATTGATGATTGCTCCTACTGATGAAGCCTATGATAACAATGAGTGTAAGCAATGAGCAGAGCAAACTAATTTAGTTGCTTGCTGCAAGGCCCGATTACAACTTTTATTCATCAATGGGTCCAGAGCCGGCCCTAACCAATATGATGCCCTAGGCAAGATTTTGGCTGGTGCCCCTTAGCACCACCGCTAGTTCTGCAGGAAATGTCTGGCATGAGTCAGCTGGCAGCTCTGCTAAAGTCAGGTGCCTTTTGTTTATGAAAATGCATCTTATTTGCATTACTATGTGGCTAGGATGCACAAGCAGCTTTTGCTGATTAAAATGATATGCAGCATGCCTATATTCTGTGTGCGACTGTGTCTGTATCTGCATACGAAATGCTACATTACAGTGATTTTCAGGAATACACACAACGTAGCATTTTGTATGCAGATACAGCCGCAGCCGCACACAGAATATAGGCATGCCGCATATCATTTTACTCGGCAGAAGCTGCTGGTGCCCCTAAGCATACCAAATGCCATAGGCATTTGCCTAGTTTGCCTATGCCTAAGGCCGGCTCTGAATGGGTCTGTGGTAAATTCTAACACAACACAGGTAGAAGTTCTAGGGGAAGTATTAATGCCATTGTGTACAGGCAAACAACAAATGGCTAAGGTACATCAAACTGATGTGTATTGTATTTAAATAATTTGGAGTCAAAGGTTCAGCTTGATTGTACTATAGTATGATCGAGTCATCTGCTTAACACGTTAATATTTTGCAAACTTTTATGTGTAGAGTAATAAATTGCCCCTTCTAACTTAGCTGTGGTTATTTAAGTAGTGGTAATAATGTAAGCTATTTTCCTAGAGATGTCTAACCCTTTTTATAATCAAGGATTTCTGGTTAGTCACACAGACAAACCAGGATTAAAACAATTTTTAAGGAAGTGTTAGTCGCTGACTTAAATATAAAGGCATAATGTAGCAGGAATTCCATCCTGATTCAGTCTTAGTGTGACGCAGGCATCAGTAATATGACTGTGTAATGGCCCCAGTAGTGTCCTAGCAGAACATGACACAGAGAATATGTACAGAATGCCTTATTGTAGCCTGAAATCCCCAAACACTGAGCAGATAGAGGACAGATTGGATGTGCTGTGGACATATGGTTAACACCTTCCCACGTGGCTGAGAAGAAAGAGTTGCTTGGAGGACAGTCGTCCCCCTCCTCACAACCCCCATAATTTGTCTGGAGCTGTCAGTCACGCTCTGATGTGTGGACATCTAGGGCAATGTGTGTCCCTCAGGCAGCCTGTGCACACTGTCATGAGCTGCATTCCTGAGGTCTCCAGTGACCTCTGAAGATAGAATATTCATTGCAGCGCTAACAGCCTTCTCATATGCTGCTGCAGAGGACGATTAGCTATTAGAATGATTTGCTATAGTACTTGTTTGTTACAATATTTGGTTTATAATTTCTGCCTAGACTGTTTCATGCAGAAAAATGTAGTACATTGAATTAGGGTTGTTTGGCCAGTCGTTTTAAGAATGTGCGTACTGTAAAAGTTGCTGTGTATTTAAGAGGCCATTGAGCAGAGGAACCATGTAATGGTCATTTATGGTTTTTGTGACAGAAGCAATGGGTTACATGCACATTGGTACATTTCCTGTACTTGTGGTTTGTGTGCAGTTGTAGGGGATAGTAAGCCTGATGAGGTATGGATGATTGGGAAGTAAATTCATCCAATTAATTTATACTGCAGTCCCTGTAAATTTAGGTAAAGAACACAGGTATGTGCTGTATACACTATGTGAAGTGAAATGTTAGTAATAAAAATAAAAAATTTTTTTTTAACTAAAAATCAATGTTTTTTACAGTGCTTTTCTCCAGCAGGACTAAGGGCCGTATCCCATTAGCATCAGTACTTTAGCGCTGCTAATAGGATCGCCGTGAGCTATAACAGTGATTCTCAAACTCTTTTGAATCACGGCACCCTAGCGTATAATTTTCTCGTCACCTAGAGGACAAAAGTTTCTTATTGAGAAATTTAGAAAAAAGAAAAATCAAGTAAATTGTATTTATATGCCATCCTTAGCTTCAACTGTGTGGTGTCCAATCAACTATCTTTTAAAAAAATTTGGGAGGGGGAGGAGTCAGAGCAGCGGTATGGTGGTAGGGCTGAGGGAGCTATCTCCCAGCCAGTCAGTACTACTCTCCTCAGATCTCCGGAGATCTATACACCAGAGTTTTGACTGTATAAAGTGTATATGAAAAATACAAAATATATTAGAAATATTTTTCTATTCTATTATATTAGAAGTCGTATTCTAATTTTTATAATCAAAACTGTGGAGTAAAAGGTTTTTGGCAGGTGAGGCATCGATCTTCTGTACATCTGATCAAAACTCACCAAACTTCCACATTATATACTTGCTCATGTATAGTGTGTAAATCTGTCTTTGGTACTAGCCAGTTCCTCCTGAGCTAATTACCTTACCATACATCCCTGGTGTATGGATAGATCAGGCACACAAAGCATAATCCAAAATAAGGGACTGCCGGAACTGTGATAACACATGGGATCAAGGACTTATTCCTGCTCCAATGTGTTTTTGTGTGATCATGGGTCCAATTTCGATCGATCAAAACACCCTCTAATTGGATACCTGATCACGACCATCAGTCATTAATCTTTGATATCTGGCCGTTTTGATCAGCCAAAATTGCATTGAGCTATTAGGATACTGCCCTAAATCGCTTTACAGACATCAAAAACTCAGTAAATAGTATAAAGGATTTAGTATTACAGTAAGTAGGAAAAAACACAGAAATAATTAAACAGAACCTAGAGAGCACAATAAACCTAATGCATGGTTGGTGCAGACATTTTGTATACAACTTCCAAGAGTTAGGCATTCCACCAACGCAAGGTACCAGGTGAGGCAGCCATCTTGGGGGCATTACGTAGGATTACCCTGGGTGGAATAGCATAGAAATGACCCAGAATGGGAGGATTCAGTATCCTAATGCTAGGCATAGGGTCCTAACATAACTTAACATGCATATATGCACCTCTATTAAATTAATATTACTGGTTTTTATGCTGTTAAGTGTTACCACATGATTCCAGTGAGTTAGGGTACTTAACAGAAAATGGTCCGTACAATTTTGAAGGAGACATGGCACAGTATTAACATTTATTTATATTGTTACAGTATGTGTAATTAGGAACATGGTAATAAAACAAGAGACTGTAGTAACTATGTGGGTTTGCTGGATTTGAACTACATTTTCACTGTTTCATAGGAGTTGGTTCAGTTACATATCCCTGTCTGGATGTAGTCAAAATAAAGACCAATGGTTCTCAAACTGTGTTCCTATGCACCCTGGTATGGATCAGGACAATTGCAGGGTTGCTTTGGATTGGCTGTCCAGAAACAAAATCATTATTTATTGTCCATGAAATAGGCAAAACCAGTGATGGGGACTGACCATCATAAAATCATACCTGTGCAATGTCCAGACTCTGCCCCAGAGCAAGCCAGGACAGACCTCATCTTGCGGGGAGGGGGGGGGGGGTCTGCTCCTTCCTCTTGCCCGCCCACCACGGAATGTTATGAAGAGTTGGTGATTCCATTGTGACTCTGGTGGTGTTGCTGCACCGCATTTCTCACATCCTGGGAGCTCTGACTGCGACCCTGCTGTCTGCTGCCTCTTAGCCCTAATCACCTGCACAAGATCTCTCTCCCTCCACAGTCTAGCAGTTGTGGCAGGTAAATTCCCTAGCAGCATGCTTGCTTCACACCTGTGCTGCTCCCAAATCTAATTATTGGAACACTTTGATTGGAAACTTCCATTTGCCAAGTTAGGCATTAGTGGAGGTGTCCAGGGGTTCTGAAGCAAATCCTGACAATTTCCTAAAAATGATTTTAGGAAACATTGGACTTGCTCTGAGGGTGCAAGAAAAAACCTATTTCTATATAAATTGCAACAACTGTTTTTCTTCCCTTGTTGAATAGGTAAAACCCTGTGCAATGGAGTTTTTCAGTATTTCACTCACAATTACATATACCCCATAATGTCCTCAGATAAAATAATGCTGGCTATTCATAAAGGATAAATGTACAAGATTCTGTCCCACTGACAGAAGAAAACTGCATGTTAGCAAACACTACCCATGTTAGCTACACTGTCTGAGGTGTCTGCCAATAAATATGTGGAATAGGGGTAGGCAGCTGGTAAACTCGCCAGCATGCCTTGTCACTGATTTGCCAATGGGGCATTCTGGTGTACAGTATTTGTCACAGCACCTGGACTGCCTCAGGTTGCCTACTGAGGGAAAAGTACGGCGTTTGTGCAAACACTGATTCGATTGTCACCTATAGTTAATGTTCCTAAATGTCACTTTATAAAAGCATGGTTACCGCCTTGCTAGAAAACTTTGCATGGATTAACTGCACTCCCGTTATGTGCCACACCACAAATTAATTACTGCGACCATGTCATGTTAGTGCTAATCACCTTCATAGTTGCAATAAAGCAAGGCATGTAGACTAAAGGTGTGTACACACGGTAAACTATGTGCAGTTACCTATAATTTAAATGATGAATTTTGATATATTGACATGGTCAAAATATAGAACTGGCTTGATTTTGAATGTTGACAAGTTCGTATCAAGTTAGTATTGAAGCTAGAAGGTGCCAGTGAGAACCATGTCCTCATATTGAGCCTGATTCAGTGTGGTCATTGGTGCATTCATTCTAAATACTAGTTTCAGCCTTCCCCTTGTATGCGAGCTATCGCCTGAATGTGCAAGCCCTGAGATTAGCTGCTTTCAGTGCCTGTGTACGCTGTAACACCGCGGGTGGTTGTTGACAAATGCCACTATACCTGCACCTGCCCTAAAGCTGGTGCGATTTCCCTGTCTGAACATGGCCTCCGTGATAGTTTGAAGAACACAGTGGAGAACACAGCCGCTTTCACTGACATTTCTGCAAGCACTTTTTTTTTTTGCTTTTACTTCAGGCTATCTCCCAGTTACTGCACAAGTATGCCGATGACTGCTACTCAATTTATCATCCCCTCTAAGCCGCCTGCAACACTTAGGGTAACACATGCGCAGGCTGGTGTGTTAATTTTTATTTTGCCGTTGTGCAGAAGCAAATCGCTACACCATGTGAAAATCAGTCTTGTGTGCGACTCTGGATCAGGCCCATTGTACCTAGA
This sequence comes from Pseudophryne corroboree, assembly GCF_028390025.1. Classification (NCBI taxonomy): domain Eukaryota; kingdom Metazoa; phylum Chordata; class Amphibia; order Anura; family Myobatrachidae; genus Pseudophryne; species Pseudophryne corroboree. Next base: position 365,123,311 of record NC_086449.1, read on the forward strand.
TGCCTTTTATTGACCATGGATTTTTGCAGGGTTTTCCTGTCATGCCCAATAGTTTAGTTGGATTTTTCAGTTTTGCACAGCTAAACCTAGTACTTTTGGGCACAATCATGGTGGGCACCCACTCTTTCACACTAACGATTGCATATTGCCCCGTCTAAAGTGACTGGTGATATACAATTACAGACATCCATAAAACTGAATTGCCCCCATAGTCCATGTCAACATTTTGGTTATCTGTATAATGTACTGGTCAACATTATGATGTCTATTATGATTATCTATACTTTGAGTTTATAAATACACCACACCCTTCCCTAACATAGCATTTGGTAGGTTCACTGATACTTTTCTGTGTCCGTTAAAACCCCCGTAATTACTGTGATGTACATTTTATTTATCCTGTTTGATCATTCTTTTACATTTAGTTTTTAACTTCAGTATTTTGTCCTCTGTGCAGCGTAACTGTTGCATTCAGAGAAACTGGTCTATAAACACATCTGTAGAAAACTAAAATGTAACCTTTCATTGTGAAATCTCGTATTCAGTAAATTTGAGTCTGCATTTATGCCCTCAAATACTGTCCTGTGGTTTAAATCGGTTTTGGATGTGATCAGAGACATCTCGCTGTTTGACTTGAGTATAGTGATCCAAAAATATAACACAAATCTAATGTGTGTATTGCTAGAGTTTATGGTGTATAGGTGCTTTTGTAAGGTAAACCAACTTGCCTTTTAACACTGCTCACTGTCCTGTATATGAATGGTAGAAAGAAATAACGTCATAAAGAGTGTTTTTACTATAGATATTACCCTTTCAGAGAATTTGGATGTTCTGCTTTTTCCTCATTCATACTCTGCCACAGGCAAGTGTCATGGCTCTTCCATTCTTTATCTAGTTTTCTAAGATACCTGCAAGCAATATCTGATATGTAACTACTGAATAACATCATCCCTCCTTAAAGGGATGTTAGCCTGAAAATTTGCAGTAACATGTTTGTGAAAGCTTGTAGAATTAAAACACAAGAAAACAGATATATATATATATATATATATATGGTGCAGGGAGATGAGGTATTTGCAAGCGACCAAAGGTGTCGAATTAATAGTGTAAAAACCAGGTGTTCTATAAATATATAAAATTTAATTTCAGAAAACAACACACTAAAACAAGGGGGGGGGGGGTATTTCATAAAATATAAACAATTTTCAAAAATGCAGCCTGATCCATAAAATCTGGTATAAAAGAGCAGAGGTGAAACTAAAAATTTTTTTTAACCACATATACCAAAAATTATTAAAAGGTACATAAAAACATGAGAAATAGGTACAAAATATGCAGGATAAAAGATAAAGAGGAGTAAAAATTGGGAGAAAGGTAGCTTAACTTCAATAGTAGATGAAGTCCATGAGGGACGAAACGCGTTGGGTGCTACTCTGATTATACCTCTACTATTGAAGTTAAGCTACCTTTCTCCCAATTTTTACTCCTCTTTATCTTTTATCCTGCATATTTTGTACCTATTTCTCATGTTTTTATGTACCTTTTAATAATTTTTGGTATATGTGGTTAAAAAATTTTTTAGTTTCACCTCTGCTCTTTTATACCAGATTTTATGGATTAGGCTGCATTTTTGAAAATTGTTTATATTTTATGAAATACCCCCCCCCCCCTTGTTTTAGTGTTGTTTTCTGAAATTAAATTTTATATATTTATAGAACACCTGGTTTCTACACTATTAATTCGACACCTTTGGTCGCTTGCAAATACCTCATCCCCCTGCACCATTTTCTAATCTCTAGGCATATATACCAGTGCCTATATGTTTTTTGAGGTTCATAAGCTGACGCCCTAATAGTTTACAGGGAGTGTCCTCCAGGTAACATATATATTTTTTGGTAATTATTTCAGAACACTTTTCCTAATACTGTCGTTTACACCTTTGATACTACATCTGTGGCGCTGCCAGCTTCTTTTGTACACATATATATATATCTATCTTTTTCCCCTCGTGTATTATAATTCTACAAGCTTTTATAATATATCAGATTTACACTATATGAGCCCAATGGTTCATAAGTACATTATTCACAGATGCAGCAGTACATACTGCTGGAAATTTGGTGAATTTTGATCAGATGTGTGGAAAGGATAAGGCAGGGGAGGCTGCCTCACCTGTTATAGGGGTATATTCAATTGAGGTCAGATCCATTCCGACATGCATTTGTCGGAATGGATCCTACAAGGGCTATTCAATGCCCATCTCAATTTGACTTTAAAGTCGAATTGAGATGAGGGGGGAGAGCCGCGGGCGGACGGGGGACAGCAGCGCTGCAGGAGGATGTGGCACAGCCGCCAGACCTCACGGCAGCATCCACCCGGCTCCAACAAGCGGGACTTCACTTGCTGGAGCCGGATGGATGCTGCCGTGAGGGGCAGGCTATGCCACATCCTCCTGCAGCGCTGTGCTGTAGCGTGTCTCTCCCCCCATCTGCCCGTGGCTCTCCCCCCTTTCCTCCTCTCAGGTCCCTCATCTCAGTTCGATTTTTTTTTTTTTTTTTTTTTTTTTAAGTCAAACTGGGATGGTTGGAAACGGGGCCAAAACCTGTAGAGGTACGTGAATCGGCAGCTATACCACCAATTCACATACTATTCGACAAGTCGAATTCACCAACTTGTCGAATAATAATGCTGGGGACTGAATAGGTTGGAACCCCTTCTGACGCGAAAAAGTCTAAAACTGACGTCTTTTCGACAAGATGGCAGTTTTGACCTTAGTTGAATATATCCCACAGACTAATTACTCTACAGTTTTCACTATAAAAATTATTAGAATAATATAAATATATTTCTAACATGTTCTTTGTATTTTTCATATGCTTTATATACTCAACTCTGGCATATATACTATAATGTGTGTGTGTGTGTGTGTATATATATATATATATATATATATATATATATATATACATATACACACGCACACAGAACAAATGAACACCGTGTAATCTGAACTGGCGGTTACTGGAGAACTCTTGCATTTGGGGTAAATATCCAAATCCTACGCAAGCCTCCATGATTCATCTTTCGGCAATGAGCATTTAAATGTAAACTGTACATACACGAGTAATGCTGCCCATACACCTACATATTTATTGTCTGATCTGGTTGGAATGAAAACCTGGTAATGGATGAAAGCAAATGACACTTGGCCATTTGCTCCTAAATTCTGTAATCAAATGGATCTAACCAATTTGTCTGACCATTTCTGTCTGTTTTCCAGTATTTAGTAGCAAATCGTTAATTGTCATTCGCTCTCATCCATTACCAGATTTTCAATCCAACCAGCCAGATCTGACAACAAATCTTAAGGTGTATGGCCATCTTAAGTGTTCTATACCTGACATATATATAATCAAAATCTTTCCTTTTTAAATAGGAACACTTTGTTGTCTCTGCCCTGTTCTCTCTCCCTGCTCAGTGATGTTGTCAATGTGCACCAACCACCCGGCACGTACAGAGCAGCAAAGCTTGATGGGCCAGTACCTAGGATATGAATGCCACAGGAAGACAGTGAAATCTACCCCACACCATAAGTTAAAAAACATAAGGGAAAATTAATACATTATGCAGAAGCCATAACAAAACATGGAGAAAATGCATTTCTTAAATCACCCTTCTCACACATTATTGATGCAGTCATGCCACTTGGCTTTTCTCTGACGTCCTAGTGGATGCTGGGAACTCCGTAAGGACCATGGGGAATAGCGGCTCCGCAGGAGACTGGGCACAAAAAAGTAAAAGCTTTAGACTAGCTGGTGTGCACTGGCTCCTCCACCTATGACCCTCCTCCAAGCCTCAGTTAGATTTTTGTGCCCGAACGAGAAGGGTGCAAGCTAGGTGGCTCTCCTGAGCTGCTTAGAAGTAAAAGTTTAAATAGGTTTTTTATTTTCAGTGAGTCCTGCTGGCAACAGGCTCACTGCATCGTGGGACTAAGGGGAGAAGAAGCGAACTCACCTGACTGCAGAGTGGATTGGGCTTCTTGGCTACTGGACATTAGCTCCAGAGGGACGATCACAGGTTCAGCCTGGATGGGTCCCGGAGCCGCGCCGCCGGCCCCCTTACAGAGCCAGAAGAGTGAAGAGGTCCGGAGAAAGCGGCGGCAGAAGACGTTCCTGTCTTCAAATAAGGTAGCGCACAGCACTGCAGCTGTGCGCCATTGCTCTCAGCACACTTCACACTCCGGTCACTGAGGGTGCAGGGCGCTGGGGGGGAGCGCCCTGAGACGCAATAAAAACGATATAAAAACCTTATATGGCTAAAAAAAATGCATCACATATAGCTCCTGGGCTATATGGATGCATTTATCCCCTGCCAGTTTCCTGAAAAAAGCGGGAGAAAAGGCCGCCGTGAAGGAGATGGTCGACACAGACCCTGACACGGATACTGAATCCAGTGTCGACGGTGACGAGACAAACGTAATGTCCAGTAGGGCCACACGTTACATGATCACGGCAATGAAGGAGGCATTGAACATTTCTGACACTACAAGTACCACAAAGAAGGGTATTATGTGGGGTGTGAAAAAACTACCAGTAGTTTTTCCTGAGTCAGATGAATTAAATGAGGTGTGTGATAAAGCGTGGGTTTCCCCCGATAAAAAACTGCTGATTTCTAATAAATTATTGGCACTATACCCTTTCCCGCCAGAGGTTAGGGCACGTTGGGAAACACCCCCTAGGGTAGATAAGGCGCTCACACGCTTATCAAAACAAGTGGCGTTACCGTCTCCTGATACGGCCGCTCTCAAGGAACCAGCTGATAGAAGGCTAGAAAATATCTTAAAAGGTATATACACACATACCGGTGTTATACTGCGACCAGCGATCGCCTCAGCCTGGATGTGCAGCGCTGGAGTGGCTTGGTCGGATTCCCTGACTGAAAATATTGATACCCTGGATAGGGACAGTATATTATTAACTATAGAGCATTTAAAGGATGCATTACTATATATGCGAGATGCACAGAGGGATATTTGCACCCTGGCATCTAGAGTAAGTGCGATGTCCATTTCTGCCAGAAGAACGTTATGGACGCGACAGTGGTCAGGTGATGCGGATTCCAAACGACATATGGAAGTATTGCCGTATAAAGGGGAGGAGTTATTTGGGGTCGGTCTATCGGAACTGGTGGCCACGGCAACGGCTGGAAAATCCACCTTTTTACCCCAGGTCACCTCTCAGCAGAAAAAGACACCGTCTTTTCAAACCCAGTCCTTTCGTCCCTATAAGGGCAAGAGGGAAAAAGGCTGCTCATTCCTGCCCCGGGGCAGAGGAAGGGGAAAAAGACTGCACCATGCAGCCTCTTCCCAGGAGCAGAAGCCCTCCCCCGCTTCTGCCAAGTCCTCAGCATGACGCTGGGGCTCTGCAAGCAGACTCGGGCACGGTGGGGGGCCGTCTCAAGAATTTCAGCGCGCAGTGGGCTCACTCGCAAGTGGACCCCTGGATCCTGCAGGTAGTATCACAGGGGTACAAATTGGAATTCGACACGTCTCCCCCTCGCCGGTTCCTTAAGTCTGCTCTACCAACGTCTCCCTCCGACAGGGAGGCAGTATTGGAAGCTATTCACAAGCTGTATTCCCAGCAGGTGATAATCAAGGTACCCCTCCTACAACAGGGAAAGGGGTATTATTCCACGCTGTTTGTGGTACCGAAGCCGGACGGCTCGGTGAGACCAATTTTAAATCTAAAATCTTTGAACACTTACATAAAAAGGTTCAAATTCAAGATGGTGTCACTCAGAGCAGTGATAGCGAACCTGGAAGAAGGGGACTATATGGTATCTCTAGACATCAAGGATGCTTATCTCCATGTCCCAATCTACCCTTCTCACCAAGGGTACCTCAGGTTTGTGATACAAAACTGTCATTATCAGTTTCAGACGCTGCCGTTTGGATTGTCCACGGCACCACGGGTCTTTACCAAGGTAATGGCCGAAATTATGATTCTTCTTCGAAGAAAAGGCGTATTAATTATCCTTTACTTGGACGATCTCCTGATAAGGGCAAGGTCCAGGGAACAGTTAGAGGTCGGAGTAGCACTATCTCAGGTAGTGCTACGTCAGCACGGGTGGATTCTAAATATCCCAAAATCACAGCTGATTCCAACAACACGTCTACTGTTCCTAGGGATGATTCTGGACACAGTCCAGAAAAAGGTGTTTCTCCCGGAGGAAAAGGCCAGGGAGTTATCCGAGCTAGTCAGGAACCTCCTAAAACCAGGACAAGTGTCAGTGCATCAGTGCACGAGAGTCCTGGGGAAAATGGTGGCTTCTTACGAAGCGATTCCATTCGGAAGATTCCATGCAAGAACTTTTCAGTGGGATCTGCTGGACAAATGGTCCGGATCGCATCTTCAGATGCATCAGCGGATAACCCTATCTCCAAGGACAAGGGTATCTCTCCTGTGGTGGTTACAGAAGGCTCATCTTCTAGAGGGCCGCAGATTCGGCATTCAGGATTGGATGCTGGTAACCACGGATGCCAGCCTGAGAGGCTGGGGAGCAGTCATACAAGCAAGGCCTCTGCTTCAGGGTCTACCGGTATTGATCCAGTCGGACAACATCACGGCTGTCGCCCACGTAAACAGACAGGGCGGCACAAGAAGCAGGAGGGCAATGGCAGAAGCTGCAAGGATTCTCCGCTGGGCGGAAAATCATGTGATAGCACTGTCAGCAGTGTTCATTCCGGGAGTGGACAACTGGGAAGCAGACTTCCTCAGCAGACACGACCTCCACCCGGGGGAGTGGGGACTTCATCCAGAAGTCTTCCAAGTGATTGTAAACCGTTGGGAAAAACCAAAGGTGGACATGATGGCGTCCCGTCTCAACAAGAAACTGGACAGATATTGCGCCAGGTCAAGGGACCCTCAGGCAATAGCGGTGGACGCTCTGGTAACTCCGTGGGTTTTCCAGTCGGTATATGTGTTCCCTCCTCTTCCTCTCATACCAAAAGTACTGAGAATCATAAGAAGGAGAGGAGTAAGAACGATACTCGTGGCTCCGGATTGGCCAAGAAGAACTTGGTACCCGGAGCTGCAAGAGATGCTCACGGAGGACCCGTGGCCTCTACCTCTAAGGAAGGACCTGCTCCAGCAGGGACCTTGTCTGTTCCAAGACTTACCGTGGCTGCGTTTGACGGCATGGCGGTTGAACGCCGGATCCTGAAGGAAAAAGGCATTCCAGATGAAGTCATCCCTACCCTGATCAAGGCCAGGAAGGATGCAACTGCAAAACATTATCATCGCATTTGGCGAAAATATGTTGCGTGGTGTGAGGCCAAGAAGGCCCCTACGGAGGAATTTCAACTGGGTCGTTTCCTACATTTCCTGCAAGCAGGATTGTCTATGGGCCTAAAATTAGGATCCATTAAGGTTCAAATTTCGGCCCTGTCGATCTTCTTCCAGAAAGAACTGGCTTCAGTGCCTGAAGTTCAGACGTTTGTCAAAGGGGTACTGCATATACAGCCTCCTTTTGTGCCTCCAGTGGCACCTTGGGATCTCAATGTAGTTTTAGGGTTCCTAAAATCACATTGGTTTGAACCACTTGCCACAGTGGATTTGAAATATCTCACATGGAAAGTGGTAATGCTGTTGGCCCTGGCTTCAGCCAGGCGCGTATCAGAATTGGCGGCTTTATCCTATAAAAGCCCTTACCTGATATTTCATTCGGATAGGGCGGAATTGAGGACTCGTCCTCAATTTCTCCCTAAGGTGGTTTCAGCGTTTCACATGAATCAACCTATTGTGGTACCTGTGGCTACTAGGGACTTGGAGGACTCCAAGTTGCTGGACGTAGTCAGGGCCCTGAAAATATATGTTTCCAGGACGGCTGGAGTCAGAAAATCTGACTCGCTGTTTATACTGTATGCACCCAACAAGCTGGGTGCTCCTGCTTCTAAGCAGACGATTGCTCGTTGGATTTGTAGTACAATTCAACTTGCACATTCTGTGGCAGGCCTGCCACAGCCAAAATCAGTTAAAGCCCATTCCACAAGGAAGGTGGGCTCATCTTGGGCGGCTGCCCGAGGGGTCTCGGCTTTACAACTTTGCCGAGCAGCTATTTGGTCAGGGGCAAACACGTTTGCTAAATTCTACAAATTTGATACCCTGGCTGAGGAGGACCTGGAGTTCTCTCATTCGGTGCTGCAGAGTCATCCGCACTCTCCCGCCCGTTTGGGAGCTTTGGTATAATCCCCATGGTCCTTACGGAGTTCCCAGCATCCACTAGGACGTCAGAGAAAATAAGAATTTACTTACCGATAATTCTATTTCTCGTAGTCAGTAGTGGATGCTGGGCGCCCATCCCAAGTGCGGATTGTCTGCAATACTTGTATATAGTTATGGTTACAAACAAATCGGGTTGTTTATTGTTGGAAGCCATCTTTTCAGAGGCTCCTACGGTTATCATACTGTTAACTGGGTTCAGATTACGAGTTGTACGGTGTGATTGGTGTGGCTGGTATGAGTCTTACCCGGGATTCAAGATCCTTCCTTATTATGTACGCTCGTCCGGGCACAGTATCTTAACTGAGGCTTGGAGGAGGGTCATAGGGGGAGGAGCCAGTGCACACCAGCTAGTCTAAAGCTTTTACTTTTTTGTGCCCAGTCTCCTGCGGAGCCGCTATTCCCCATGGTCCTTACGGAGTTCCCAGCATCCACTACGGACTACGAGAAATAGAATTATCGGTAAGTAAATTCTTATTTTTTGTCTCTTATTACCAAAAATACATATTGGTCACAGTGTGATGCAACTAGGATGCACCAGAACTGTGCTGATTAATTTGATATGTGACACTTGTATATCTGTGTGCAACAGAGTCTCTGAATCAGTATATGAAGTGTTAGTGTAGCAGCCGCAGTTTTTTTCCATGAGGACGCAATGCCAGCAACAACGAGCGGCTGTTGGGGTAGGGGAGCTGGGCCTTGCTTTCTGCATGTTCAATAGATCTGAGGAGGAGACAAACGACCCACGGGTGCGCACGTTGCATCGTTTACATGCCCACACATGGACCGTTTTTAAACTGTGTTGTTCCAATCGGTCGGAAACGCTCATATTGTTAAAAAAAAAAAACAACTCATACCGTGGATGGGCACCTTTTTTAATGTTCAGTATTGTTTTAGATTGCTTAGCACAGCAGTCATGCCCAAGTATACAGGAAACAATGGGATGGGAGTACCTTGTGTGACAGCTTAATTTTTCAGAGAGACCCGAGGCTCCCAACTTTTAGCATTTCTCTGAGTGTATTGTCCGTCTGAATATCTGTACAATATTCAGCTGCAAGAAGTTACAAGATATTGTTTTCTTTGCTTTGATATGTATGAGGGGATATTCCTTCTGAATGTCCCGTCATATAAGTAGTTTATCAAAGTGTGTCAGTCAGCAGCTGTCAGTATAATATCTGTATAGATTAGCAGTATCAGAACATACTCCAGAAAACAAGATCACCTCTGTGCCCTGCCAGGCTCTTCATGAGATTGCAGCTCTCCAGTAGCTATCTTGACAGGCTGACTCCTATGAGATTGGTAGGAGGTGCAGTCACTTCTAGCATTAATGTAGGTTAAGTGGAACCTGTGTCTGAAATAAGAGTGGCTTGAAAATAAGGCTTGTGTCCATAGGAGTATTAAATTATGACCTATAATAAAGGTAATGTTTACTAACTGTTCAAAGGTGCATTTTTACACTAATACTAAAAAATCAAAGTATTTGCACTGAACTAAGCGAAAACTGAATAGATGGTGATAAAATATTTTTTTTTTTTTACTGTAAGCTTACACCTGTGGAAAGTGTTAATCATATTAAGGATAGAGCCTGATTTTATTTTGTAGAGACTATTTGCTTTATTCTTCACATAGCTGTAAAATGTTGCAAGTCTCAGATGGTTTTGGCTACAAGTTTAAAATCCCATAACTCACAGTGCGAACTGAGTCACCAATATTTGGGTGTAGCATGGTATGCCGGCGGCCGGGCTCCCGGCGACCAGCATACCGGTGCCGGGAGCCCGACCGCCGGTATACCGACAGCGTGGCGAGCGCAAATGAGCCCCTTGCGGGCTCGCTGCGGGCACGGTGGCGCCCTACGCACACCACTCTATTTTATTCTCCCTCCAGGGGGGTCGTGGACCCCCACGAGGGAGAAAGTGTCGGTATGTCGGGATTCCGGCGCCGGTATACTGTGCGCCAGGATCCCGACAGTCGGCATACTGAAGACCACCCCCAAAATGTAGTTATAAAACCTTTTTAATGCACAATTGCATCCGTGTATGGTAAAGCAAAAGTGGAACTCTAATATTAAATGACAAGAATGGGACATAGTTAGCCCTCTACACTTATCTGATCATAGTTACCTACAGTTGTGCTCATAAGTTTACATACCCTAGCAGAATTTGATTTTCTGGCCATTTGTCAGAGAATATGAATGATAACTCACAAACTTTTCTTTCACTCATGGTTAGTGGTTGGGTGCAGAGGCGTAACTAGGGGTTTTGGAGCCCAGGGCAAGATCAAAAATGGCGCCCCCTCCCCCCCCCAAAAAAAAAAAAAAAATAAATAAAATACAAAAGGAAAGTATGTGCGCATGCTAATGGCGATGTGCCAACATGACACGCCAGCTGTTTAGATCATACTGGGAACATTCTTTTCAATTCCACATGCACCTTACCATCACCATCTCCTACACAAATAGGTGTCACTTTGTATAAAGATGTCAGGGTGTGTTTGTGTAGATGTAGGTGCAGTGGTCGAAGTTTAATTTTTGAAGGGGGGGTATGAAAAAGTGGAGGTTTGAATTATGCGCGCGCTCTGGAAAAGGGAACGTGGCCACTCAGAAGAGGGCGTGGCCTTCAGTGTAGTAGGACCCATTATACTATCTAGTACTGGTGACCCTTTCATATTATAACACACGGTAGAAGCCGAAATTCACATTATAGAGTGAGGGGATCCAACCCCCTTAATTAACCAGGCCTGTGGGGCACTGTGGTGAGGGGAGCCTACCCCCTTAATCGACTAATTGCAGAGTTTAGCAGCGGACGGGTTGCAGCGGTTTCTCACCTCAAGATGCGGCACTTCTGCCACCTCCGACACTCCACATCTTCGGCGCCACCCGGGATGCAGAGCACCGCACCGGGGATGCACCCTTTTCAGTGTGGTCTGCTGCGCTCCAAAGGGGAATCTTCTCTCCTGCTGCAGGATCCCGATCTGCGCCATCCTCCCCGCTGTTCCGTGCCGTCTTCTTTAAGCCAGCCAGGGTCTTCTGCCGGTGCTCCCATCGCTGGTCAGTCTCCTCCCTTGCTGCAGTGTCCCGGTCCACCGAAGGTTGGATGTCCTTCCCTGGTCCTGCGTCTGGCTATACTCCTCTTCTGCGGCATTTTCTCCACTCAGCGCAGACGGCTCTGGTCGCTTCGGTGACCGGTGCAGGCGTGAATCCTCCAGGGCCTCCTTCCTACGTGCTGCTGCTGTCTGCTAATTAAAAAATAAGTTGGTTACGCCTCTGGTCGTCACTCACTCGGCACACCATCACCTCCCCCTGCGTCGTCACTCGGCACACCATCACCTCCCCCTGCGTCGTCACTCGGCACACCATCACCTCCCCCTGCGTCGTCACTCGGCACACCATCACCTCCCCCTGCGTCGTCACTCGGCACACCATCACCTCCCCCTGCGTCGTCACTCGGCACACCATCACCCCCCCCTGCGTCGTCACTCGGCACACCATCACCTCCCCCTGCGTCGTCACTCGGCACACCATCACCTCCCCCTGCGTCGTCACTCGGCACACCATCACCTCCCCCTGCGTCGTCACTCGGCACACCATCACCTCCCCCTGCGTCGTCACTCGGCACACCATCACCTCCCCCTGCGTCGTCACTCGGCACACCATCACCTCCCCCTGCGTCGTCACTCGGCACACCATCACCTCCCCCTGCGTCGTCACTCGGCACACCATCACCTCCCCCTGCGTCGTCACTCGGCACACCATCACCTCCCCCTGCGTCGTCACTCGGCACACCATCACCTCCCCCTGCGTCGTCACTCGGCACACCATCACCTCCCCCTGCGTCGTCACTCGGCACACCATCACCTCCCCCTGCGTCGTCACTCGGCACACCATCACCTCCCCCTGCGTCGTCACTCGGCACACCATCAGTTGGGAAATCCTAGGGTTAGTAACTGACTTTTGGAATTTCTTGTTATAGTTCGAAGACCGGCTACCACAAAATGGATGATACTTCTCAGGTCTCATCCACTGTCAATCTTCCATTAGTTCTAAATTATCACTAACAGGAAAATAGAAGAATAAATCTCATTGTCTCTGCTTCCCTTGTGTGTGTGGGACAGTGTGTGTTTGTCAATTTTTGCAGTCCAGTGTGTGTGGGGGAGGGGAAAGTATGAGAATGTGTGTGTAGTCTGAGTGGGTGTGTGTGGAGTTTGGGGGTGGCCAGTCTGTGTGTGTAATCTACAGATTATACACACAGACTGGCCACACACACACTTAACACACACGCACACTATACTGTACCGCATCCCCCTCCCGACAGTAAACTACTACTACTGCTGCCGCCGCCTGCCTGCTCACCTGCCGCCTCCGAGGCCGCGCGCGCACCTCCGCAATTATACACTGCTTGGGGGGAAGGGGGGGAGTAGGGGGAGGCTCCTTCCTAGCTGCTGCTGCTGCCTGTACAGTGTGACGGGCACAGCGGCTGGGGAGCCAGGGAGAGCCTGCCGGCGGAAACCCTGTCGCATGGGGCGAGCGGGCTGTGCGGGTGGCGACCCCCTCTGCTGGGGCTGCCACGGCGCCCAGGGCACGTGACCTGCTCTCCCCATGCTAGTTACGCCTCTGGTTGGGTGATGCCATTTATTCTCAAACAACTGTGTTTACTCTTTTTAAATCATGACAACAGAAACTACCCAAATGACCCTGATCAAAAGTTTACATACCCCAAGTTCTTAATACCGTGTATTGCCCCCTTTAGCATCAATGACATCTTGAAGTCTTTTGTGGTAGTTGTAGATGAGGCTCTTTATTTTCTCAGATGGTAAAGCTGTCCATGCTTCTTGGCAAAAAGCCTCCAGTTCCTGTAAATTCTTGGGCTGTCTTGCATGAACTGCACGTTTGAGATCTCCCCAGAGTGGCTCAATGATATTGAGGTCAGGAGACTGAGATGACCATTCCAGAGCCTTCACTTTATTCTGCTGTAGCCAATGACAGGTCGACTTGGCCTTGTGTTTTGGATCCTTGTCATGTTGGAACGTCCAAGCACGTCCCATGCGCAGCTTCCGGGCTGATGAGTGCAAATTTTCCTCCAGTATTTTCTGGTAACATGCTGCATTCAACTTGCCATCAATTTTGACCAAGTTTCCAGTGCCTTTGTAGCTCACACATCCCCAAAAAATCAGCGATCCACCTCTGTGTTTCACAGTAGGAATGGTGTACCTTTCATCATAGGCCTTGTTGACTCCTCTCCAAATGTAACGTTTATGGTTGTGGCCAAAAAGTTAAATTTTGGTCTCATCACTCCAAATGACTTTGTTCCAGAAGTTTTGAGGCTTGTCTCTGTGCTGTTTGGAGTATTGTAAGCGGGATGCTTTGTGGCATTTGCGTAGTAATGGCTTTCTTCTGGCGACTCGGCCATGCAGCCCATTTTTCTTCAAATGCCTCTGTGCATCTTGAAACAAC